>NW_022631110.1:1611930-2108717 GCF_010015895.1 Lontra canadensis
GGGGGGGGGGGGGGGGGGGGGGGGGGGGGGGGGGGGGCGGTGCAGGGATGGAAGTCTTCCCATGCTTCCCAGTGTTTGCCTCTGTTTCCCCATTCTCTGGCCTTCTCTTTGCAGCTCCCGCTCCCGTCCCTGCCCACACCCCTCTGCAGTTAGCATAAACAACTCCCAAGCTGTTTGTGTGTGTGTCTAGAAGAAAAATTCTCTGAGGATTAAAAGCAGACACAGTAGAGGGAGTGCTCCCTTCTGCTTTAATCACTTCAGGCTCCTCTGTGTTGACACAAAGTTTTGTTAGTCTTTAAGTTGAAAGAAAGGAACTTTCAGGGGTGGCATGTGGAGTTTTTTACTGCTTTGAATCTGTAAAGTGAGGGAGATAAGATAAACGCAGAGCCACGGGACACTCCCATTTTATGAGGCTTCTCTGCCCCTTTGGCCGGCTTGGCTCACTGCTACCTTCAAAGCGGCCCACAGGCTTGGTGAGCTCTTGGGTGGGAAGACGCACCCCCCTGGTCTTATCTGCCGGTGGAACTCGTGTTTGAATTCTTGGCCGAAGTCTCTGCTCTTGTGTCGCCATTTTCCTTCCTTTCTTCTCTTTCCTTTTCCCACCCCACCCCCAAATGAATGGGCGCCTGGTGACTTGTTCTGCTGTTCCCTCCGGTTTTCTGTGGTGTTTGTCTAGGGCCATGGTTCTCACCTGCGGCTGATTCTGCCCTCACTTCCGGTGTGTCTCCTCCCTCCCCTCCTTTTCGGGGGAGGACTATTCTCGGGTCCCATCCAGTATTGGTTGCACCATCCCTGCCTTTCAACAGTTAAGACCCACAGAAGGAGAGACTTTGTCCTTAAGAGTGTGACTGACCCCCGGATCTCTGAGTACCTATGAGGAGTGGGGGCGCCGCATTGGCCCAAAGAGTTGGCCCCGGGTGTGGGTAGCTGTGCTGGCATCTGTGCTGGCTTTGCCCACGGGAAGCTGCACAGCTAAGCTCTGACTCTTCTAGAGGAGTAGTTCGCTCTGAGGGCGCTGACTAACTCACCCCTTCTTCAAACACCCTGCTTGTGTGGGTTTAGGGTAGGCTTGCTGGCTTCAAAAAGGGGGCGGGGAGAAAAAAGTAAATGAAAACACCCACACTTCAAGGCAACCCCTATGAATACATGTTACACTGGAAATGCCCCAATTCTCAAATATTTATAAATACGTGGTCTCCTCAGAAGGTTCCAGATCTGTCATTTGGGCAAGTTAGACAGCCCTGGGCCACCCTCCTTTTTCATAAGCACAGTGCACAATGATCAACACCAGACGGACAGCCAAGTGATGCCCAGGGCGGGGTGGTGGGTTGGCCCGTGTCTACCTAGGAGGCGTCAGAACTGAGACCTCAAGCAGGCCAGGCATCCTTCCAGAGTCATGCTTTTCCTGGCGCTGGCCCTGTGGGAATACTGTCCGTGAGATGGCCATTCTCAAGGTGCCTCCTTCTGGCTCTTGCTGCTGCTTCTGTCCTAGGATCATTTCATTAAACACGGAGCTACAACTGTTGAGTGTCTGGGGCACGTAAGGCGTGGTTATGGGCACTGCAGAGGTGGCGGTGACCGCAGTTGTCCGTCCCTCCGCCCTGCTGTAGTTGACATTCTAGCGGGAGCAACACGCAGTACAGAAAAGACGACAACTGGTGGTGGGTGCCGGGCAGAGACAGATGAAGCTGGGTACAGGGATAGAATGTCACGGGGAGGGGTAAAGAAGGCCTCTCAGAGGAGGTGACATTTGAGCAGAGACCTGATGAGGGAGAGGAGCCAGTGCCATGTGGCTCTCTGCGGAAGAACATTCTAGAAGCCACAAGAGTTGGGGCAAAGGCCCCACGGTGGGAACATGCTTGGCAGTTCAGGAGCAACAAGGAGGCTGATTGGGCTACAGAGAAGTGAATGAGGGTCCAAATGCAGAAGACAGAGGAAAGGCGAGGGGCTCTGGGGACAAACCATATCACAGGCCTCTGGGCACTGCCCTGCCTGCCGTACATCCTAACAGGGGCACTGTGGGGCCATGTGGAGACTAGACACTGGGGGCCAGGACCAAGGTGGGGAGTCGGTTGTGGGGAGGGCATTGCAACAATCCAAGAGAGAGAGGCTGGCGGCTTGGACTTGCCTTCCCCCTCAAGCTGCCAGGCTCTCTCCACGCCCAGTGTGCTTCTGGTTGCCGGTTCCCTCCAGCTGATGGGATTATGGGAGATAGAGTCCCCCTTTACAGTCCGCCCATTTTCACCGTGTCTTCCTGCGGTAGACTGAGACATCTTGAGAGCCACCCAAGATACTGAGGGGAACCAGTTTCTAGAGCCAGGAGAACAAGGACTTTGGCCTTGTCTGCATCTTCCTAGGGAAGGGCCTGGCCTGAAGGAGGTCTCCCAAAGGCCTCATCTATCACCCCCCAGATTCTCTTCTCCCTGTGGCCCTTTCCCTATCCCCATGTCTCCCCCTTGCCTTGCCATGACCCTCTCACCGCTGGCCCCTCCCCTCCTCTGCGGTAATAAAGACTTTGCTGCCCACTGTACCGCCTCACCCCACCCTGACCAGACATTCTTTATGAACCCACACTGGGACTAGCAGGGTTTTCCTTCCCTCCTTCCTTCCTCCCCCTCTCCCTTCCTCCCTCCATCCCACCCACCCTTCCGTCTTTCTTCAGAAAGGTAAGACAGCTTGATTCTCTGAAGCCGTCAGCCACTGTGGGCCACTTGTCAGGAAGGGTGCAGCATAAGCCGGAATGCTGCTCTAATTTCCACATCATCCCTTCCTGCTGCCCGGTGAGTTATTTAATTAGCAGATACCGTATTTTCTAGGGAAAACACTCGGAACAGAAGGCCTGATTTAGCTGAAAACGGATGCTTTTATTATGTATCAGAGAGCTCGAAATCGCTCGTGAGGAGTCAACATGTTGCATGCCTCTGAAACACAGGAAAACACAGGCACACCCAGGAAGAGCCATCACAAGAGACATGCCAGGCCGTGGGGGGACAAGGAAGTGTCACTTGCGGTGCCTGACTTGACCCTGCCTAGGAGCGCATGAGCTTCATTTGGCTCGGGTTTGGCTAACACTGCACTGCCTTTAGCATCCCAAGCCGGCAAAGAGAGCTGACGCACTGGTTTTCTAGGGGAAAAAATTTGCTCCCTCCACATTCCCAGTGCAGACAAGCAGCGTAAAACAGAAATGAGCCCGAGCTGCCCAGAGTCCACACAGATTCCAGCTCAAAGTCTTTGAATTATTTATTCAATTCTTGCCACTTTTTGCCTTTAGAAGGGGAAAAAAAAAACAAAAACAAAAACAAAACAAAACACCTCAGCTCACAGTAGCTCTTAGAAAGCACGGGGAGGGCGTTCTCATCAGGATTTGATTCATTCCAGGAGAGAACGTCTCCGTTTTCTGTTGGCCATGGATTTCACGTCGGGGAGGTGCTGGTATGGTCCAGAGCCCATAGGACAGGACGTTGGCTAAAAGCCAAGGGCATTCTGTTTGTTCTTGTTACTTGTTTGTTTCCCCCTTGGGTATCCCCTGTTGACCTGTGCCTTTCACTGCGCTTGTGAACCCCCCAGACGGGTACGTTGCTTTGTGGCCCTTGGCTCGTTGGTGGCAGCTGGGATCTATTTCTGGGACACAGAGAGGAAAGAACAAAGATGCCATGCAGTGACTCTCCTCTTAAAGGAGCTAATAGTTGAAAATTTTGAAAAAAAGATTTGATTGACTGAGAGCGTGAGCAGGGTGGCGGGGAGGGGCTGACGGGGAGGGAGAGACAGAATCCCAAGCAGACTCCATGCTGAGTGTGGAGCCCAACGCCGGCTCGATCCCAGGACCTGAGATCACGACCTGAGCTGAAGTCAGGACTTCGATGCTCAGCCCGCTGAGCCACCCAGGTGCCCCAGAGGAGCTAAGATTTAAAAACAGCTCGAGTAGAATTTTAAAGTGACTTTTGCGGACCGTGCTCAGTGGTCTCTGGCTATTGGATGGGGTGGTTGATGGTTATCTGCCATCAGATAGGTTTGCAGCCCTGCTGAGTGAGGGGCCTGTGCGGGGCTTTGTCTGGAAGAAGTTTTACTTAAGGAGCATGACATTTTTCAGGTTTCTGGAGAGCTAACAGTCTGGCCTCCTGTTGAGCGCTTGTCTGTCGCCAGCAAGATGGATGGTCCCTTGACCCCTTGGACCCTCGCTCCTTGAAGTACGGTCCAGGCGAAGCCAGAGAAGTTGCACTCATTCATTCTTTGCTTTCAGCTTCGCTGAGGTATAATTGACAAATGAAATTGTCCTGTATTTAAAGTGCACGCCGGGATGATTTGATAGCCATGTGCAGTGTGAAGAGATTTCTACCGTTGAGTAAATGAACATGCCCATCATCTCACATATTACCTTTTTTTCTTCTGTGAGAATATTTAAGTTCTACTCTCTGGGCAGATTTCGCCTCTATGATACAGCATCGGAGAATCTGCAGTTTCTAATGAGGTCCCCGGTGATGGTGGGGGGGGCTAGGACCTCAAGTTGAGATCCCCAGTCCCTCAAGCAGCTGTGATTTCTTGTCTTCCCCCCCCACCCCCACGTGGTTCCCCCTCTGTCCCCTTGTCTCCACCCTCCATCACACCCTCTCCTTTCCCACCATAACTTCAGCCCTTTCAATGGCTGATAATTGGCTTACACCAATCAAGTCCTTCTCCAGAGCTTTGCCCCCCAAAGCATCTTACACTCTGGTAGCAAGGCCTTTGTGGGGTCACCTGACATGTTACAGAGCGTGGGCCCCTTCACACCTCACTCTGAAGCCAGGCCGTCTGAGTTGGAATCGCAGCCCTGCCGCTTAACTTCAGGCAGGCTGCTTGACCTCTCTGTGCCTCTTTCCTCATCTGCGAAATGGGGATGTAAGCTACCCATCTCAGCCTATAGTCCTGAGCTTGGCCTTGGGGACACTGTGCGTGGGCCTGCTCCGTCATCCCCCTGCCGCCCTCAACTGCTCTGTGCTCTGCTCCAACCACACGGGCCACTGTCTGCTCCCCACAGGGCTTCCGCACCTGCTGAATGCCCCCCCCACTAGAGCTGATGAGTGCCCTCAGATGACGCCTCATGCTTCCTGGGGGGGCAGCTGTTCTGCCCCCTCCCTAACTGGTGAGACCCCTGTGTTAGAGATCCGCTTTCTCCTCCTTGCCGTGCTTTTGGCCCTTCGCACTTCTACATTCAAAGTATGGTGGTGGAATTGATACGTGTGTCTCCTCCTGGACTGGGAGTTCCGCAGAGCAGGGACCCGATTCATTTGTGTTGATCCCTGTGTCATCAGGGGCGGGCATCTAGAATGCACCCTGTAACTATTTGCCGATGAGCCCCCTGGCATCCTTTGCAGTTCCACGCACTGGCACACACACCGGGCGCGCCCTGTGCACGTTGTCTGCCTCTTTTAGGGAGTGTAGGGAATTGGGGGGGGGGTCTCCGAAAATACGATACCAGCAAACAAAAACCAGACTCCCTTCCAAACCTCTAACAATTGCCTTTTCAAAACTGTCGTAAATATATAAGAATTCAGCTCTGAATGTCTCCGTAATTGGTAGCATGAATCAGCCCTCGAGGTCAGGAAGGCTTCTTTGCTCTGGCTTTAATTAGGACAAAGCGGAAGCCATCTCTATGTAAATTAATCAATCCATCCAGGCACACTGCTTCAGCCCCAATGATCCCCCCCGAGCTGCAGCTCTAGGAAACGGAGATGAATGATGCGGTGTCTGCCCTTGAGGGGACAGGCGGCACACAGCGGGTCCCTGGAGAGTTAGCGGGAGGAGACTTAGCGGGAGGAAGGACTCAGTAGGGGTGCGGCAGGCAGGCGGGCAGCCCTTGGCACCAGCAGCCTGCTTTCCACGGCTCCCCCTCACCCTGCCTTTCAGAGAGGTTGAGACGGCACTGGCACCACGAGGCAGCTTCTGGAGACCGTCTCCAGGGACGGGGTGCGATTCGGGTACTTCAGTGAAAATGTCAGCGTTGTCGGAAAGAGCCCAGCCTGGGGGCTGGAGCTGGGGGCTGGGGTAAGCACACTGATCACCCAGGATCAAACCCTGTCCCTGCCACTCACCGGTGGGCCAGGGCGGCTGTCATCCGAACGGCGCTGAGATTCCAGTTTCCTTAGCTGTGAAATGGGAGTAATGATACTGATGCACGGAGCCGCACTGGGCACAGCACCTGCATCATGGAGGTGGCGAATCTGTTGTGATCATGAGTCTCAGGCCTGCAGAGCCGTGCCTGCCACAGACCTCTGCGGAATTTTTTATAATGAGCAACAACCGTCACCAAAACAGCCTGTGAAGTTGTTGGCAGGTGTCTGCCATCAAAGGAGTGTGGGTGGGTCAAAGTGCTTGCAAAAGTGAAGGTCCCCGGCAGTGGCTTTATATGGGATTTTCTCAAGTGCAGGAGTCCGTGTGGTTAGACAGTTTATTACTCTAAGTCCTATACATATTTTTCAACAACCTTTTTTTATGAGGCTGCCGTTTTTTTTTTTTAAATTACAGGTTTTAAAAAAATTTGTTTAAAGCAGTCTGGGAGTCATCACTTCTGAGTACTGAATGGTAGGTGGGCGGGCCTGAGGGTCACTGACACTGCGCCTTGGCTTCTGTGACCTTGGGCAGACCCTGGAGGCCTAAGTCTTGTTTTGTAGTCCATACAATGGGGCTGAAAGTAATGCCGATTCCAGGGCCCTTTTGAAGGTGAAATGGCGCCAATACAAAAGTGTGTCACTGTGGTCCAGTAAATTGTTGCTTTCCCTTTTCTTCCCATTAATATGCATTTTCTCTGAGCAAAAGTCTTGTCAGGACTTACCAGAAAGAATTCCAAAGCCACATTAAGGGAGTCTGTGACTGTGCTATTTCACCATTTTCCTCTTTTGATGGCGATTTCTCTCACCTCTGCGGAGGAAGGGAGGCTTCTCAGAGTGTGTAGTCTGAGAGGTCATTGTGGTGTGTATCTGCCCCCGTGTTAACACATTTTTCCCAGGTCACACTCATGATGCCAGGCAGCTGATGGGCATTTGGGAGGAATTCACAGGGTGGGGGAACATGACTTGATTTCAGGAGCAGAAAATTGGATGTTCCAACGACAGAACGTTAGAGAATGCTACCTGAGAAAGAAGGTTACGAGGAGGCCAACGTGGCTGGTGGTGCCTGGCACACTGGTTCCTGGGAAGTGACGCCGTGACATCAGTGATGCTATTCTCCCCCGGGGGCCCATAGCTACCTTTGCTCCTGGGCACACACCCTCAGAAATCGCTGTGGTTAGAGACCTTGGTGGCCTTTGGTGGATTTTGGGTTGCTTTGGCTCTCCTGTTTTGAAAGGTTAGGGACTGGGGCTGGGAAAGCAGCAGCCACTTCAAAGAATATAGTTCTGCCTCTTGCTGCCCCGTAAATGGCAACTCCCCAGGGCCTGTGGCTTCATGAGGGACCCTGGGCCAAATCGGCTTTGGAGGTCCAAAATTTTATGGTATAAACTGTTCCAAACATAAAGGCAAGTATTTAAAAATAATTTCAAGCAGTTTCTACAAGCTCAGGTTGTTTGACTCATGAACCAAGTAAGTGACTGGATTCACCGTTCGGTGTAGGTCTTCGTATGTCTGATAGATGCTACCGATGCCCACCTGTGTGCACTTGACATTCACAGTTGGTGTGTATACCCGGGCATTGTCCTGCTCCCAGTAGCTACAGTTCTTGGCCTGAAAATTCTTTAGTCAGTGAAGAATGAAATTGGGTGATCAGTACCCCGGCTTCCTCCCCCCTCAGCTGGGACAACTCTGAGCTGTGTTTTAAAGTATCCGCCAGAGTCTACCAACAAAATCAAACCTCTCTCACCGATAGCGGGAATCTGTTTGATAGCCTTCTCTTTAGGACCGCTCTCCCCTCCCTGTCACATTTCCTCACTCTGTTCCCATGCTTCCCAGATACACTACTTACACTTGAATCTTTGTCTCAGGGTCAGCTTTGGGAGGAATACATCCTAAGGCACCATTTCAGAGTGTCCCTGAAGAAGAAAAAAAAAGTAATGATCTCATTTACTGAAGTAGAATATAAAACCTGGGTTACCAATCCAGCGCCATCATTGCCTCTGGCCTTGGGCACTTTACTTCATTTCTTTTTTTTTTTAAGATTTTATTTATTTATTTGAGAGAAAGACAGACAGACAGACTGATAGTAACAGAGATAGTGAGAGAGAGCACAAGCAGGAGGGGAGAGAGGAGTAGCCTCCAGCTGAGCAGGGAGCCTTATGTAGGGCTCGATCCCAGGACGCTGGGATCGTGACCTGAGCTGAAGGCTGATGCTTAACCACTGAGTCACCCAGGCGCCCCACTTAACTTCATTTCTTAAGATGGCACCTCTTCTATAAAATGAGGGTCATGGGCCATTTCAGCTGGAGTGGGATAGGCAGTGTGGGTCAGACAGTCACTTCTGTGAGATGAACTGGGAATTCCAAGTCATCTAGCATTTCTGGCCATGCCTACTAAAACAAGTAAGAGGGGTCTTCCCCTAGTCATGGTGAAATAGAAAACGTCCCTTTCAAGAGGCAGCGCCGTCCCTGGTCTGGAACCGCTACCAGATCATTTCTGAAGTCCTCTATAACTTTGACGTTCTGTGATTACTTTCTCGTCAAGAACCCACCAGGCAGTTATGTGCTCTGAAAGGATTGGTTCTTTCTTAGAGCAGGTTTATCCCTGGGTAATGGTGTCTCTGGTTATCTCTACCTTGTCAGAGACCCACACCTACAGTATGGAACAAGAGAGAAGGAGAAAAGTTTTGGAAAGTTGGTTCTGTCTTGGGCAGTCAGATTTGTGATTTAGTCCTAAACCATTTATTGTTCTACCACTGGAGTGATTTGGGGCCACCACCAGTTTCCTTTCTGTGTCTTGTAGAAGGGTTCAAAGAGCCCAGTAAATTGCTTTTTCTTGAAGAAAATCTAAAAATATGTTCCTGTGAGGCAAAGATTGATCTCATTATGTTACATGCCTAGCCACTGTCTGACATGTTGGACACAAATCAATGGTTTGTTCTTGTTCACTGTGTGAAACCTTTGAGAACTTTCCTTTGCAAAAATTTTTTTCCATTCTCAGAAGGCACTGGAAGACCCTACTGCCATGCTTCTTTGGTGGGTAGTGAGCTTAATTTTTCCAGAAATGAAAGTTTAGAGGAATTCTTATCTTGATTTTCCATGAGGTAATAGAATTATGGAGATAAAGTGAAATAAGAGTCATAAAAATGTATTGACATAGCAGCAGAGACTTGCCAGATGGGAAGCAAAGCCAAGGCTCTTGTCATGTCCAAGCACGACAAGGACCCATCCAAAAGCAGGAAGAAAGAAAATGGGGCCTTGGCTTCCATCTTTCAGGCAGGCACATGGCGTCAACCTTGAAGTGAAGTTTCTGGCAGACATTAGACCCCTTCTCTTGTTCTGTTAGGCTTTGGCATCAGCCAAACTCCCCTAGCGGACCTCTGTCAAGTACCACCCGGGGATGGCTTGATCTTTCACTGAGATTCCAAGCATAATGATGATGAAGTATTTGTGATTACAGGCTTCAACCCGGGCAAATCTACCTCTAGAAGGAGACAGACTCTCTTTGCCTAAGGAGGAGAAGGTAAAGGGAGTGAGAAGTATATGGTGTTGCTGAAGAATTTGTAGCCGTTAGGCTGCCTAAATCATCCCAGGCAGAAGCCACCACGGGGTCCTATCCGGGGGTACCCTGATAATGAAGTCAGTTTCACAAATCAGACCCTACCGAAATTCTGGAATTTCTGTAAAAGGATAAAGCAAAAATAAATAAATAAATAAATAAATTTGGGTCACCAGAAAATGGAGCTGTCCTGTCAGCTCAGCACAGTGGCTAAGTCTACCAGGAAATGTAGCGTCTGGAGGAGAGCATTGCGATGGCGGGGGTGGGGGGGTGAGACAAAGGTCAGCAGAGCCAAAGGGTTTCAAAGAGGCAGGCCTGGGGACTGTCATGCTCAGCGTCCTGACCCGCCAGGCTGATGTCAGAGGGTTTATTCAGATTTGAGGGCCTTTGTTTGGGGGGATTGGGGTGATGGCCCAGAGACAATGCGCGTCGCGACGGGAGGCTGGAGGCACGCGACGCCTGCGCTGGATTTGGGCAGTTGCTGAGCAGATGGGGATCAGGCGGCCGAACAAAGGGGAAGCTGTTCCCAGCACATCCACAGGAAGGGGGACTGCAGAGCCCACCACCGGCAGGAAGGGAGGCCGCTGTGCCCGGGGCTTGTGGGCCTTTGCCCATCTCTGTGGAGGGCCAGGTGCAGGCGCTCCCGGTGCGGCTGGGGGATCCGTGCCGTGGCCTCCCGCGCTGGCTGGCGAGGCTCCCGGGCTCCTCGGCGGCGGCGGCTAGAGAGCAAAGCGGCTTCCTGGCTAACCCGGGTGGACGCTCCCCTTCTCACATGTAGGAGACCCAGGCAAGTGGAGTGCCTCTCCTGGATTCTGCCGGGGTCTCCAGTTGGCGTCCTCTAGAAGCAGACACGAGTCGAGCGATGCAGTGCAAGCTGTGCGTTTAGGAGGTGATGCTAGGGGCCGGGGCTCAGGGTCCTTCCTGCCCCCTCCGTGGGTGAGGAGGCAGAGTCCCTGGCCCTTCTGAGCTCCCAAGGCCAGAGCACGCCCTCCGGCAGGATGTCGCAAGGGCAAGGCACAGGAAGCCACAGGGCGTGTGAGGAACGGGGGAGGGACTCCAACCTGGGGCATTTTGGACCGATCTCTTGCCAGCCCCTTGGCAACCCCTTTAGGGAGCGGGCGGGCCAGCCTGTCTGAGCCCAGGCACGCATTTCTGTGGGTGCTCAGCTTCACACACTCCAAAGGCTTGGCTTTGCTCTTCGACACGCCCACTTCTCTTTTCCTCCTGGGAGTGCATTTGCTGTTCCCCTCGTTTGTACAGGGACTCCCCCTCCAGCCACTGCCCTGCCTCCCTGCTTCCTGTTTAGCCACACTTTACTGACTCTGCTGTGCTCAGCACCTGCTCTCTCCCTGCACCCCTCCCGGGTTGTGCCAATGCTTTTCCTCACATCCCCACTGCCCTGCCTTCTCGTTACTCCTCAAGCATACACAATACACAGCAATACACAAGGTCCTGCCTCAGGGCCTTTGCCCTTACAGTTCCCTGTGCCTGGAACACAGTCCTCCTACTTTTCACTTGACTCTGATGCCTCGGTGGGTCTCCTCTTGTCTTACCTTATCAGCGAGGCCCTTCCCAACGACTTCCTTCAGGAAAGGACACAACCACTCACCTGCTCTGTCCTCCTTGCCTGCTTTATTGTTCTCCGGAGTCCCTAGTGCTCTGTGGCACACCATATAATCCATTCATTCAGTTTCATGGCGCATGGCCGCTTGTCTGCTTGGCCTCTCTAGAATGGCAGCTTCTGGGCCGGGGAGACGCTGCAGGCTGCCTTTTGAGTCAGAAGAGGAAAGCAGTTGTGTGACCTGGGGCTATTGGGGAGTTTCTTGGTGAATTTGGGCCCTGGCCGGGGTTTTTTAGCACGAAGAGATGCACGAAGAGATGCGTCACCAGGAAAAGGTAGGACTGATTGTGCATGAGAGACGCTAGCACAGTTAGCTGTGAGCTCTGGGGCTCCAGGGCAGGGGACTTGAGTTGGGCTGGGGGAGACAGGAACTGACCAGACCGAGAGTACCGAGCATCTGATCTGGGTTCTGGAGGGAGGGTGGGTAGAAGAGAAGAGAAGTGAGGAAATCCGCAGCCTAGCTCTTTTTGAACAGCCAACTCTCAGAAGAGCTTTGGAAAATTAGTTTCACTTTCTCTGACCCTGGTTAAGGGCAAAGCACCATGCATTTCCCTCCACCTCTACCGAGGTGCTGAGCTGTTCATCTTCCTGTGACCGTCTGAGGAAATGGAAGACAAACACCGATGAACCCATCTTCCAGGGGGAAAGGGGGAGAGCTTTTTATGCATCTCTTAGCAAAGCCTCTTGAGGTCCCCGGACGTGTTACAGAGTGTCACCCCCTTCATATCTTACCCTGAAGCCAGACTGTCTGCATTTGAATCCCGACCTTGGGGCTTAATCCCAGGTGGGCCACTTGACTTCTCTCTGCCTCGATTCTCCATCTGTGAAATGGGGATGGTGACAGTGCCTACTTCTTAGCAGTGTGGAGAGGGTGACAGGAGTTGAATCAGGTGACCTACTGAAGCCCCAGGAGCTGGCACATAGCACCATTCAGTCAGGGGGAGCTCTTCTGGTTGCGATGATGTGGTTAGGCATGCCTCACACGCACATGGATCCTTTCAGGATCCTTCGAGGGTCCACTTTCCATAGAACATGTCTTAAAGAGGGAAATACCAGGGGTAGAAAACACCTCTGTCCAGTGATTTATAATCCCATGTTCACTGGGAAAGGGCAAGAAGAGGCAACACAGAAAAACAAGCTGGTAGGGGCATCTCAGCCTTTGAAAGAGGTGCGGCGGGGAGGGCATCCCCCCTGGGCTTGGTGGGTCATCATGCACTAGTTGTCCGACGTCCATGACCGAGCCGGGCCTGCCGCAGATTGATCCCCTCCGCCACCGCCCACCCCCCTGCCCCCGGCTCCCTGCCAGAGTCCTCGTGCCGGGCGGCCAGAACCTTTGGAAGCAGCCCACCGAGAGCCTGCCAGGGTTCAGTGTACTTGCACGCTTGCTCCCCAGTTGCGAGACGCAGTTTTTACATTTCTGCCACTTGCCTGACCTGCTGCGGCAAAGCAGCCCGCCGGGGAGGCTTGGCATCATTGCCTGGCACAGAGGCCCATTCCTTCCTGGCAGTGGCCTGTGCCAGCAGGAACAGGGACGGTGCCAAGCATGCCGCCATGGCTGTGCCAAGTGGCTCCACGGCAGCGGTGGCCCGAGGACGCGTGAACCTGCCCAGTTGTCATTAAAAATGAATGCTGAACACCCTGGACAGGTCTGGCCATTTCCTTGCAGCTTCCTGTCTCCAAGCAGTGGCAACGATGTGGGTCCGCTTCACGGGCCTCTATTAGCTGCCTGAGTCCAGAGAAGGGATCGCGGCTCTGACACGGTGATGCCCGCGGAACTTCTCCCTGTGGAAGTCCTGAATCGAAAGAGAGAGAAAGACATACAGGCAGAGGTAGGAGAGGTGGGCGAGGTGGAGGCTGAGGTTGAGACATAGAGTGCTGGGCGTTAGTCAGCCCTGGGTTCAAGGTTAGGATCCCTCACTTCCAGGCTGGATGACCGTGGGCCAGTTACCTGATCATTTTAATTCTCAGTTTCCTTATCTATGAAATGGGTATAGTTGTGTCTAGCTTGTGGGATTGTGATGAGGCCTACAGGGGATAATGATTCATAATGAACAGTTTTGAGCACGTAGTCCCTATTTGAGTCATGCTAGGTGTTGTTATTACTTACATATTATTATTAATAATAGTCTCATGAGTGCTTGGCCTTCTAGGAAATGTGGTATAAACCAGCGCTTCTCAAACTTCAGTGTGTGTAAGAATCATCTGGAGAGTTGGCAAAACAGATTTCTGAGCCACCAACCACCCCCACCCCCAAATCAGAGATTTGGATTCCCTGGGTCTGTTTCTTACAAGGTCTCTGGTGCTGCTGGTCCACGGACCACACTTTGAGTAGCACTGGTATGAACCACAGAACAGTGTCATCCTTCCTGTGACAGACATTCTGAAGTGTTGGAGGCACAGATGCACTGCATTTCATCTCAGCTCCTGCCGTCACCTCCACGTAGAATCATGGGCCTTTTACCTGACTGCAGTTCCCATTCCATTAGGCCACAGAGTTAATGGTTCACATTATCTTGAGCATTGCTAAGACAAGAAGGCAGAAGCTGATGCCTGCAAAAATTGGCATCACCAAGAAGTGCTTTGCAGCTTGAAGGCTGATATCACTTGAAGGCTGATAGCACTTAGAAGTCAGCGTGTATTCCCGTCATGAAGTGTGGGTTCCCCTTTCCCAGGGAGGCAGATGGAGCAGATGATGGAGGGAAAGGGGCTCGCTGTCTGCCTCTCTTCCACAGTGCTTGTGCAGAGGGCAAAATAAGGGTGTTTCAGAAATACTCTCTAAGCAGTTCTTGTTTTTTTTTTCTTTTGTAGTTATGAGACAGGAAAATCAAATACCATTGCTATCAAGAGAAGGGCTACACTGCCCCTGGTGTCTTGTCAATTTTCCCTGACATCTTTGTATGTTGGTGCCTTCACTAACAGATCAAGATTTTGTTCCCTTCTTCATGCCCCCGCCTCCCCACGCTGTTTTCTTGGCCTCCTTTACTCAAAGCTGCCTGGACCCTGGGAGTCCCAAAATGCAAAAGGCAAGGAGCTGCAGGACATCCAGAAAGCATGGTTTCTCCTTCGTGATTTCTTTCCACATTTTCCTACTTGCCTGCAATGAGGAAATAGCACTAATCAGAGAACCTAGCTACTGTTTTCTTTCAGTCAAGAGAGGTAATTCTGGACTTAGACTACGATAGCTAGCACTTCCTAAGTGCTTCATCTCAGCCGGGCAAACGCTGTGCTAAGCACTTTCTTGCATAATGTCATTTAATTCTTGTCACAGGTTGGATGAGATTCGAATCATTGTCCCTGTTTCACAGATGAAGATCCGGAGATACAGAGGCCAAGTACCATGTTCAAGGTTGCAAGACTAGGCAGCGGCAGAGATAGGATTCAAATCTGACGTTTTTAACCATGATGCTTTCTGTATAATCACGACCATGGAAAATATGTAAGCCGGGCAAAAATTCTGTAAGGAAATAAATCAGCCTTTGACGATGACTTGCCTGGATGGTGCAGTGGTACAGTGATGCGCTGCTTCTTCCGTTCTGATTCTCGAATTATTTTCCTAGTGACTGTCTGTTATTGCTTTTACAATAAAATACACTTTATTATTAATCGAAAGAAAAAATCACACAGTCCAGTCTTTTTCTTCGTAGTTCACTGTTGAAAGTCATTGAAGGCAGATGATCTTCTGTTGTTCTGTGAGGAGTCCCAGGGACACAGACTCTGCAGGGGCTAGTCAATTTGGTTAATCATTTTGTAGATTACCTACGTGAGGCCCCCAAAAGTGGCTGACTCCATTATCTGGATGGAAGGGCTCCTTGTAATCATGTGCTCCCCTGCTGGGCAGGGACCTGCTGTCAGAAGCTTCTGCCCTTTGAGCTGTTCTCCAGTTGTTGAAACGAGCTTCTGCTGATCGTCCCAATTCCTGTTTACCCCGCTTCATGACCCAACGCCCGCTGCAGAGAGTTGGATGGCCGGGACTAGAGATCAAGCTCATGCCCTTGGCCTCAAATCTCAGCAGCTTTAATACAAAAGGTATTTATTGTGAGATCAGCTAACGGTTTCATTCTGTTGTTTCCTCTTTCCCAGTTTGGCAGGAGATCTGCCACCTGGTCATTCTGAGACCAGGCCTCTTCACCTTGTGGTTGTGCCTCACAGTCTTCTGTTGGAGCCTCTAAATCGGGTCAACAGGGAAGTTTCACCCATGGGAGATGTCTCTGGGCCAGATCTGGAAGTGGTGCTTATCACACCTGCACATAGGTGCCATTGGCCAGCTCCCAATCACGTAGTCACCCTCACTGCAAGGAAGGCTGGGAAATGTAGTCCAGCTGTGTTTTGAGCCAGAAAAGGCAATGGGTCCTGGGGAGCACATAGCATCCTTGGCCGTAGGCACGTTCATTTGTTGAATGGATAATTTTGGAGTGTCAGGCCCATAGATGCTATTTGCATCCTGTTTGCTGTAGGTCTGAGGCAGTGTTGTCTTTTGTCAGTTTGGTCAGAGCCCATTTTGGAGGGTCTTACTCCAGACTAAGTGGAGGTCACTGTGCCTGACTTGAATCTTCTGGAGGAGTGCAAAAGGCGGTGTTGCCCTCAGAGACACCCTGGTTCCCATATGAGTCAGGATTCAGCCCGGAGATGTGCAGCCATGATGGCTATTTTCACAGAGGCTGTTGGTTAAATTGTCAGTAGGAGACTGAACAGAGCAGGGAAGCAGAGACCCCCAGGACGGGGGAGCAGGGGATGAGGGGGAGGTTATCAAAACTTAGGAATCTGGAGATGATACCCTGCAGGGCTGGGACGCAGAGCCTGGAGGAGGAAATGCTGCTTGGCTAGTGCTGATGTCGCAGAGGGGGAACAGTGAGACAGGTTCTGGGATTGCAAAACACCCAAGCAAAACAAAAAAACAAAAACAAAAGAGCTGGATTCTGGAATGGGTGGCCGCTCCCTAATGAAGGGCTGTTTCTAAGGGGAGACTCAAGGGCGCAGGAAGAAAAGGGAGGCTGGCCTCCCCTTCTGCCTCCAGCCCCCCATCTCCCTCTAGCTCCCCCTACTGGCAGAGCCCAACAGGGAGCCGTGGGCAAGGCAGGAAGGCTGAATGCCAAGGCCCTGGGGCATCACAGAGCAGTGTATAGAAAGGGTGGCTTTGGAACTAAGAGACAGCAACTTCATAGCAGGCGTGGGGGCTTTTGTTTCAAGCTCACACGATTTGTGTTCCCATTATGTGCTGCAACCACAGTGGAATCTCAAAGGGTCACTCGGAGAGTCCTCTGAGTACGATCTATTCGTTCCTTCACAGCTTCACTAAACACATATTTTTGGATGCCGGGCATGTGCATGGTCGTGGGGACGAGCCTTGAATGAAGCAGTTCTTGCCTACAGGGAGCTCCTACCACACACACACACACACATACATACGCACACGCACGCGTATGGCACCCACACGCATGCACAGACGCGCTGGCGTGCACACACGGTGAACGAGGGCACTAGGGAAGCGCTGAAAGCCATCTGGGCTTGAGAGCGGAGAGCTTTGTTCTTCTTGGCCACCCCTGCAGGAGGATGGTGTGGAAATGACTGTAGCTTTTCTTGCTGGAGAAGAAAGGAGGAGAAAGTGGCATTTACCGCGTCCTTGGCCTGGCATGGAGATCATCGATTGTTCTGCTGCCTGGATTTGCTCTCCCAGCAAGCAGTCTTCCTGATGGGGGCGGGGGGCAAATCAAGAGGAGGTTGACCTTGACCAAATGCAATGAGAAAAGTATAAAATAAATGAGGACAGTCAACGCATGTTGGCCCCTCAGGGACCTCTGCTTTCCTCCCTGGGTGCGTGGAGGGTGGGGGGGGCTCTCCTTTTCTTTGAGACCTTTAGGTATTTGCCAAAAAGCAGCCGAGGCTGAACTTTTTCTGACACATTAGGAAGGCAGTCTATGCACTGTGGTTCTGTGTGAGGGGAGAGAGAGGCCCTGCAGGTACGAGCTGCAGAGATGGCCTTTTTTGTGTCAAGTTTTCCACACTCACGTCCTCATTCGATGTTAACTGAGCACCTACCTTGTGCCAGTGACAAAGAGCAAGCCAGACCCCAAGGCTTTTAGTCACTGGATGGTGTATACATCTGAGGCTCACCCCATCCTTCCGATCCGCGGAAGTCAGAAGTCATCCAGACACCCCCTTTTTACATGTAATAGGCGTCACGAGGCAGAGAAGGCCTGCCATTAGTTATAGGACTGAGAGAAGCCGTAGAACCTCTTAAGGCCTTTGTCCTCTCATCTTTGAAATGGGGAGTCACATTAGGTTAGATCAGTCCAACCAGTGTCGATCGAGGGCTCCCTCTGTGCCAAGCACTGTGTTATTTCTAGGCTTTACCTGTGACCCATTTAATTTAGCTTTTCTGAGATAGTCCTGAGTTCATATAATCTGCTTCGTCTTGGTAAAGACGACTTCTAAACATATAACCAAATGTGACTTAATGTTTTCTATCTTCTGTAGACTTCTTATCTGAGTCAGAAGACAGTGAGATCAGGTGTCAAAGAGGCAGTGGCCTTGGGGCTGGAATGCAGGTGTATCTGTTTGCTTAACTTAGTGTAACTGTGACTTCACCACTTGTAACCATGTAGGCTTAATCTTGCTGATGAACCTGTGGTCGATCAGGCAGGGAGGGCAGATCTGGCCTGAACAGGCGTGGCCAGGGCCGGAAGTTCTCAGATGGCCTCACTTACAGGACTGGGGTCCCAGCCTGGATAGTGTGTTCCTTCAGCACGCAGTCCCTCGCCCTCCAGGAGGCCAGGCTGGGCTTGTTCCCACTGCGGTGGAAGGGCCCCCGGCAGCAGGAGAGGGCAAGGCTGGCAGCCCCGGGGCATCTGCCCGTCCCAGCTTGAGCCTGCTTTGCTCTTGTCTCTTGGACCACAGCAAGTGTCTCTGCCAGAGTCAGCATGCGGGGGGTGTTCAAGGACACAATCCAAAGGCCATTTTTGCACAGTTTCCACAGGAGCTGACAGATGCCAGGGCATTTGGGCAATTTGTTTTCATGTGGGGAGCAGCAGCGAGAGAGGAGCCAGCCGTGCTGGTGTCCAGGGCAGGGAACTGAGTGAAACGAATGCTGGGACCATCGAGAACCAGGAAATCTGAGGCAGGACCAGATTTGACAAGTGAGATTTTGGTTCTGTGCGGATGGAGGTGCCGATGGTTTCAGCCTGCTGATAGACTACTCAAGGTCATCCAAAACACATTCCGTGAGCTCCATCTAAAGGTTTTATTTACCTATTTGACAGAGGGAGAGAGAGATCACAAGTAGGCAGAGAGGCAGGCAGAAATGGGGAAGCAGGCTCCCCACTGAGCAGAGAGCCCAATGCGGGGCTCGATCCCAGGACCCCAAGATCATGACCTGAGCCGAAGGCAGAGGCTTAACCCACTGAGCCACCCAGGTGCCCCTCGTGAGCTCCATCTATATGCTAGATCTGCGGATCCTCTAGGGCAGCGGCTGGGGTGGCGGCTCCTGTAGTAGAAACTGTATGACTTCTTGACCTGGGGATGATGGGAGAAGAGATGAAGAGAGGTATGAGACTCTGCTAAGAGCTAGAGACGCACGTGTGTATGCACAAACAGGTACCACGTGCACGCACACCCGTGCACATACAGAGACACATGGCCCATGTGTGGTCTTCCACACAACCTCAGAGGACTTCCAGAAGCCCCACCTAGGGAATCTGTGAGCTGCCAGATAGGAAGCAGGCTGCAGAGAGGAGAGGGAAGCAGCCGGCAATGGCCCCAGGGGAAACCTTTCCTCCTGCCCTGGAGGTGAAGGTGGGATCAAGATACCACCATGCTCACTCTGTCTAATGACTCCCAAAGTACATTTTTGTACATCATTACTTGTCCCACTTAAAAAAAAAAAACCAACAATGTTGACACATGTCTGTTTCAATTAATTTTCCTATCTCTATGGACTTCTTTGGGGGAAACAATCTTCCTGTTGTTAATAGAAAAGTGGGTGGTGTGGGGGAAGAAAAGGGGGCAGAAGACCTATTTAAAAAGGTTGCAAGGGTGCCTGGGGGGGCTCAGTCGTTAAGTATCTGCCTTCGGCTCAGGTCATGATCCCAGGGTCCTGGATCGAGCCCCGCATCGGGCTCTCTGCTCAGCGGGAAGCCTGCTTCTCCCTCTCCCACCCCTCCTGCTTGTGTTCCCTCTCTTACTGTGTGTGTGTGTCTCTCTCTGTCAAATAAATAAAATCTTTTAAAAAAATAAATAAATAAAAAGGTGGTAATGAGTAGGCCACTCTTTAACAAACAAACAACAAAGGCTAGGCTGTATATTAGCATCAGAAAAGCAACCCACTTCAGTGCCTGCTTTCTGTCTGGGCCCATGGTGACCAGTGGCCACGGCCTGCCACGGCCAGTTACTTGAGTGGCAGCGATGCCAGGCCCCCGGAGCTGCCCTTGCTGCCTGCCCAAGGGGCTGAGTCTCTCTGAGTCCCACCCCGGTCCCCAGCGTGCATTGTTCCCAGGCGCAGCATCTGTGAGAATGTGGGCCTCATCCTACTGGATGACCCAGAAAGACAAGCTGTCGCCTCCCCCCACCCTGCCCCGCCCCAACCAGCTCAGGGCTTTCCTTTCGTTTGTGTGTAGAGGTTTTCAGCGGACGGACTGGAGCGTCAGCTTCCATCCCAGCACTCAGAGGCTTTGCGGCGGGCTCTGCTCCACAGTGAGCGAGCGCGTGGGGGTAGCCCAATGGCTCGGTCCTGTGTGGCTGGGGGGTGGGGGCTGGGTGTCCGAGCCTGATATTGGCACCAGGGAAAACAGCAGCTGGGGGGTTGCCGGGGTAGGAGGGGTGGGGAGAGAAGGAATCTGCAAAACCCTTAAACCCCTAAATGGAGCAAATGTGTTTGAATGGGCCGCTTCTCCTGTCTGGAGGAGGGGACTTGAACAAAGCCCCTTGAGTCCGGAAGGGGTGTCTGATAGAGAGCACGAAGGACTTGGAGTAGATTGAATTCATTTATTGCTAGTGGGAAACTGAAGTTTTGATGCCAGCCGTTTGAAGGGCTAACCACGAAGCTATGATTTTTCTTAAGAGGATAGAAATGTGAAGAAGCTATGGAGGTGCTTTCTTGACACCCCAAGCACCCAGAGGCAGAAAGGATTTCCCCTCACGGGACATTCTGAGCTTGGGCCTGACCACATGCTTAATTTTTCCTTTTTGAGCATTATAAACGTTCCTTGGTCTCGCATCACCTGTCAGGGCCCCAGCGAGGCCAAGGTTTTATTGGTTGTGAGCTTGTCAAGGTTCTGGTTAAAGATCAGGCTGCTAGATGCTTGGGTTGGCCTCTGATGGCTCCTTAGTGTGGCAGCAATGGGCAGTCAAAGGCAGGGTATAGCCCAGGGCACCTGGCTTTTGCTGTCACTTATCCATGGGGTGGCCGTTAGACACCTGTGTCTGGAGGTCATCTGTTCCAGATGGAGCCAGGTGGGTGCAGCCTAGGGGGCAGAGGGGGTCTGGTTGGATGTCCGTGGGGCTCTCCTCTGCCTCAGCTCCACCCAACATCCTGGAGATCTAGAGCTTAGCAAGGGGAGGCCACCCAGACCGCCACCATCTGGTCCCACGGATTACAGCGAGAGCCTCCTAATGGTTTTTCACCTTCAGTCTTTGCCCGCCTCTAGTCCATTCCGCACCCAGATGCTAGAAGAGTCCTTTCCAGAGAGGTCAAATCATGTTCTTCTTCTGCTGAAAGCTGTCCAAAGGTCACCTGTCTCACCCCTGGCAAAAGCCAAAGCCTTCAGTTTGGGGTGGCCCACAAGGCCCTGGGGGATCTGCCTGTCTCCCCTTCCACCTCCCCCCACCCAAACTCCCTCCTGCTCCAGCCACAGCGCTCCAGCCGCTCCCTGAACACACCAAGCACATGCACGTCTGGCCTTCGCCTGGGCCGCTCCTCTGCCCGGGGCACTCTGCTGCTAGACGTCTGAAGGGATCCCCCCCTCGTCTCCTTCACTGCTCCCCTTCCTCGTGAAGACCTCCTTTCCTGAGCACCCTCTAGGTTCTCTGAACCCCCTTCCTCACTTCCTTTTCCCCGTAGCATTTATCGCCAGCTAACAGACGCTGTATCTCGCACATGTGCGTTAGTGTCTGCCTCCCGGACTAGAGGATAAGCTCTGTGACGACAGAGGTTTTGTTTCTCTTGCTGAGTCCTGTACCAGTAAGGCCTGGTTGATCTGTGCTTGGCATGCAGTAGGAGCTCGGTAAAAAATATTCATAGGGAGAAGGAACCCACACCGGAGAAGGCATTCCGGGGTGGGTTGAACTTGTCACTCAAAGCCTGGTGCTCCCACCAAGCCACAGAAGTCAGACTCCTTCTCCCCCGATGACTGGCACAGGCTGCATGTCGTGGCTCTGGGAGGCGGTCTCCTTCCCCAGGGCTCTCGGCTTCGACAGCTACCCCCTGGGAATGGCCAGAGCTGTCTGGTCCGCTCTTCTTTCCATGAACACGCCTCGTGGAACAAGGAGGATGGCCTGTTTCCATGGCATCTATTAGAACTCCCTGGTGTAGTGGTGAGAAGCTTTCCCCAGAACATTGCCTGAGTCCCGGCTTCACTGTAGTGGGGGCAGGTGTGCCTGGGGGCACATGGGGCATCCTGGGGGGCAGGATGAAGCTCTTTGCCTCATCATGGCAATGCACAGCACACACACACGTGCAGGTGGTCCCGTGGAGTGCAGTGGCCTCTCGCCGTGCCTCCCTGACATCCGGACATACCTCCCTTCCCCACACCCCTCCGCAGGTGTCCCTGGCAGTAGCCTGGGCCTGAGGCAGTGCTGCTGTGGGAGAAGGAGACCCTCAGAATCACTGTGGTCCTTCAACATGGGGTGATGATGGCATTTTCTGTAACAATATCTGCTATTTATAGAGTATCTGCTATGTGCCAGGTGTTTCACACATACCTTTAATCTTTATAGGAATTCCCCAAGAAGGCATACTTCTTCCTCTTTAATGAGAAAACTGAGGCTCAGAGAGGTTCCAGGGCTAGTCCAAGGCTGATTAGGAAAGTAATAGTAGAACTGGGTTTCTGCCAAGGTCTGGCTCCGAACACCATGTACCTAATGCAAGTTGTGCACTGCACAACTCTGAAGGCTTCATGATTGATGCCTCCTATGTACAGTCTGCATGGCTGTACATAGCCGCCTTATCTGCTGGCAGTAGTATTTGGCTTGGGAGACCAGTTATGTCAGTTAGGATGCATCACACTTCAAGGAATAGAAAAGCTGAGCTCTTAGGGGATTAAATAAAATGGAGTTTTCATTTTTCTCACGTAGCCAAATGTCATCTGGAGGTAGGTGGCTGCAGATATTGGTGTTGCGGCTCAACGATGCTGGGTTTAGTGTCTCAGAAATTCTTTTGGCCTTTTCCTCATGGTCGCAGGGTGGCTGCAATCACTCGAACATCACATCTGTCTTCCAAGAGAAAGAAATTGGGGAGGGGCACCTCAGTCACATCTGCTCCCTTTTTATCATGAAAGCTAAACTTTCCCAGACCTCCATCTCCACCTCCCATAAGATCTCTGCTCCTGATTCCTCAACCAGAGCTGTGTCACAGGACTGCCCCTAGCTGTAGACTGTGAAAGACAGTATTTTACATTTCAAGTCTTTGAAAGGGCAAGACTGCAAAGGAGAGGGATGGGGAGGGAACTCTGGGACAAACTGTGCTAGCCACAGGGGTAGTTTTGATTTCCTGGCCAGAAGTGTTTCTAGCAGACTCTGTGGCCGGCAGTGACCCGTTCTTTATTGGCCATGCTGAGCCAATAGGACTTATTTGTCCTCCTGGGCTGAAGCACATATGAGGAATCAGAAGGTAGGAGGATGTTCTGATAGGGTTTGTGACTCCCTGAAACAGGAGTGATTCTAGGTCCTTTGTACTCAAAGCATCATTACTTTCCGGGAGCTGGTTAGAAATGCAGGATCTCAGGGCCCACCCCAGACCTACTAGATTGGGATCTGCACTTTAGCACAGCCCCCCAGTGATCTGTGTGCACATTACTGTTTGAGAAGCACTGTTTCTAGAACATAGACTGAGAAAAAGACTGCCTTCCTGGCTTCAGCCAAAGTTCTCACGGCCATCAGCTCTAGGATGACCACCTCAGGTTTGCCCAGGACTGTCCTGGTCACAGTATAGATAGTCCCATGTCCTGGGAACCTCCCTAGGCCCCAGTCCTGGGCAAACTACCCTGTCAGTTCTTTTCTGCGGGACTCTGCTCTCCCTCTGCCTCTACTGAGGCCCAGCCTGTAACTGAAAGGTGGGAAGCCTAGATGGCTTCCTTGGAGAAGTCAGCCTAAGATAGACAGAAGGCCTTGCCTTTAGAATATGGGGCCAAACAAGGCCTGAGGCAGGACCAGTGAGCTTAGGAATATGGTAGGACCCTGCCCTCCCGGCAAGGAGATGGTTAAGAGCCCTGTGGGCTTTTTATCCTGGTGGTTCAGAGGTATCATTACTGGACTTAATAGTCTATCAACAGCCAGCACGAAGGGGCTTGCGATTAAGAACCTGATAACACAGCAGATTAACTCTTTCCTCACTTCTTTCTTTCACCCCTTCATGTTTCTTTCTTGCTTCTGCCAACAAAACAAAAGAGAAATGCCCAAATCCCACACAGGAAGCAGTTGTCATGAGTAGCATTGGTGACTCAGAGTTCTTTTTTAGTCCTGCCAGCCAAGAGCAACAGGAATGAGCCGGAGAGATCTGATGTATTAGTGGAAAAACAAAACAACAACAACAAAAAAATAGCTTTTCCTGACCTTGAACCTCCCGTGAGTCCTCCCTTTTCTGCCTCCCAGCCTCCTTTTTCATGCCCTGGCCAGCCCACGAGGCTGCCTGAAAGGCCCTGTCCGGGGGGCCCGGGGGATGACCGATGTCTCAGGCCTCGTGCTCCTTTAACAGATATGTGCCCCAGGCCTTCTGGATGGAGTAGGAAAGAGAAGACTGGGCCTGACTCCCGCAGTGGGTAACACGGTGTAATGCGCTAGAACTTCTGTCTGCTCCCTCTGGGAGGGGACGAGACATCCAAGAGTGGCTGGGGCAACTTGAGAACGTTGATTTGGTCCTTTGGTTTGGTCATTCTGATGGTGAGCCGGGTGGCTCCTGGGAGCTTCGCAGACCTCTCCCACACTGCTGTGGAAGGAGAGTACTTTTCCCAGGGTGTTAAGCCAGGTTGCCACGGCCCAGTGTGTCTGCATTTGCCTCCTTCACCACTTTGCTATTGTATGAGAGATGTTTCAGATTCAGGGAAATAAATGATAGACCCAGGAGCCTCCCTGTAGAATTTGCTGGGCTGCTCTGGATCCTTCTGCTGCCTACAAGGACAGCTGTGGGGCATCAGTGTCGTTCCTCAGTCCAAGCCTCTGTTCCTGAGTTTCTCCAGTGCCTTTTCTCAGAACACTGTATAAAGAGCTTGTGGATGTTCCGTATTCCCAGACATAGGCCAGGCCTGTGGAGAGACAGCAGTCGTGACAAAGGGCACAGATGACAAGGTGAATGGAAGATAACATGTTAGGCCCCATTTGCCAACAGCAGACAGACAAGGGCAGCCCCCACACATACACCCCAGTCTCAGCCCTGGACCGTGGAGGCCCTCTGTTGTGTGGAACTAGAATCTGTAGCATGGTCAGCCCAGCAGGACCGTCCTGGGGGGAGCCATGGCTTGCTGACTGGGATACAGTGAGATGAGGGGCTGTCTGTGGTCTGGACTCTTCATTGTATTTGTCTCTGAGAATTTGCGGCCCAAGTGGAAGACCTGCATTTCTATTTGTAGTACTGTAAGGAGCAGCTCTTTCTAAATGGTCAGTGGCCTTTAGAACCACATGTTTCCACCTGTGGTGACCGTCAAACCTCTTCCAGTCGGAAGATCTGTCCTCTCAGGGCGTTCACTATGTTGATGTCACTGAAGGCTACGTGAGGGCTGTGCATGAAGTGGGAGGGGCTGGCGGTGGACTGTTACCTTTCAAACCTTGGTTTGGGTTTGTTCAACATTCAGTAATTCATCTGTCCTCTCACTAGACAGCAGTGACCGATTGGAGCATGAAAGGCTGTGGGTCCCCATTGTGTTTTCCTGACTACCTGAGGCAAGGCTTCTCACATTGGGGCATGCGTAGAATCACCTAGAAAGCTTGGTAGCCCTGGTGGCTGGGCCCCGCCCTCAGAGAGTTAGATGCAGTGGGTGTGGAATGGGGCCTGAGAATTGATATTTCTATTTTGGGGGGGCAGGGAAGGGGCAGAGGGAGAGAGAGAATCCTCAGCAGCTTCCTACCCCCAGCACGGAGCCCAGTGTGGTGCTTGATCTCGTGACCTCGAGATCACGACCTGAGCTGAAATCAAGAGCCAGACGCTTAACTGACTGAGCCACCAGGCTGCCCCTGAGAAGGGACATTTCTGACCAGCTCCCAGGTGATGTCAGTCGGCCGCTCCGGGGGCCACACTCTGAGGGGCACTGGTCCAAGAGACGTGCCAGAGAGCCTGACCCTCAGTCGCTCCCCCTGAGCACAGATGGAACGTGCCAGGATAAGAAGTTGGCATGTTGTCCGCCTCTCCTCTTGAGCCTAACTCTTAATCTCCTGCCCTGACTCCTCATTTACAGAGGGAGTTCAGACACCGTCGGAGTATGAAGCAAGAGTCCTGTATGCCGGGGGATTAGCGTGACGGCCCCCGATACTCCCTCTTCCACCACCCCCCCAGGGGACCTTGGGGGCCTGGGAGCCCCGGCTGGTGCTGCGGTAGCAGTGAGCTTGCCTCTGGAGTGACGCCCTTCAGGGGTCTCTGGAGGTGCAGGAACAAACCAGAAGAGAAAATTACATTTGAAATAATTTATTTTCACATGCAGGGGAGAAATCACATTTGGTCTAGATTCATGTAAAGAAAACAGAGATTAGATTTTAAAAAATGTGTTGCTGGCAAGAGAGAAGAGCAGACGGGTTTGGATAAAATACATGTTCTGTTGAACCTGGCCATCAGTCCCAGATTGCATTTGTAGGGGTTTCGGGGTAGGCTATGAAGGAGAATCAAGCCTGGGTATTATTTTCACTTTCTCTTCTTCTGAAATACTTCCTGGGTTGGGGTTTGGAGTAACAGAAACATCTGGACTGGAGGAGAGAGAGAGGTTGTTCCTAGGATTTTGAGCTTTTGGAGTCTGTTCTTTAGGAGGCTGGTTTAGAAGTCTCATCTGAGGAAAAAGAGGGGATTCTTTTGGGATTTCTGGCCAAACTATCGATCAGGCTGGGGAAGGCAATGAGGGGGGCTGGAATAAGAGGTCCCCAAGCAGTGTGAAGGTCAGGCCGGCCCTGCAAATGGCCACACGTCAAAGGCTTCCTCTGTAGACACTCCGTGTGGCTGAGGGCCAATGTCAGGTTTAAACCTCTCACAAAGACGACTAGAGAAGCAATAGTAACAACAGCTCTGGTTTATTAGGTCCTCACCATGTACCTGGCTGTCTGCCCACCATCATATTAAATCTTCATTTAGTTGCACAAAGTAGGTATTATCCGTTGTCTCCAGTTCACAGATGAGGAAACTAGAGAGAAGGAAAGGAGTTTTCCCAAAGCCCTGCAGCTGTGAGCCTCACACAGCCAGGCCAGGCGTGAGTTTAGACAATGATAACCATCAGTAGCATTATAAATAAAGAGCTGAAGCTGCGTGTGTGAAGACTTATTAGGTTGAATCCCACAAAAGAGCTATTTTTATAGGTAGAAAATGGCTGGATATGGCAATTTCATGTGTTTTAACCAAATATGTGTGTGTGTGTGTGTGTGTGTGTGTGTGTGTGTGTATGTATGTGTGTGTGTGTGTATATATATATATATATATATATATATATATATATATATATATGAGCGTTGGTAAAGACTTGCATTCCAGAGGCTGTTTTGAGAGACTGGTTACATCAGAGGAGCAAGAAGGGGCATGTGATCAGGTAGAAGACAAGAAGGACTTTGAGTGCATTTGTGATTTTTTTCCTTAAGCTGCATGGGCACTACACACATATCCATCGTATTATGCTTTCTGACTTTTTGTTTTAGTTATCTGTTGCTGCATAACAAATCGCCTCAGAATTTAGTGGCTGTAAAAACTATACCCATTGATGATCTCACAGTGTCCGTGACTCAGGAATCTGGGCACAGCTTAGCTGGGCTCCCTCTTCACTGTATCAAAGCATTCGACTGGGGATGCTGTCATCTCAAGGCTCAACTGGGCATGGCTTTACTTCCAAGCTCACTTGTGTGGCTGTTGGAGGGCCTCCGAAAGTTCACTTCCAAGCTCACTCATGTAGTTATTGGCAGGATTTGGATTCTCATGGGCTGTTGGACCAAGGGCCTCAATTCCTCACTGGCTGTTGCCCAAAGGCCAGCCTCAGTTCCTTGCTCTATGGCCCACTCCATAGGGCAACTTATAACATGGCAGCCAGATTTATCAGAGTGAAGACTCTGACAGACAAAGAGGGGGCTGGGGTCACAGTTGCAGTCTTTTATAACCTACTTATGAAAGAGATATCCCATCATTTGTGCTGTGTTCTATTCATTAAAAGCCATTCATTAGGTCCAGACCACTCAGGGAGAGGATTACACCAAGACATGAGTACCAGGAGGTGAGGAACAATGGGGACATCTTATAGGTCTGCCTACAACAAAGTGTCTGAAATATTTTATAATAAGTCTTAAAAAGAAAAAGTCTATTTACAGGTAAAATATAGCTGATTGCTGGCATTATAAACTCTCTGGTTCTCAGTGGTACTCACGTATTTGCTGCTAAATCTTGGCTTATGCTTCCCACCCCCATCTAACTCTCTCCAAAGCCCATTATGATCAACAACAAAATCAATTAAGGGTGTTTTTCTTATTACTGGATTTAGAGAGATGTCAGTATCCTACCAAAAGTGTTTTTTCATTTCTTCACCTATACCTTTGCCTATGTTGGTGATAACAGTACATTCTAGAAGTCTATTCTCCAAGGCTCCCCGTTGGCCAGAGCAGTGGGATGTGTATGAGCTTCGTAGCCAGAGAGTTGAATCTTGACTGCAGCTCTACCCCTGACCAACAAGGCGACTTTGGGAAAGTTATTCACACTCTCTGAATATTAGTCTGCTCATCAAATGAATGAGAGGAACGACACCCATCTCAAAGATTCCTGGAAGGTTAAATCCATGAGAAAACACATGTAAGTTGGTAGGACAGTGCCCTTCACATGGTAGGGACTGGATAAGGTGAGGAAAGGTGCTTTCAGATCCCTTACCTGCATCACATGTGGTTTATTACTTCATGAGTGGGCTAGGCAAACTGTGTTTTGGAAGGTGACAAGTGTGGGATGCCACGAAAAGAGGGTGTTCCTCATGGTTTCTCATTTGATCCCAAGATTATTTTCTTTGAAGTTTGTTTCATTTGTTCTCTGATGCATTTGTTCGTTCCTATACTCATCCATTCAATAAACAGTATATCTTAAAACGAAGACCAGTCTTCTTCAAAACTCTAATTCCTTTTGATCTCCCGGGGGGCGGGAAAGGGAATTTGAGTTACTTGTGAGATGTTACTCATGTCCAGTTCAGCAAAAGCATCAGAGGTGCCTCAAATCTACCTCTTCTCAGTGTGGCTGCCTGCAGGCTGTTCCATAAGTGGAGATGCTCCAATGAATGCTGGCCTTTGGGGAGTTTTGCTTAGCCCAGGAGAGGAGCTAATGGCCTAAAGGAAATGCAACACCATGGGATGGAAATCCACGTAGACCTGTCTTTGTGGTCTTACTCAGCGTGGCTTGGCGGACTTTCGAGTTGATGTGTAGTGGTGACTTGTAGATCACAGGCTAACCCCTGGAAGGAAGCCTCAGGATTGGGTTTGCTAGATTCTCCTGTAACTGAAAGACTCCTTTCCCTTCTTTGAACTTCCAGTGAGGTTAGAAGAATCTCCACGTTCAGAACCAGGCAAAAGCTCCCCATACCTTTCTGTCCTTGGGAAACCTATGGGGTTCTCTTAGTTCAGCTCTTCATGTAAGAAAGACTGTGTAATGTGTACATCTTGAATCACCCTGCTATTACATGATGGGCAGCCTCATGATATCGGGGTGACGTAAATATTCTCACTTGCCAGCTTTAACTCCAGCACTCAGTTCAGCACTGTGTAGGCATATAAACACACTTCAGACAGCCTTCGGCTTGAAAACAGACTCCCCTGGTCTCAGCATAAAGATTTGGGAGTGCTGAACGCTCCCTTATTTTCTCTCTGCCTGGAACAAAGCCTCCTATTGTCTCTCGGGTGATCACATTTTTTAGCCATTCAGATATAAGTTTGTTCTTAACCACTGAGTTCAACTGTAGAGGCCCACCGTGCTGCCTCAACCTGGCTGAAGGAGGCCCAGCGACGGCACAAGTTAACAGCCCCACCCAAAGGCCTTTCTCCACTTGGCCTCCCAGTGGCCTTGAAATGATGGTGGCCTTCAGCATCCTAAGAACGATCTCTCAAAGTACTCATCCAAGGAGGATGTCACCCAACCCCTTGCCTATCCCTTGGTCCTGCTCAAGAGCAACTCCCATGTCTCTACAAGTAGTTCATTCTCTCAGTAATGAACCTGACATGAAGGGATGTCCAATGAGGCCCGGTTTATAGAGAAAGCCTCGGGCATCCCTCTGCCCTGCCAAGATGGTCATCCAAGACATAAGGTCAATGAGCCTTGTCTTTCTCTAAATTCCCTTGAATTTCCCATTCACACCGTATTCCTTGGCTGAACAGGTGTCACTGCTGTGTAGTAGTGAGAAACCTAGCTGTGGAGATAAAGCAGGCGGAAATAGTATCTCAATCCCAACGCTTGTGGGCCTCTCTTACTTTTGCCAGATTACCCACTGGGGAGGGGTACAGAGGTGCTGTGTCTACTCCATTGTCTGGGAAGGGGAAGAGGGTTCACACGGGTTTCAAGAGTGTATCGAGATGCAAAGTCCCCTTTTATAGGGCCTTAGGGGGAGGGAGAGCAAAGTGGAGCCCTCTTTCCTGCATTCCCAGCTTTTGACTTTTCCAGGCAGCAGGTAGAGTCACTTTGTGGTCTGTATACCTGCAGGTGTGCATGTGAGCATGTGTGTAGCGCACCCCCCCGCCCCGACACACACACATCTTGTGCCTTCCCAAAGTGTGGCTTGGCAGGGCTTGGTTCAGGATTGGAGAGCCACCCACTTATCGGTGTCTACCTTTAGAAACTAAATGACCCAGGCTCACAGGAGAAGTTTTAATGAGAAAAAGGAGGCACTGAGGCAGTCAGGGAAGAGACCCTTTCCCTATAGACAGAAACCACAATGTTAATCTCCCAAAATAGTGCAATAAATATTGAAAAGTCTCAAGGGTTGTGAGAAGGAATGTTAGGGATTGGGGGCACGTTTGTCTCAGGATGATACAGGGGAATCTAAATGTATATCTTGGTCAGGAACAGAATCCTAGTCCACATGAACCAGAGTCTAAAATTTCTGGCTTTTATCTTTCTTGTTGCTTGTTCTCTGCCTTTTCCTTACGTGTCTGTGTGTGCATGCATAATAGAGAAAAACCCTATACTAGTTCCAAATGGTAAACTCTGTAAAGGGATTGTGGATGACTATCTTCGTGTTTCCTTTCCCCAAAGGTAAACCCTGAGACGAGGGCTAAAGTGCAAGTAGTTTGAGAGGTGAAGGAAACAGTGGCAGCAGAGGGGTAAGAGTGTTGGGGAAGGGAATAAAGCCATCGAGCGAATTACCTCTGGGAGCAACTGGAGCTGATTCCCAAGGGAGACTGTGGGATTTCGTGTAGAACATTCAGAGTGCTCCCATCTGTGGGGTGAGGGAGCTGGGGTATTAATATTCCTACTCCCAGGAGTCATTTGTTAAGAGATGCTGCTGGGGGTTGCTAATTCCCCTGCATGTTTGGCCAGGCCTATGGATAGCGTGGCCTTTCTCAGTTATGAGGGGGGTGGGAGCAGGAAGCCAGGCACAGCAATTTAGAGAGTGGCCTTCGGAAGTCAGCTGCAGTGCACCTGACTTAGAGGTACAAGAGCTCTCCAGAGGTCACTGCTGGTGGCTGCTGTGGTCTCATAGGGGTGTGCATGTAGATTGTTGGGGACAGAGACTTTCTCCCAGTTATGGTCTCTATAAATACTTCTACCCTTTAATGAAATATAATTGAAGATTTGGAATAATAAAAAGTTTTAAAGAAAGAGAGCTTTAAAAAAAAACAGAGGATAGTGGTGTGGGTTCCCTGGTCTATGCACGAGTCATAATTAATCATACTGTATATTTAAAATCTGTGCATTTCACTGTATGCAAATTATGCCTACATTTAAAAAGAAGCAGGTTTAAAATTCCAGATATTGATACCTTTCAGTAGATGCCTCAGTTCTTGCATATTTGGGGTGTACTTGCCCGAAGCCCTGGAATTCTTCCTGGATTGTGGACAAACCGTTGAAGCCTTTTCTCTAGAATGTCAGTCAGGCAGTGTTGAAATGGGGTGCGGGCAAATCAGTATACTGAACTCCGGGTTGTGACTCCCCAGTAACAAAGCAGTTCCTTCAGCTACTTCTGTGCCATGGTTTGGGCCATGCCACCCTCGCTTAGGTTCTCCTTGTGACTATGGCATGCATTTTGCAAGGGACATGACTAGTAGTTCCATACATGAGGCCGCACGTTGACCATCTGCAGTGCAAAAGAAATCGACAGAGAAAGGGCCTGATCTTACGAATTAACCTCTCTGGTCAAGCTAGTGGAGTCCACCTGCCACAGCTGGGTAGGGAAATGAGGATGAGGTGATGTTTCAGGCTGGGCACCAGGCCAGGTTCGAGTTCAATGCCGGACGTATAGTGGGCACTCAATAAATGTTCGACGGGCGAAGTAGATTGCCTCCAGCTCACTGGCATCACCTGGGACCAGCTGCACACAGACAGGGTGGAGGTGAGCAAGGCACCTGTAATAGGGAGGCTGTCGGCCTATTCTGTTCTTTCTCCAAGGATCCAGATCACAGTGGAGGGCCTTCCTAATGACTTTTCAATTAATTGACTTGATGCTGGTGGGTAGAGCGCCAGAGGCTGAGAAAAGATGAAAGGCATTGAAGAGGAAAAGCTTTGATGTCACTGTAGTCCTGTTCAGATTCAGAAAGGTTGGGGGGGGGGCTTTATATCTTAACCACAAAAATCTCACAGGGTTGATCAGTCACGCAAGGAAATTTTTGTCATTCTCTGGGATTCATGGGTGATGAGAGGTTGGATGGAAAGCCAGGAAGGAAGGGCGGCGTGTGGTTTCTGGGGGTGGCAAGTGCATGCGATGGTGGGAGGGGCAGAAGAGGAAAGGCACGTGCAGAGGGGCAGAGGCCGACGGTGGTGTGTAGGTGTGAGTCCCATTTTCAGGGCAGTGGCTACAGAGCTCGGTATCCATGTGTGATTATCCAACCTGTTGTGTTTTTCCAGACTCATTGTCTAGATCTTACTGTGTTTGTTCCTAAAGCTAATCTAATCTAGGCTTTGGCTGATACCACCAGGCCACTTAGATACGCATGCATGCACACACACACACACACACACACACACACTCACACCCCTTGGCACCTTATTCACGCAAAGTCTAATTAATCAGAAAACTCGGAGAAGTACAGTAACATTACAGGTGTGTAATGAGTAGAATGGTAGAAGTAGAAGCCAAGAAAGCAACCATTATTTTCTTCTACCGGTGAGGAAATGGAGGCTCGTACTGGAAACTGACCTCTCATCTGCCAAGACCGGGGTTTTTAACTGGGTACAAGTGACATTTGGGGTCCCTCTAAGCCTTGGCTGTGGCAGTCTGTCTTGGGAGGTTTGGCAGCATTCCTGGCCTCTGACCACTAGGTGCCGGTGTCCCCTCCCCCTTGTTCTGATCAGAAATATCTCCAGACATTGCTGATGTCCCCTGAGGGGCAAAGGCAGCCTACGCAGAAGAGCCCCTGGCCTAGATAGAAGCCTAGTGGGTTCTCGAATCCCGCAGTCACCATAGTGCTCTGTGTGACTTGGGGGTTTCACATGATGACTCCTGCGTGGCTTCAGAGTTCCGTACACACATTCACATGGAACGATCATACGGACTGTTACCATACAGAATTGGCCAGAATGTTTGTCTTCCTGGGGTCCACGTTCCCACACAGCTCTAAATCATGTGGGGTTTTTCAGCCTGGGTTCACTTAGAGCCCATGAAATTGCCGTGTGTGTGTGTGTGTGTGTGTGTGTGTGTGTGTGTGTGTGTGTGATATTTGACCAATTGGTCAAATATCAGCAGTTTTTATACAGTTCCCCCTATAGACCAGACTTGAAGGGTTATACCCTGAACACTTTCTGAGATGCCCTAGTTCTCGAACGTGGAAATGTTTGTTTAGGCTCGTGACTTTTGTCAGTCCCATTTCTAAGGTAAGTCCAATGTTTTCCATGTAGAGCCTCATACCACAGGCTAACCATATTGCAAAATCCCCCTCAAGATTCCTCTCTCACCCTGTGGTAAATTAAATATGGCCACACGTTCTTTGCAGTGACTCCCATGAAGAGGCGGAGTCTGTCCTCCACCCTGCTGAGTCTGGGCTGACCTCGTGGCTGGCTTTGAGCAGTTCAGTGTGCGGAAGCGGTGGTGTTCAAGTTCCAGAGCCTAGACCTCTAACTGGCCCAGCAGCTTCCGCCTTGGACTTCTTTACCCCTGTCCTGAGACTGCTATGTGAGGAAGCTGGTATAGCTTCCTGGAGAATGAGTGGCCGTGTGGGGAGAGAGCCAAGGCACCCCCACTAATGGCCAACACCACCAATGAGACATGTAAATGGGGCCCTCTTGGACCTTCTAGTCTGCCCAGCCTTCAGCTAAATCCAGTCAAATGGGTACAGCCAGGCAAAAGCCGTGGAAGAACCACCCGACAGATCCACATGATCATGAGAAAGAATAAATCATTGTTTGAAGCCAGTAAGATTGGGGATGGTTTGTTATAAAGCAGTAGATAACTGATACATATTTTGTTGCAATTTTATGGTTTTTAACAACCTATTAGAACATAACTTCAAGTAGTGAGCAGCAAAGTCATGTCCCCTGGACTGCTAGCTGGTTGGCTGGCATCCCTCACAAGCCAGGTGTCCCAGGCCCTCATCCCAGCCTCACAGGGGCCACCATTCAGTTCCATTCTTCAAGAATCCTTCTGACTTCTATATTTGGAAGCCACAAGAAAGGGTCAAGAATGCGTGAGTAAAGCTATAAAGGTCAAGTGCATGGCAGCTATGCGTGGTGGATGTCTCACATGTCGGGCTCCACACAGAGGTGTCACACCTAGACACCCAGTGTCACCACGCTCAGGTCACCCATGACCCATTCCCTAGGCGTGGTTATAGAACTGAAAATGTCTTAAGCTTCCATTTCCCACCATTAGAGTTTGGAAGTGGGTATTTCCAACTGAGAAATTCCTCACAAGTGGTGGCCAATAATTGACTTTCTACCTTAATGGTTTCATGAACCATCTCTTTGATCTATAGCAGATGCCTTAGGAAGCCCTTTTTTATTAGCTAAGAAAAACTTTAGCCAGTACTCGTTTCAATAATTCTTTTGGAGTTACTTCTTTAATGCTGCACCCGCCAGACCCCACTGGACTCTGCCCACGCGAGAGGAGCGGTTCTGTCTTTCTCTTTGCTCATGGCGTCCCCAGCGCATAGCATGGGGATTGGTTCCTGGCTGTTCCTTGGTGCATTTGATGGGTGAATGAATGAATGAGGAAATGAATGAATTATAGGAGCCGGAGGAGAGCTTGGGATTCTCGACCTTTCTTTCATCTCCTGCTCTGCTTGATGAGTGAGGACACTGAGATTCGGGGATAATTAGCACTTGTTTTTTTTTATTCCAGGACTTTATTCCTTTAAAAAGCCTCTTGACACATCCGATTATCCTATCTGTCACAGCCTGTGATTACGGGAGAGGAAAAACCAAGGAGTCCTTCTTGGGCTCATTGGGATGGACTAGGAATATCCCTGACTTTGGGCTGGCCTCGTGCCACTGAGAGCTGACTTCCGCCTACCCCGCTAGGCCCCGTGACTCCCTGAAGGGCTGCCAGGCCCACCGGGGCACTGAGTGGGCACCAGAAGTCCCCCCTCAGAGTCACATTCTTATTACTGCTCGTCAGCCTGTCAGGCCGAGCCCTTTCCTCTGCTCTCTAATGTGAAAGCAAAATGGCCTTTTCTGATACGAAGCTAATAATAGGTCTCATCTTGATTCTACTTAACACTGAACTAAAGATGTGGCCTCTAGGGTGAGGCTTATAGTTAATTCATTTACTTTAAAAATAATTACAGAAGCCATAAAAGAAATGTCCCAGTGCGGGCCCAGAGTGGTCTGATTCTCGGTGTTTCTCGGTAACCCACTGTGTGCTGGGTGCTCGAGAGAACAAGAACATGGCACCTCTGTGTGAAGGCCGGGGCGGAGGGCGATGCTGGATCGGAATTTCTGTGCAGTCCCTCTGGACAGGAGCAGCTCTGCCCCTCCCCTGCCGCAGCCGCTCACTTCATTCTCTGTGATGACCTAAATGAGAAAGACAGTTGCCTTCCTTCCCCCTCGCCTCGGTCCCCCACGTGGACGCACAGGCTGTATCCCTGGCAGACCGCACTGGGGTCGTGTGCTGTCTCATCTACTCAGGAATGATCTATAGCTTCGAAGGGGAAAATAAATAAACAAGCCAAGTCTGGCCCTGCCCTTTGTCCAGGAGGAAATGGATGGGTTCCCCGGCTTCCATGCCTCCTCTGTGCTACCCTGCCCCCCCCCACTCCCAGCCCGGGGAGAGGCCAGCCAGCAGCCAGTGAGGAGAAGAATGTTCCTGGCTGTGTGCGTGCATGTGCACGTGCCTGGTTGTGTTTGTGTGAGAGAGCCAGAGAGAGCGAGGAGAGAGAGAGGGAGAGCAGCAGGGGAAGAGAAGGGGGGAGAGGGAGGGAATTGGAGGGAGAAGGTGAAAGGAGAGATGGAAAGAAGATGGGGGAGGCCTTCAGATGGTTTCAGGTGTGAATCAAGCTGTTAAAAGATGCTTTTCCTTCCCTACTTTCCCCTCCTCTTCCTTCCGGAAATAATTACAAGTACCCCCAACCCTCCAGCCAGTCATGCTGTCCGACTACACTGAAGAGGCACCAGCATGAACGGCAGATGGTCCTTCCGAGGGGCCGCAGAGCCGCCCGATGTCTTCCTGGCTGCCACCGAGGCCAGGGAGGCCAGGGAGGGGGGGTCCGCCTTCCTGGCATCCTGGTGAGCTCACACAAGGAACGCCGACTCGTGGCTGGGCCCACCGGTCAGAGCTGTCCATGTCTCCGCTCTTGAAGCCCCAGAGCGGTGTCTTGGGGAGCTGTCCCATTGACAAAGCGGTCCCCGGAGGCCTCCCCGACCTCTAGACAGGCTGCACGAACGTTGGTCCCAGCGCGGTGGAGAGCCCATGTGGTTTGTCACGTGTGTTATCACTATTTACGGTAAAAATTAAGTGAGATCATCTATATCAAGTGTATGGCACATAGTGAGTGCTCGGGAAATATTAGTTATGATTATCAGATAGCACAATAATAACAGCTAACAATTTTTCTAGCCTTGCGTCCCAAGTGCTAGTCTAAGCGGATCTTAGAATAGTCTGTGCCGTTTCGTCCCCTCGTGACAGATGCCACGCGCGCCCGGGCCCAGTGTGCCCCTGCCACACTGGCCCATCACCAGCTTTTATGCACACACACGCTCTTTCTTACATCAGAGCATTTGCATGTACAGCGCCCTCCTCACTCTTGTCCCCCTCACTGCATCCTTCAGAACCCGACTCTGACTTCAGGGCTCCCTTCGTCTCCCCATTTTCCTGTATCGCAACACCCTCTTTTCCTTGGCCGTGGCCGCTCTTCTCACAATGGAGAAGTCTTGTTTGATGAGTTCCTTGCCTTCTCTCTGGTTCCCTCACTGAGCTAAGGGGTCCGAAGGGCCATGGCCACATCCGGTGTCGTTTGCCTTTGTATCCTCAGCATTCAGCAGGATACCTGCCCGGCTCAGGGTGGGTGTGCAAAAAGAACTTGTTGGTTCACAGACGGCTGGTGTATCTGGAATGTCTGAGATGCGTATCCGGCCGCAGGGTAGGCTCTGGCTAGGGATCACCTTGCCTCACTCTCCCGGCTGCCAACTCGTGTTCACACGCCATCACGTGCCAGGTTGTGCTCCAGACCTGAGCATGGGCCTTTCGCGTTCCAGACAGTTGTGCCTTCGTGGGAATCTCAGTGCAGAGAGGCCCAGATCCACTGCACAGCAAGAAGAGTTAGTGTCTGTTGTAGCTGATTCATTGGCCTCATGGCACGGGGCAGAAAGAGAGGTAGAAGGATCCTGGACATTCAGTAGTTCTCTTGTTGTCCGGAGGATCCAGGAAATGCTATTCCTTCGATGGATGGCCTCCCTCACTGTCCTCAGTCACCTGAAATGGTTGGATCTAAGACCCATTGCATGCTCAATCATGGGGATACCGCCAAGTACTTTACTATGACAGATCGTCAACCAATAAACAAATGGCATGTGAATTCAGGAACTTAGTTTTGCATCATCGAAGGTAAAGGTTAAGAAGTGGTTAGGTTTCAGTCTCTTCCCACCTTCCAGACATGGCTTGAATTTTTCTCAGAAAGGTCGGTAAGGCAAATCTCAATTTTTTTTTTCTTCTCCCTCCACGTGTGTCCTGGCCAAAGGGTGAACTCTGGGAAGATCTTATGAATGGTGTTCTAAACAACTTTCTCTTGATTAAATAACCCTTCTCCCAAGGGCTACTTGGCGTGGTTTAAATTACTTAAAAAACAAAACAAACAATCCAGGGCAAGAGAATCAGTTCGAAAAAAATACCAACAGACTTGCCCTGTGCAGCTGGGAGAGAGGGAAAAGCACAGGCTCTAAGCACCAAAGAGGGTAGAGAAGCGTGTCGCAAGTGCCATTAAGAAAACACATCTGCACACTGTCAGCGGCAAGGATAAACACATGATTGTTTTCCCTTTCACAAGGAGCAGTGACGAGGAGAGGCGACTTGAAGGACCCCATCCAGGTCTGCTCAATTTACATCATCTTAAGGTTGAGGGATGGGCACTTATCCAGCCTCGAAGCATTCCCAGAATCTCTCATCAGAAGGAAATCTTCAAAGAAAACAAATAGTATATTCATTCTCCTCCCAGCGCAGACAGGCGAGCAAACAGGGAAAGAAGGAAGACGTTTTCTGGTGGACCTCAGTTGCTCAAGATGGGGGTTTTAGACCCAACATCCTTCTCTGGGTTTCCTCTTTGTCCTGATTGCCCTGCCCGGGAAGAGCCCAGGGGATGGACCTGGATATCCCTTAGAGCTGCTGAGCGGAGCCTGTGTTTCCTACTTTAGCCCTGAGCCCCAAACCTCCAGGGTCCAGCAAATTCCCCAGTGTCTCAAGAAGAGGCTTTATTTGTTTTTGATGAGCCGTAATGAGGATGAGGATATGTGAGGAAGGCTAACGAGGAGCTTAGGCCCCTGTGATGGCCCCACCAAAATCTTCATGGACCTGATTTGAGAGAAGGTTCAGATGCAGCAGGAGATGAAGACAAGCCTGGGAGATGCCAACAACGGGGAATGTATCCCATGCTCCGTATTCCTAGGGTTTACTGGTAGTGTGCTGCTTCCATTTTAAGTGGATTCTTCTTCATTTTGATTAGGTTAAATACTTCTTATAATGTGTGCCTAAATTAGAGAACATGATGCATATCTTAAAACAGCTTAGACCCAACCATCTCTGTATCCGTAGCCATGTAAATTCCAAAATTTGGTCTAAAGTGAATTACGTATCATTCCAAACTCACTTTTTCATACTACTAGAAGGTGGCCCCACAAATACCAATATCTGAGAAATCATTCACATTTGACTTTGGAAGGTGTGCTTGGTTCAGTCGCTGGCGTGCCACAGCTGGCTTCAACTGCTGTCATGGCGGAGACGCAGACACTGACCACGATGGAGCTAGAAGCCTGTCTACACTGTCTTCATTCTGTCTTCTCTCTCCTCTTCCACCTCCTCTCCTTCATGGAACTTTCCATTTCCTCATCTCTGGAAAGGGTGAGAGTGGAGGGTGATGTCAGACTGTTCCTAAGGCCCCTCAAGAGATGAATGAGATACCATTCTTTTCCGAGAAAGGATGAACTATGCGGTGAGCACTTCACTAACTGAAGTTAAAAGCTCACGGAAGTGATCAGGGAAGCGTAGACACCCGGTAACTATGGAGACCACTCTCGGACACAGAGGCCCAGAGGGGTTATATTCCTCTTCAGGGTGACGCGTGGGTAAAGGTAGAGACCAAACTAGGACCCAGCCCTTCCGCTTTCCAGCATTGGGGTAGTCACCAGTTAAGAAAGGAGGCTTGGAGCCCAGCGCCCCGGGTTTCAAATTCTGGCTCTGCTACTTACAGGCCGAGTGAGCTTGGGCAGCTTAACTTCTCTGTGTCTTCATTTTCTCGTCTGTAGAATGGGGCCAGAAGAATAACTAGTTTCACGGTGTATGTGGGTTGAGTTCCTAATGTCGAAATGCTCGGAGCATGAGCAGTATAGTTTCATATTTAATATTGGCCGTTAGCATCTACAAGTGAGGCTGGGATGCTTTCCAACATACAGCAGAAAATCAATGGATATTATGAAATCATCACAACTGGTATTGTCACTGGTCCTTAGATCTGTCCATCCAAGGCGTTTCGTGAGTACATCATATTTCTGCCCCAACCAGAAAAACCTGCCTAGACCCGTGCCTGGCACACAGTAAGCATTCAGTAGGTGTTAGCTGCTCTCTCACTGTACGGCTGCCACTTCCTACAGCCCCGACATGCTGCTCCCCACCCCGCCCATGCCCCACTACGTGTGCATGTGTCTGTGTGGCCGTGCCTGCATGCATGAGCCAGCGGACAAGAAGGTGTGTGCTAGTGGCAAATCCAATAACTCGCTCAGTAAATGATCTCAGCCCAAAGTTCTTTTGTAGGCAATCAAATTCAGATCTGTAAACCTGGTGAAATTCAGATTCCTTTTAAACATTTTTTGCCATTTCCAGGCAAGAAGCATTTCCCCAGATCGGATTACTTGGGCCAGGAAATCTTGCATTTGAAAAGCAAGTCAGAAGTGAAAAAATAATTCTCAGCGCGTGATACAGTTTACAGTCAGCTTCTCGGGAATGTGTGTCACGGTTTAAACTGGGGTAGGGCGGATATTCTCCAAACATGATAGTGCTTCGTATTAATAGACTGCTTCGTTTTCGAGTGCTAACAATGAGTGAGAAAAAGTGGAACTTTCTGCAGGCATTTTCCCCCCTGCTTTTCTGTCTTGATGCTATTCTGATTTGGAAGCAGCCTCGTTTCTTTTCTTCTTCAAACACCACAGGATTCCATTCTCTTGCTCTTTTCCCCCAAAGGAAACACTTCAATTGCTTTTATTGATGAGAAGAGGAAAAATCTAAACATCAGGCAACCAGGCTAATGAGAGACAGACCAACGTGATATCTAACAAAGAACAAAACCAATTACCTCTCTTGGTGTAGGTATACCAGGTTCAGAAGGAAGCCGAGCAGAGAATTGTCGCAGACGCTGTGTGTACCCAAGCCATATTCCCCAGATGCCCCCAGGGGCCACCTGTGGCTCAGGAGACAGTGTGCTGCACGGGGACAGCTCCCACCAGGCATAGCCCCTGCAGCCTCTCCCTCTGAGCCCTTTCTCTGCAATGCAGGGGTGCTCGACAACCCCCCTGCCGCCACACACACCACAGTAGCCCTCAACCAAAGAGTGGGGTGATTTGGTGGAGGTTAGCCTAAATGCTCCCTCCCCCTTAGTGGGACAGTCGTGAGCTGTGTTCCACAGGTTCCCAGTGGGTCTCCAGCAGGACCAACCCCCTATCTCCCCATCCCTGCTGCACTCTGCTCGGCTTTCCAGAATCCCCTCTTACACCCTAAATCATCCCTTTTGGGGGGGAACCCCAAACAGGATAAGAACCTAAAAATATTTACCCAGTTATATTTCTTAGGCTGCCCCTTTCTCACTCTCTGGGTGCCAGAATTAAAGATGGGACTTTTGTTCAAAGGTGGGCTACACACTGGACTGTTTTTTTATGCCATGTTCGAATTGGGGATGTACGATTCTCTTTAGGTTCTTGAAGCTAAGATTTTTCTTGGGCTGCTGGTTTTCATTTGCTCATTCGACAAATACCTACTGAGCACCTACTAGGTGCTAGGAGGTGGCGACTGCTCTGTCCTCAAGTAAGCTGAGTGAGGGACATTGGTGGCAGGAGGTGTGGGGCGCTGGTTGCAGCTTTAACTCAAGTTGTCCATTGCTTTTCTGTCTCCTGTCTTCTGTGATGGGCTGCCCCCACTGGTAGCACCCCCCTTCTCCCTTCTCATTTTCCCAATCAGTCTCCCAGCAGAAGCTAATGCTGTTCATGGTCATTAAGGACAGGAAACAAACGTCTGTCTTCTCTCCAGATGACATTCTTTGCGCACACTTACTGTTTCACGTCTATCAGGAGCTCGGCGAAGAGAGGACACGGAGCAGTAAATGTTCAGTGAATGGGGCGTGCACATCAGGAACTACCTCTCTGTTTGAAATCCAGTTGAACTTGAATGGCCAACCTTGCCACAGCCAAGACCACTGGAGCACGAAGGGCAGGGAGGAAATTGGAGAGCCTACCTAGTTTAAATTCCCCTGTAATTCAAAATGAAGCTTAATCATTAGTTTCAGAGGCCTGGGGTGGCTCTCATGCACAGGGGAGAAATTTGAGTTTTACCTTCTCTTGCCTCCTGGGACCACGCCGCCATAATGCTAAGGTGGGGTGGTCTCAAAGGCACGGCTTTGGAGGAGGGGATTAGCAAGGAGACAAGGGGCAACTTTAATATCCCGCCCCGCACAGGGAGTCAGTGGCGAAGGACAGAGCTCCAGGTTATAAGTAACCTGGACAATGCCTCTTCCCACTATTTTTTTTTTCCTGAGTGGAGTAAAAGTGTGGACAGAGAGCCGATCACAGTCAGCCGCTGGGGAGGAAGGTGGAGAGCTGGTGTTGGGCAAGGACTGGGCATCTGCACCAGATTTTCCACAACGGAAATCCCTTCCCTCCAATCAGAGCTGGGAGGAGAGGCTGGGGACAGAGGGAGATGAGCCAAAGAAGCTACCTGAAAGTATGTTCTGGGCAGGGCATTGGGACTGCCAGCCTTGAAGCAAAACGAAGGAAGGGAGAGCAGTCAAAGGCCTGCATTAGAATCCTGTTGGCATCAGCTAGTAATTCCGACTGAGAACAAGGAGACTGTTGCTGCTTTGTCCTCTGCTCTGTGAGTTCTGCAGAATCACATGGGAAAAGGCAGGCTGATCTGGTCTTTGGAATTAACGGGTTAATGAGGAAATTGGGAATTCCTCCTTTCTCGGGTTGCCTCCCACCGCCCGCCCCCCTTAGTGACTTGAGACTGATGAAGGCAAGGTCCCCTGTGAACATTTGGGACGAAACACTTTGTCAGGAAAACAAGCAAATAAATTTGACAGCTGCTTGATATAGGACAGTCATCAATTTTTCAAGAATGTAGGTCTTCTATTATTTAGTGATGTTAATCTCTCTTCCAAAAAGAAAAAAAAAAGGTTCCAGGATTGCAGAGCGAGGAAGTTGTGCTGTTCGCTCTGCTAAGAGTTGCCGGGACCCGCTCCCCTTCTTCTGGGGCGCTCCTGGGCTGGACCTGCTGGGCAGGTACAGCTCAGTCATTTGGTTGGGTTTTCAGGGGCTGGTGTTTAGGCCTTGCTTTCATTCCGTTCCCTCACTTGCCTCCTCTTTTCTCTCCCGTTACCTGTTTTGGGGACCATTTCCCCACTTTTCAGACCCATCATGGGAGAAACGGGGTGAAGAGAGAAAAGTCTAGTCAGCCATCTAGTTTTGCTGCTTCTGGGAAGAAGATTTGGTATGAAGTGACGTTGAAATGGTGGCCGAAAGGAGAGTTTAGAACATTCTGCGGCTTTCTTCAGACTCTTTTACTTAGGAGGGATGACTGAGAATTGATGTGTTTCTTTTCCAAGAAAGGTTGAAATACCATAAGGGATTTTTAGAAACAGGCTGCGTGTAGCCGTGTTCTCTCTTGACTCCATGCATGCCTAGAAGGAAAACGAGATGTCCAGTGAGGCGGAGCACAGTTGACATGAGCTACTCTTCTAGTGGCTTTGAGAAGAAGAGAGAGACTTTGAGCTTTTCCTGGATGCCCGAAGGCCCCTCAGACTCTGAACACGTTGTGCCCTGACAGGCCCAGGACACAGAGGCCTCCTGGATGCACCATCTGTTGCCCTGCTCTCTAGATGGCTGTAGCTCAGGGTTCAAGGGTGGGTCCTGACTCTGCAGCTTTCCCACCGCATGACTTGGGTCCAGTCATTTAGTCTCTATGTGCCTCAGTTTCCTCTTCTGTAAAAAAGATAAGCCTGGTCATAAAAGTGTGTGCCCACTGGAAGACAAACCCGAATGTGTGTGCGCACCAGCGATGGCCACTAGGCTGGGGGTGGGGGGCTGTCGGGGTGAGTCTGAGCTAACGTAGTCAGGATCCCCTGCGCAGGAGACCGAGCCTTGACTCCCACTGGGGTCATGCGCCAATCTACTGGTTGAGTTACTGCTCTTCCTAGGACGGATTGGGGTTTAATTGCTCTGAGAAGCATCTGATCATTTGTTCTATAGCCTCTGGAGTGGAACATTCCATGAGGCTCTCTCTTCATGCCATTCAGAGTGCTACTCTCTAATGCTACCCCACGGCTAACTTGGTCATGGGTAATATTGTCCAGATGCTTATGGGGGTACTTCCTACATAACCGAGCTGCTGGAGGTGCACTAGATGACGACTCGGATATGGTCCTTGACGTCATAGAGCTTATGTTCTAGGGAGGAGAGTCAGCCAGTAAACTGTCAGGCAGTGGTGAGTGCTGTGGACAGTTGCCACAGATCTGTCTCTCCACAGCGAATGCCTCCAGATCCACTCATGCATTTCTTCCCAGCAGGTATTGATGGAGCAGTTGAGGGTGTCGAGAGCTGCCTGAGCTCCGGGTATTTCCGTGAATCATTCCTCTCCCCATCCTCCCTAAATGAGTCATCTTGTGTTCAACAGAATGATCTGGACTAGGCATGGCCACCCAGACAAATGGCTTCCGGCAAAAGAATTCCACGAGTGCATTCTGTGGGCCGAGAGCTCAATTGGCAGTTGGGGGAGGAATTTCCAGCACATACGGGACTCCAGGGCACACCGCCCTGGCCTGCCCCTCTTGGTGTCTACAGATTCTTGTCCGATTTCCCTGTGGTGTTGCCTTTGTTGGTTTTGCCGAGGGATGATTATCTCTCTAGTGAGAATCCTGTGCTATTGTGTGAGCTGTAAGTTGACTCTTACTGAGTTGTTTAGAACAGTATTCATGTAAAAATATATTTAGGCCACTTCCAAAATGGAGACGATCGATCCAATTGCACAGATGGATGTGGCAACCAGCAGATGTCCCTGATTCTTCTTCCTCTCTTGCTCGCTCTCTGTTTTCTGAAAGGGTTAGAAGTTGGCCCAGAAGAGGCCCTGATCAGAGTGGATAAGTCCGTCCCTGAGACAGGCTCTTCTGTGTCTGTGTAAGACGACAAGAAGCTTTCCTTTTGAGGGGATGATGGGCAGTGATGAGAGGTGAGGTCGCCGAGTTTTCTAGATTCTCTGATTTGAAAATCAGGGACTCAAAGGAAGTCTGTCCTTCCTGAGTAATTGTATCCGGATGCCGTTGAACTTCCTCTGGGTTTCAACTTTCACCCCAGCCGGGCTCTGAGGAGGGAGGACAAAGGGGGAGTCGGGCCCTCCTCTGGAGAGGGAGGAAGTAGGTGTGCAGTGTGGGGGCACCTAGCCTACAGGCTGCTCCGGGTGGCCACTTCTCTGCTTCCTAGGCAGAGGAGCTGGGTGTCTGGTTTCTCCTTTTCCTCTTGTCTGACACCTCTGTGGACCTCTCATGGGTCTTTGTGCACATTGGTGTCTATGAGGCGGCTGCCACACACAGTTCCGGTTTGCAGTAGGAGGGGGCACCAAAGCAAACGTGGGCTTTGGTAGGAATCCGTGAATTTTATTCAGCTGCTCTGTCTTCGTAGTAGGAAGAAATCTGGTTAGACAGAAGACCACCAGTATGGAATTGGGGATATCGAGTCACTAAGAATCAGGAAAAGAGTAACACTGGGAGAGCTGAGACAATGTTCCACACGCTTCTAGAGATGGAGGATTTGAGGCCTTCCCAGTCACATAGGGGTCCCCACTTTCGAGTACCTCTTCACAAACAAGTAGTTGCCCCTAGGGAACCATCCAGCATGGCTCTTGGTTGACCTGGATTTAACACTTCAACATGAAAAACTGTCCTTTCTTTTAATATTTTAGGTTTTTTTTTTTCTTTTTACTTGTCACTAATAGAAGAGCTTGCCATTTTTTCATTTAGTCCGAATTAGGCTCACTTTCCAGTCTGGCTACATCTTTTTAATTTAAAAAGCAATACAGTTATTTGCTGGTGGCAAAAAAAGTAATTAAGATAAAACAGTAATATGTGCAATTTTTTTAAAATTGGAAAGTAAGCCCCTTTCTAAATCATTGTCCAGAGTGAACCATGGTTTATTGCTCTGGCTTTGTGGCCTTGGGCAGACTTCTGGACTCCTGTGCCTCAGTTTCTTCATCTGTAAAAGGGGGATATTAGTACTTATCTCATAGGGTTCTTGTGACGATTAAGTACAATGTCTGACGTGTATTCTGGCTAAACCAATATTAGCTGCCATTGTCATTAGTATGTACTTTCTGTATACGTCGGTGCTGACTCTGCATCTTCCCTGGATTCAGATCCTTAATGGTCCGGCCAGGCCTCACTGAGCAGCCTTTTGCCAACAGCATTTTCATCAGGATGGGGCCCATGTGAGTGAACAAGTCTGGCTTTCGATTTGGTTTGCTGGTTTCGGGATTCAGTTTTTAAGGCTTCGAAGAAATGCCAAGCTTTCTTGAATAGTGGAGGGAAAGAACTGGAACGGGCCTTTTGTTCTCACAGGGGACCTGACAGATAAGGTCAGTACTTCTCTTGCAAGCCCCTGGGCTCTTGATCTGGCTGCCATCACCCCAGAGGAGGCTGTACTTCCTGGGAATATGGTGGCGAGACTTATGGCCGAGAGAATAGCTCAGACTGAGTTAGATAGAAGAGGGAACCAAAATCTCCTAGTAGATGAGCTGATGGAAGATTAATTGGGTTTTTAGTTTTGCTTCCTTTTTTTAATGGAGTGGGAAAAGAGCTAGTTTGATAATTTTGCCAATTTCACTATGAAAACCATAGTAAGAGGAGATCAGGGGTGCGAGTGCCTGGGAGGTGCAGTCAGTTAAGCATCTGACTCTTGGTTTCGGCTCAGGTCATGATCTCAGGGTCATGCGATTGAGCCCCACATCAGGCTCAGCAGGGAATCTACTTGAGATTCTCTCCCTCGCCCTCTGACCCTTCATGTGTGCATGCTCTCTCTCTCTCTCTCAAATAAATCTTTTAAAAAAGAAGGCATATATCTGTGTGGTTGTTTATACACAGAGGGCAGAAGAAATAAGAACCTCCAAGCCATCTGACAAAAGGCAAGGCCAGACTGCAGAAGGTTTTTTCTCTCTGCTTTCAAAACCAAGGGGATTTGTTATCAGATAACTTAATTTTAAAAAGTCCAGTGAAGGAGTCAGAGAACCCGTCTCCTTGTCCTGGTTCTGCCGCGTGTGTCCTGGAGCAAGTTACTTCATCTCTGTAGCCCAGGTGTCTCACTGTTTAAGAAAATGAGGCTAGAAGTCCCTGCCCTACAGAGCTATTCTGGGGGAATGAGAGATGTGATAATGGGTCACACTGTCACATCGTTGGGTGAGCGTAGGCATATCTGTCTATGCTATACAGTGAGCTTTCTTCTCGGCGCATAGAGCTCTGCGTGCCTGGACTGAGAACAGCTACAAGAGAATCCGAAGACAGGCCACTGTCCTCAAGGGACTTAGAGCCAAAGAGAACTCAAAGCACACATGTAAAAGATGCCTTAACGCTTATGAAGGGAAAGGATAAAGTTGGAATCACCATAAGAGCATTTGATAATAATAAGGTAGATGCCTGAAAATGTGGCTGGAAACCCATAGGGAGTTGACAGAGTGACAGCATACCTTGTCAGGTGCTTTCTTGGCAAAGAGATCAGACTCCCCATTTTAGCAGCATACCCCTTGGCCGCCTTCTGTGAGCAAACACAGCCATTTACTTGAGGCCTCAGAGGGCCCCTAATGTCGCTTGAGCCCTGATGGGAGTAGAAGCCATGACCTCCTTAGCCCAGGTCTCTTGAAAACCCCTCCAGTCCTCCAGGACTTGGGAAGCTGGGCTGACACGCTATGAACTAAGGGCTGCGACACCAGGGAGAAACACCACGCCACTGCTTGGCCTCCAAGTTGGTGGGCCCGCCCTGATGTAAATCTCTTCACTCTGCTGTCGGCTTTGTGTGGGCTTCTTAAGACTCTCTTCTGAACTCTCTGGGGTTCACAGGACAGGGATTGATAACGAGATTTTTCTCTTAACTTCTTAAGTGACTGCCTAGAGTCACCTTGTGTATTAGTGAATCGCAGAAGGGGAGGGGAGGGAGCATAAGAAGCAGATTTCCTAATACCCAAGCCAGTGTCGATGACGTTGTTGGAGTTTCTAGGGGAACACACACATACAGTGACATATATTAACTTATTGATTAATTAATTCATGCAGCCACTGCCAGTCTCTATTAAAGAATGTGCTCTGTTTTTCACTTAATAACGAAGATGAGATGCCTCTCACGTGCTTCTTCAGCTTCTTCCAAAAACTAACGACCAAACTGGTAACTGTCCACTTAGTCGGAATTGGAATCAATTGAACGGGTGCCTGAGTTCATGGCTGAACCGAGCAGTAGAGAGAAACCAAGCACCACCACTGAGCTTGAGACCTTCTAGTCCTTTCCCACCGGGTCCGCAGCTCTGCGGGGAAGGGCCAGGACCCTCCAGACTGAAGTCAGGTAAAACTCACTTCCTTGGCCACGTCCTCAAAGCAAGTCTTCCATGCAGTGCCTTGCAGGCTGAAGCCAACGGTCCACTAAACCTGCTTGGGGACTGGTTTGTTAATCACTCGTTCCCTTTTGTGACATTTTTCAAGATAAACTTACTTGGGCCAGCCTCCTAGAAAACCTTTTAAAATGCTAATTGTGCAATTGTGCGAATAATGTAGAAATGAGTCATGTGGTATGCTCAGCGCTCGACTAACAAGCCGTAAATGAACCCCTGCCTCACGGATTCTGTATGGGGCTGTGTGAATGGCAGGGAGCTCCATGGAGCCACAGCTGGACGAGTTTGGTTTAAGTAAATAGGTTCTTACAGGAATTGGCCGGTGGAAATCAAGAATCATTAGGCATAGCACTGTCTTTTACCAAAATTGAACACCATCGGTGGATTCGATTCAGGGGATGTTTGTGGAGCCCCTGCAGAGCCTTGTAATCGGCCCGAGGAACAGGATACAAAGATGGATTAAACGCAAAATGCTCTTGAAATTTCATAATCTGATGGAAGCCAGAGGTGAATAATCAAACACAGGAGTAGGGTGCTTTTGATTACAAGGACAGAATATCCGGCTTAAGTGATAGACATATTTAATTATTGGGGCACTTGGGTGGCTCTGTCAGGTAAGTGGCTGACTCTTGATTTCGGCTCAGGTCATGATCTCAGGGTCCTGGGTTCGAGCCCTGCCTTGGGCTCTGTGCTCACCCGGAAGTCTGCTTGAGGATTCTCTTCCTCTCCCTCTGCCCCTCCCCCCACCACACTCATGTTCTCTCTCTCTCTCTAAAATCAATCAGTCAATCTTTAAAAAAAGATATTTACTTATCTTACAAGATATAATAATGTCAGAAGGCAGATGGTTCTAGGGTTGTTTCCGTAGCTGGACAATATTGTTCACTCTTGGTTCCTCCCCCACTTTCTCTCTTCCATGTTGGTTTTCTGTCCCTTGCGCTCGTGGTATCATGGTTGCAGTGTGATTGTCTTGCTCCAAGTATCACATTCTCAAATCCTGGAGCTCACAAGCCATAAGCGAGGCAGGGGCTGTAGAAGGTTGTGCCCGCTCACGTGCCATTCACCAGGACAAGTCACGGGGCCGCACGTGGGCAGGTGCCGGAGATCCGTGCCCCCTTGGCAGCCACTTTCCATCACCAACCCCACCCCTCTGGTCCCAATGGAAGGGAAAGGCTTAAACCATTTGTGGGGCAATTAGACATCTCTGCCGCATAATACAGCAAACGCTCAGAATAAGCACGGAGGCGCACAGAGACAGGTAATTCTGCCTCAAAAAATGATGAGAGGTTTTGTAGAGGACCTGATATTTTTCTCTGAGTCACCAGGTGGACGAGGGAGAGAAATCCAAACAGGAAACCCAGTGCTCCAAGACAGGACAGCAAGAAAGAGCTTGTCAGGGTATTGTGCTCTGGTATTTTGTTGCCCTCTTTCCCCTACCTTGCGGTCAAACTCAGATCTGGCAAGTCCTCTAACTCCGCTGGGTCCTAGAGTCCTAATCTGTACACAAGAGGTCATTGGATTCTGTCTTCTTACTCATCCCTGCTCACACACTAGTGGTGGGCTTGTGATGGTGACACACTAGGAGATGGTCTCGTCACATTTCTTCTACAGAGAGCGGAGGAACGCTTTCATCTTCTGTCCTCTAGAAAAATACATTTCAAAATCTCTAAGGGAGGTGATGTGGCATCACAAGTGGAGTATGAGATTGGGACTCACCGATCTGAATGTGAAGCCCAACTTTGTTATTGACTTGCTGTGTGACCTTGAGAAGACACTTAAGATCTCTGTAGCTCAGTTTCCTCATCTGTAAGACAGAGATCATGGTAGTGATCTGAATGGTTCTCTGGACGACTGCGCTGATTGTCATTAAACATGCAGCCCGGTCGTACATACTCATTAGGTTCTCAGTGAGTTGCTGCAGAGATAAAAATGGCCAAAGCACAAGGTTTTCAATGTTTTATGAGGAATAACTGTGTGTGTGTGTCTGTCTGTGTATTAAGTGGACAAAGACTTTTAAAATCAGTAATCCCCAGTGCAGGTGAGTGCAGATGGGACCGGGAATTTCAGGCAGTCCTGGTAGGACCGTGAACTGATAATGACACTTTAGGGGACAGTGTGGCCATTGGAAATGTGTCTTTTAGCAATGTTCAAACCCTTCAACCCAGCAATTCAAAGTCTGAGAATTTATGCTGGGTACATAATTAACGATGTGAGCGTGGAGGGTGTCTTTAGTTTAAAGTTGTTCATCCTGATGGTATTGGGAGTATTGGGAACGCACGAATAGCCAACAGTAGGCAATTCATTAAATGAATTAAGCTCGACTTAAAGGTTTTAATATTACCCAGATATTAACAATCATGTTTTGGAAGGATATTTGATGATGTGGGGGAAATAGTCATGATACAATATTTATGTGAAAAAAAAGCAGTCTACAAACCCAAATAGATGATATGGTCCCCCACTTCAAAGTAACTAACTGTCATGTTGAGGAGAGTCACTGGGAGTTAAGACACCAAAATGTGAAAATGATTATCTCTGGGTACTGGAAACACAAGGGGTTTTTATTTTCTTTGCTGGTGCTCAGACTTCTCCACATTGTCTTGCACTGCACATGTAATGACATGGAAAAGCACTTACAAAATGAGGGGGAAACGTCAGGCTAGAAAAATCACCCAAACAATCAGAATACATTGACTCCAATCAAGTATGTAAGAATATACACGCATCCCCAAAGAAAAAGAAGATTGGAAGGAAATGTGTCCAGATCTATTCAGTGATTTTCTCTGGATGGAGGCGTGATGGATGATTGCCATTTTCTTCTTTATATTAGTTTGTATCTCCCAACTTTTCCCTGGCTGGCGCGTGTTATCTTTATGAGCAGGAAATGGAAACTACCGGCAAATAAAACCCATAACCAGAAGTTCTCCTGAGTCTTTGTATTACACGTAGTTGTCTGTGCTCACAGCCACCAGTAGAATCAGTAAGTCTGAGGGTCCAGGCTTCTCCTGCCCCCACTCCCCAGCTAGGAGTTTATTCCTCTAGTGTGGGGACCAGGTACCCACGGTGATCCTTCACCTCCTGGATACTTCCAAGTACCATGTTCCAAAAGGCAGAGGGACACGGCCAGAGTTACCGTTGGTGGGATAGATGAGCGAATTTCGCTGGCATGAACAATGACGATAGGCCCTGTGCTCCAAGCTGCAGGGACTGAAGGGCAGCCCCCTTTTTTAAAACCGTGTTTGCCGAGCCAGTAGGTGCCTCTGGCTAGATGCATGGAGCTCTCTGGTGGCCAAGAGGTGTCAACGCAGCCACGTTTGTACTTCAGAACCAAACCCAAGTTCTACTAGCCAAACCAGAATGTTCAGAAACTGCTGTGTACTTGCAGATTACATCCCAAGACCTCCACATGGGTAGGAGAGCCTCTGTCACCATGATTCCCACAACCTCCCTAACAAAGAAGGAATCCTCCATAGCTGCCAGATAGAGCTGTGCCCCCTCTACCTTCAGGCCCGTGTCCGAGGCACTGGGCACTGCTTGGTTTTGTAGTAACTGTTATATCATTGCGAACTAACGCATGAGCTTTGATCGCATTGCTTGTCTCACGAGTCCGTGCTGTGCGACGTTGCCCTTGTGGGTTGTCTTCCAAGCGGATCTGGTCTCCGTAGCATCATAGAATGTTAGAGCTGGAAGGAGCCTCAGAAACAAAGAGGCTGAGCTCCAGTAAAGCCAAGTGGCTTCGAGAAATGATTCATTACTGGTTGATGCGGGAGTGGAAGCTATTCCCACCTTGAGAATTTTGTCCAGCAGCCCGCCTCCCCTGTTTCCATCGGGCTGCCTTTATGTGGGGTGTAGCCACCTTCAAACCAAAACCCGGACTTCAGACCCTCATCGTTGCTGGGTTGTCTTGTGTTTCTCGGTGTTTGTATCACACTGTTGACTGTGTGCATCTGAGATGGGGTGGTCAGCCAGTATGTGCATGTGTGTGTGTGTGTGTGTGTGTGTGTAACAATGTGTGGTCCTAAGTCTATGTGCATAACTGTCACTGTATTCTGTGTATCTCTATCGTTTGATTTGGTCATATCCCATACCCTCAGCTGTACTATAAATTCCTTGAAGATGATCTTCTGTATCTTTTATATTCCAGTATAATATTCTCTAGAGGTGTTGGGACCATTGACACAATTCATGTTACTTTCTTTGTAAACCATGGATGAAAATAATGTTTGAATCATTTGGGTCCTTAGACTCAGGACTTTGTTTATAGGATATTGTTCTGTATTTAACTTCTGTATTGGCACTGGCTTTTAGAGAGGCCTGAAGATTAGTGAAAATGTACCCCCTGGGTATTCTAGAATGTTCCATTGAGAGGTAATTAAGGGGAAGAAAAGGAACAACTTGTACTCCCCAGTTGGCAAGCCATTTATTTGGTTATGTATTAATTTTTGCTGAAGCAGAAGTGCTTTCAGTCTTCTTGTATTCTGACATCGGCTCAACCATCTCCAAGGTAGCAATGTAGAGATGGCAGTTTAGAACTTTGCTGCACATTTGGAAATCTGAGGATAAGCTCCGAAATGCTCTGCAGTCGATTGGAATATTCTGTCATTTTATTTCTGTCATTTTATTCATTTTGACAGTGAATTTTTAAGAGAAGAGAAATATACGCAAGAAATGATCGTTTAATGTGGGCCTTGGGAAGTGCTATAATGGTGCCTAGTGCTAGGGGCAAAAAAAGATCAGCCAGAGCTATAGGATTTGATACTTGGGATTGCTAAGCCAGGAGGAAGAAAATGGATGGGGGCATAAATGGGGCAGATGGGCCTTAGGTGGCTGTTGAGTATGTGTGATGAATGTTTGGAGTTTCACTGTAAATTTCTGTCTACTTTGGGGGTAATTTAGAAATTCTCCACTAGAACTTTAACTCCCTCCTCCCAATAAAATTGTATGGAAATTCTTAAACTTGCCAAGGTCATTCAACAAATAAATTGAAAAGGAAACAACATACTTAATACAAGACTATACTTATGAGAACACAAAGGTTATAATGAGCACAGACTTTGAAGTAGGATACCTGTTTAAATCACATCTCTTACTCCATTTGTAACTGTGAGCAAGTATTGACCTCCTGTTTCCTTACCTATAAAGTAAGGATACAACACCCACCTTCCAGAGTTGTTTGGACCATGAGAAATTAATAAATATCAAGCACTGAGAACTGTACCTGCCCTTAGTAGACATTTCTTCAAAGTGGTTCCTGCTTTGATTGTTCATATTATAAGTGGATCAAAAATCCCAGTGAATCCCAGTAGGCTCACTGGGAGGGAGCATGTTTTTGGGAACCGGCATTCCTTTGGTCTTCAGGCAAACAGAAGCCCTCAGGTCACATGGGGAGGACCAGCCCAGAAGTCCTAATTTCTTGGGACTTGATTTCGGACTCTTCTTCCAGGTGGCAACAGCAACTTAATGGGGAGAATTTCCCATCAAATCCCAAGAGATACCTAGTTTCGTTGAATAGGGGAGTGCAAGGATCCTTTACACAGGAAGGACCTCTAAAATAAATAATATCTCAATGTAGAACTCAGCCCCAAGTCTCCTGCTTCTTCCTCTATCCAAATGTCCGTGGATTCCCAGGGAAAGTGGCCTGCAGCTTTCATCAGCATTGCACTGTAGGCTTCTCCCAGGGAGTCTGTTTCTAATTTGCTTCTGTATCCCCAGCATATGGCTTCCAAGGAGGACTGAAGGGGTTTTTTTTGGATGGATGGATGGATGGATGGATGGATGGATGGATTGATGGAAGGAAGGAAGGAAGGGAGGGAGGGTACATAAGTAGATGGGTGTGTGGTTGGATGGATGGAGGAGTCCATAAGTGGATGGGTAAATGGGTAAGTGGTAGATGGATGGAAGGGTGCATAAGTGGATGTACGGATGGATGGATGGTAGAAACTGACCTGAGATAGGGTACTGTGTGTCTCTGTGTTCCAAGAGTAAAGTTGTATTTCTTAGTTTTTAAAAATTCTTATTCGTCTTTAAATTTTTTTTCTACTAGTAACCTACTGTATTCCAGTCTATCACCGAGCACTTGTTGTATACCAGTGAACATCTAGTTTTTAAATCATTTAATCCTCACAACACTGAAGTAGGCTTTATTAATATCATTTTACGGATGGAGAAATCTATGCTCAGAAAGGTTGAAGAACTTGCCCAAGTTCACGCACCATTGATGTCCAAGTTCTTTCCTGTACGCCATGCAATGCAGGTGTACCTATAGCAAAACCCGTCCATATAGTATATAAGTGAGGAGAGTCACGAACCCAATATATTTCTGAGAGACAAGGGGTCACTATACAGAAGAAAATCCAATGGCGAAAGGGAGTCTACCCTTGGATATTCATTGGAGGGTAGGTGGCAGGTGAGGTGAGGGCATGGATCAGTGGAGGGAGGAGAGAAGTGGCAGGCAGTCTTACAATCGCAGGCTTCTCCTACAAGTGGAACTCAGTCACAGGTTGGAGTGAGTGTAGATGGAGTGAGGTAGGTTATTCTATTTCCGTTCTGCTTGGGGTACCCCTGGGATCAAACTGCCTCATCTGTCCACAGGGCAACCTTGCCCCCCCCAAAAAAATTCTCAGGCAACCTGGGAGACCAAATGTTTTGCCCCTCCTACTGTCTTTGTTCAGGTTCAGACAAAGAGCGGCAGCAGAAATAGACACTCAGTCTTGTGCACCTGCTTCACCGAGGGAGTGCTGTCAGGAAAAGGGAAGTCGGGGAAGCCGGACGGGGCCAGGGAGAAAGACCTAAGCATGTTTGTGGTCCCAGCTAGACACGAGCTTCAGTCTCGTCTCAATCTGGAGCAGGCATCACACCAGAGTTGATCCCACCTTGATGCAAGGGGACTGGCCTTTTGAATCACTGAATTAGCAGTGGGCTGCCCCTGGGGAGGGGAGCTTAACTTTCTTGGCTATGTAACTCCCACTGACCAAGGGCACTTTTCCAGAGAAGAGATCAACTGTCGGGTGCTGTTAACAACCAATACTCGTAGCATCTGGGGGAGGGGATCCCAGCCCAGGTACGAGGGTCTGAGATCTGGGGCATCAACAGCATCCACTACACCTGCCGAGCTCCCAGATGCGGTCCTGCCGGCATGCAGTGTATACCAAATTTCTGCAGGTTTTAGGCCCCTGCCCTTCCCATCTAGATGCGGACTGACTTGGTGGGTGGAGATAGTCCAACTGAAAGCTCATTCTTTGATTCTGAAGCAGAGGGGATCCCAAGCAGGCATCCTTTCCATGTATTCGCCAGTCCAGAGACTTTCCCCACTCCTTTGTTGGCCACCTACTTCTGGGATCCCCCTCTGGCTCAGTCCAAACTTAAGAGTTTGGTGAAGTGTAGCCTAAGGTTTTTACTTTAATGGCATTTATCATGCATAGTTCCCTTTGATGGAGGATAGCCAGCATATCTAGATTATAACTTATATCCTCTGTCCCCAAGTTTTATTTCTCTTAGTTCAGATGTCCCCACCGTTCCCGCTAGACTCCTATCCAACACTTCCTTCTCCGGTCCTGTTAATACTTAACCTGAGGTCATAGTTTCTTTGGGTGAAGAATAATGAAAAAACAATCAAGCTGGCTTTGAGTGCTAAGGGAGTGAAAACTGGTTGTGTCTAATTGGAGACATTCCTAAGAGTATGCCTTTCTTTATGGTCAAGATCGAAAAAAACTAACGGATGTGGGCTTTTTTTTCTTGCCTTAGACATTAAGGATTAGTCATAGGATCATGTTGAAATTATTCAATCCAGAATAAGTGATTAACATTTAACTTTCTTAATGGGCAATTACTCAACAGCTATGCCAGTGGGTAAATATTTACTCATCATCTATTCCAAGGAGTGAATGTTAACTTGAGTCAAACAGTTACTTGTGTTGGTTCTTTAATAATGGAAAAGTGAATTTTATGTAGCTTTACGAGCTCCAATTTCCTGCCAAGTTAAGAACGGGCTGAAGAATGTTCCCAGCTCTGGGCTGGGCTTAAATTATAGATGATTTACTCACTGACTCCCCACTCCAAAACAACAACAACAACAACAACAAACACTAATGATGTGTTACACTCACCACTATTCATTGAAATCTGGCAGCCCCAAATCTCAGAAAGTCAAATAAAATAAATCAGCTCAGTTTCTTAGTCTGTAGGTCTATCGGCCTCTGTTTACCACAAAGTGGCCTGTTTCTTGTCATTACAGATGCAAGTCAGGACACAAGCAAAACCAAGATGCTGAACGGCTTGTTCTTTGTAATGTGCTTATAATTTTTCTGCCTTCCAGTGGGAAGGATGGCTTGGGAGAACTTGTCCAGCATGGAGGGAGTTGGCAGTTTCCAATTTCTTTGCTTATTTGTCTCCACCGCAGCCAGCGGGTCTCATTCGGAGATCCTCAACAGGCCCACGGGGACGCAGAGCATATGGCCTGAAGACGCTGCGTAGAGAATGATGGGCACCATCTCTGAGAGTTTCAGTTCACTTCCAACAAGTACATTTTAATCAACAGGCAGGAAACCAATTTCAAAGTTGAAACATGAACCAAGGTTAGAGGCTGAGGGTCAGAATATGGGACTTCGAGGCTAATACTCCAGGAGTGGGCTACCGTGAAGACAGGTCAAAGATGCCTCCCCTGGGAACCAATGAGAAAGAGACAGAGAGAATGAGAGAGAGAGAGAGAGAGAGGGCGAGAGAGGGCTGGCACGTTCAGGCTTGCAGAAAGCAGTTTGGGAGTCTGGAACTTGGCATAGAAGAAGTCAGGGCAGGCTAACTGCCGTATCAACACCGCAAGTCTCAGGCCTGCACACAAATGAAATTCATTTCTTGCCTGTGTTCATGCAGGCATTCAGAAACCCAAACTCCTTCCAAATGATGGCTTCACTCTTCCCTGGGACCGTTGAGTTCTCTGCTTCCCGAGCTACTGTACCTGTCTGGCGGATGAGGCAAAAAAAAAAAAAAAAAAAAAAAAAAAGGTGACTAGCCTGGGACATTTTATGGGCACATCCGTACTCTGGCCCAGCTGCCACGTGACCCCACGTGGGGTCCGTGTGCCCAAGACGTGAAAGGAGATGGTTTTGCGTCACACTAGCCAGTCTGTCCCACATGGCTTCAGGCAATGCAGGCCCCTTCGTCTCCACTTCCGTGAACATTTGGAAGAGAGCTGGAGAAAGGACGAGAAAGAAGCCGGGCAAGGAACGAGTTAAAAGTGAGTGGGGTACTCCGGGGGTTGCCGACTCAGAGTGGATTCCCTTCTAATGGGAGATCAAAATGGTTCTCGCTCGGGTTTGTTTTGTTCAGGCACAGGCTTTGGAGCGGGAGTTCAACTTCCTAGAGCAAAGGACTAGATGAGAGCGCGGAGAGCTTTGATGGGGACCCGGCAGCTCAGAAAGGAGCAGGGGCGCGGCGGAGCGGGTCAAGCCCCGCCGCGGGCACCTCATTGTGGTGACTCTGGCGGTGGCTGTGAAGGGCAGCTCCTCGGGCCCCCCGTTCACTGGGGGTGCTCAGGGAAGAACAGGCCTGAGAGAGGGTGCCCAGGCCCGTTGCTGGAAGTTCTGAGGCTTTGCTCTTTCTGCCTGTGAAGGCAGCCCTGGCCCTGCGTCGGCTGTCTTTGGAGGAGACCCGTGATGGGAGGGAAGGTTCTGGCAGGGAGTTGGAGGGAAGGCGAGGGCCCAGGGCCCCGCCCTGGCCGGCAGGTAGCGTCAGGGGCCCCCAGCCTGGCGCGGCGCCTGCTGCGGCTCCTGACGGATCTGCGCTCTCTCCTCCCCAGCAATTCCCACAGGCCCTCTGGGCGGACTCTTCTGTGGCAGTTTCTGGCAGTCCCAAATGTGGCTCGTTGTCAAGCCTCTGGACCGGTGCCCAGGAGCCTGCTGGAAGTCCAGACTCCCAGTCAAGAATTAATTGGCCAAGCGCCAAGATAATATTTTCCCTCACAATCAAGAACTCTGCCTAGGAAATAAGTTCACTCCTTTCTTCCTCTCTGAAATCTTCTCCAGCCTTCTTTAGAGGAGCCATTATTAAAAAGATAATTTTTGAGGGCTCCCCCATGAAAAATGACTTTATTTAATGAGCAAACATGTATTGGGTACTCGCTCTGGGCCTTACGCTCTTCTAAGTGTTGTACAGATACTAACTACTTGATCTTCCCAACTGCCCCTGACATAGGTACCATTATTGTCCCCACTTCACAGATGAGGTTGTAGGTGTAAAAAAAGGTCTAATGACTTCCCCGGGTCAGGCGGTTTATAGGTGGTAACCCTGGCATTTCAGGCAAGGTTGACCCATTTCCAAGTCTGTGTCGGAACTCCAGGAGGCTGACTCATTTTCCATTCTTTCCCCACTTAAATTGTAGGTTGCTTTTGTAAAACGGCATAACACAGCCATACATAAAAACACAGATCCTAGGTATAGAGTTCGATGAATTTTCACAAACCGAACACACCCAAGTACCCAGAACCCTGCTCCAAATAGCATCTCACCTGTCCTGGAAAAGCCCTTCATCTCCACCCCCAACCTTTACCCTTCTCCAGACTTTGCTTGGCGTGGGTTAGTTTGAACTGTTTACAGATAGAATCACACACTGCTATCTTTTCTCTTTCCTTTCCTTCCCTCTGCATTACCTTTGTTGTTGGATATAGTTCAAATATATTTCTTTTCACCATTATATAATATTTCAGTGTGGGAATTGATTTATGCATTTTTTTTAAATTTTTATTCATTTATTTGACAGACAGAGATCACAAGTAGACAGAGAGGCAGGCAGAGAGAGAGGAGGAAGCAGGCTCCCCGCCGAGCAGAGAGCCCGATGCGGGGCTCGATCCCAGGACTCTGGGATCATGACCTGAGCCGAAGGCAGAGGCTTTAACCCACTGAGCCACCCAGGCGCCCCTGATTTATGCATTTTTTAATTGATGGACATTTTGCTGATATCCCGTTTTGGAGAATATGAATAGTGCTGCTGTGTACACATCTTACGGTGAATTCAGGGACATATTTCTGTGGGGTATATACCAGCAGTGTAAAATCATAGCAAATACAAATATTCAGCCAAGCAGTTTCACCAAGTACGTGCACCAATGCGCGGTCTCCTCAGCAGGGTGGGAGAGTTCCAGTTGCTTCTCACTCTTGCCACCACTTGGAATTTTCTGTCTTTTCATTTTAAGCCATTCTGGCAGGCGGTGTGTATCACACTTAACAAAAAATAGACTATTTACAGAAGAGTTTTAGACAGAGACGGTCGTACAGCAAGCCCCCATATACCGCACACCCTGTTTCCCCTAGTATTAATACCTTATGTTGGTATGGTACCTTGTTATAAGATACTGACATACTTTCATTCGTGTAATGCTTGTTAATTGGCAAAGGCACAGGAGAAATGAACAGGTGTCGGCATCTGCTCCCCTTGTCCAGTTGAGGACTGCCGAGTAACAGTTTCCTGGTTCACATGGACCGGGGCTGAGCCGGTCCTTTGCTTAATAAAGGCAAACCCCGTGGTGGGGGGGCGCCTGGGTGGCTCAGTGGGTTAAAGCCGCTTCCTTTTGGCTCAGGTCATGATCCCAGGGTCCTGGAATCGAGCCCCACATCGGGCTCTCTGCTCAGCAGGGAGCCTGCTTCCCTTCCTCTCTCTGCCTGCCTCTCTGCCTGCTTGTGATCTATCTGTCAAATAAATAACTAAAATCTTAAAAAATAATAATAAAAATAAAGGCAAACCCACCAGTTGACATAGGAAAGTTGTGACCCGGTGTAGACCATTGCGATGGTCACTGTCGATCAGGGGTTCTCCAGACGTGGCCTCAAGCAACACACCAGACTCCTGATAAAATGACCGTTCTTGGACCCCATCCCACACTAAGAATCAAGTTCCTGCCTCTTGAGGAAGGAACTTTAGGTGGTTCTAATGCATCTGATAACCTGTGTTCTAGACACAGAAAAGCACCCCAGTGCAAATCCAGGAGGCATGACATTTTCCAGGCTGGGAGTTCACATTGTACTTATTTTAATAACAATAAAAGCCCATGGGCCAAAAGGCAGCCTCTTAATACCAGAGCCCTAAGAAGAGTGATGCTCCAGTTAGGTTTCCCAAGACCTTGACTAAAAAAGATTGCACTGGGAAACAGAACAGAAATGATGTGGCTGGTCCCCAGTGGGTAAGGAAGCTGAGATAGAGTTAGGGTTCTTGGTCCCCTTAGAATCTCAAGAGGAACTTTAATGTCAAAGAGGGTGTAGAGGACAGCAGGAAGAGATCAGTGTGTAAAATGTTCCAGTGGCGAATTCCAGAAAAGCAGCAGTCGGGGCTAGATGGGACAAGAGACAATGCACATTAATTTCTCAATTTAGTGCCGTGTTTATTGAAATAGTCCTTCATGTTCTAAAAAAAGCACTGGGGTATAGACCTCTGAATCCCTGCAGGAAACTACAAATTCCTGGGAGGGAACGGCAGCCCTAGTCCTGACTTTAATAACAAAAGGCAATTATTTTTAGTATTTTCCAGTAATCTCAGCTGTCTGGTATTGTCAGACTCTATTCGTGGACAGCTGGAATTTAGAGAGTGAATCGAATGAATGGGGAGGGGAGGAGGGAGGGAGGGAGGCAGGCATAAAAGAGGGAAAGAGACAGAAGAGAGAAAGAATGAGAACGTGAGTGGGAGCTTGCAAGCTTTCTCACTCTGGTATATTATCCGGCATGATGGGCCCCAAGGCGAGAGTACCAGTCATGTAATAATAAATGCCAAGATCAAACCTCCGGGAACAAATGTAAAGGGACTCGAAAACAGGCAATTTGTCGGACCGGTTTTGGGGTACAGAGAAGTGTACAGAAACTAAAGAGAATTCTGGTGGAGACACCTGGGAAGCCACCGTGCGCGCTCGTGTTGTGGCTAATTAAGAGGCAGTGACACCGTGGCAGCCGGTAACATTGGAGGGGAGGGCCGTGGCAGGTCATGGAGGAGCTGAATTGATTTTTTAATTTATTTAATTTTAATTAATGGAATTAATTTTGTAAAGCCGCTTGGAAAACCCAAACTTGTAGACTCAGCAGATCTGTTGGCTGAATAGCGTGGGGGAGGCGGGGAAACGGGCTCCCTGGCTCTTGCCAGTTAGTTCTGTTGGGAAAATCCTAGAGCAGCAGGAGGGTTGTCACACGGTGGTTGGTCTGTGATGGCTGGGGGCGGGGCTGGGGTGTACAGTGCACTCTCCCAGGTACGGGCCAGAAAAGCCACATCCGTTCCCTCTCAAAGTAAAGAGGAAACCCAGAACAGAAGATCCGAAAGGCTCCGGCCCGGCAGAATTGCTTACAATGGGCAGCTTACACATCTTGAATCGAGATAAATGAGTTTGAGGATGGAAAAGAACACTAGTCCTAAACATTACATGATTATTGGATGAGGAAGGAGAACATGGCCTAGAGCTTCAAAAGATGTTTCTATGCTGTCTCAGAAAATCTGGCCACTCGAAAGCTCATTCACATTGGCTGGGACAACAGCCTCTCTGGGCTTTTTAAAGGACCTAAGGAGCACAGTCCCCTGAATGATAACTTCTAGAAACCCTTTAGTCTAGGAGGATCACAACTCCTTGGTTTTTAAGGGTTTTCTGTTAACTGGTACTTTAGCTGACCCCACCCTCGTATTCTGGGAAAGGAGTGACAAGCTGTAAGCTCTCTTCCTCGCAGAGAGAGAGAGATGGGCCTCTTTTACATAAAAGGAGATTTAAGCTCAGGGACATCAAGTCACCATCTAAAGTCACAAAGCTTATTAAAGATCCCAAATTGAGTTTCCAACCGCAGTTCTTTAACCTTGAGAGTTATTTTCCCTCAGTTCTCTTATAAAGTGGACTCTGACCTTCAAATGTGAGGTGTCCCTGTGAGCCAGCATGAAAACAGGACCAAAACCCGGGGCCTCCCGGGGAGCTTCGAACTGTTGGCTAAGACAGCAAGCACAATCCCCTTTTCTAAGCAATGCATGCTGGGATATTCTCTTTCTCTCTCTCTCTCTCTCTCTCTCTCTCTCTCTCTCTCTGTCCCTCTCTCCACACACACAGCATATACACACCCACATACAACCAGAGAACCCAACCTATGTGATTCTCAAGGGGTTCCTTGGTGCACTAAGGTATAAGACGAGAAATCATTTGAAACTCCTCCCAGGCAAAGTTTTCTGAATACCCGGCCTTGGTAACACGGGGAAGGGATGAAAAGCCACAGCTTCCTTCCACACAGGCCTCTGGTCTTTGGTAGCAACTATGGACGCCAGCATTCATCAGAAAGGGAGTTAAGTAAGCTTCTGAGGAAGGTGCCCTCAGGTGCTCACCTGGGCATGGCCCATAGGCGACAGAAGGCTCTGGAAGGTGCCATGAGAGGCCCCTGGAGCAAGGCAATGTGTTCGCAGCAGATGGGAGAGATCTCCCAGTGAGGTGGCTGTGACATCACGTGGGAAGCATCCAGAGTGGCCCAGCGTGGCCACTGAAAGTTCCCCGCCACTTGCCCGAGCAAGGCAACTTTTCCCTTTCTCTCTCTGAGGACAGTGTTTAAGGAAAGAAAAAAGTTCAAAGAAGAAAATCTTTTATACTTCTTTAACTGGGGTTTCTTCTATGTGGAGGGTCCCTTAGCACATAAGGCTACTTGGCGAGTGTCCAGTGAGAGCATGATAAACCGATGACCCTTCTCATTTCCATTCTCCTCTCCGTCCATGCACACACACTCACATCTCTTTCCCGAGGAATTTCAGCAACCACGCTTTCAGGCTTGGGAGTTTTAAATCAAGATAAACTACTTTCCTTCTTTCCGAAGAGCAGGATTTGAGAACTACGTCGGCTACGTGCCAGACCGGTCTCAGACAGAACATGCTGGCTTCATTCGGGGACATTGAATTGATACTTGTAATCATTTCAGACTTCTCTCAAAGATATTTCAGAGCTTGGAAAATAGAACAAAAGGAATTTGCATTCTTTTTTTCTCTTTCCAGCTTCTCACAAATGCCTGCCAAACCTAGTATATGTTAGACATGTATTCAGTCGTTCACATTGCCATTATTCGTGGTTCAAGCAGAGAACATAATAAAATATAGTTATAAGTGCTAAAAGATGTTTCTGTGACTTCACACCATGGCTCAGCACCACCCTAATGGTACTGCTCCAGTGGCCGAGGCATGAAGCCTCTTTTATCTTCATTCTGATGGACATCGAAGGCTAGAGTGCCGGTAAGAGAGGGGCACTTAGTTGAATGAGCTGCTAGAACTTTGTTTGCCCAAGCCCCTGGGTGGGACTCATGGTCCAAGAGGAAAAGAAATTGGCTTGGTTTGAGTGACCTCTCCCTGAAGACTGTACACAGTCCTTGAGGGCTACAAATTTGCCTCTTCGAGGACCTATTATCACCCCACGTCATCCGAGTCTGGGTCCTTATGAACGTCACTCAGGCAATATTTGTGACCTAATAATGAAGTATTGTTAATATTATTTTTAATAATAGAGCTAAAAGCTATTGATCAACTTAACAGTAGTGTAAAAATGTAAGGTAAGGTTTTATGTGTGTACAGGTACGTGTTAATAAAGACATCTCCAGACATGAGATATTTCTATCAAATGGGAGACAAGGGTGCATTGCTTTAGTAAAACATTTCCCAAACTGTGCGGGCTCCTCGGAATATGGTAGGTCACACGCATACATTTATGTGGTTAGTGAGGTTTGAGAAAACTGCATAGGTTTACACACACACACACACACACACACACACACACACACACACACAAATAGGCTTCTTTACTGCAGAACCTATCAGAGCCTTTAATAACCTGAAGGATGTTGTGATTCTCTAAAAGAGGATCAAGCATGAAGTATTTCCCAAATTCATTTGACTATAGAGCTCTCTTAACACATTTGGGTCTTGGATTCCATGAGACATATTTCAGGAGATGCTGTTTTAGAAAGCAGTTTTCTGTAAGAGTAATCCTTTATAATTCAGACGGGCCATGCCTCTAGCAATAAAAAATTTCTGGGGCTTCTCAGTGGGATGAAGGGGGGAGGAATTGGGGAGAGAAGATGATCAGATATCTGAATAAGCAAGCAAGGTCTTGAACTCCTTGAGGCCACAAACTCCATGAAGACCCCTTGAGGTCGCTCTCACCAGCACACAGCACACGTGTTTGACACCTGCTTGTTAAGGTGAATGGATGAATGAACGCCTTCTCTGGGCTTGAGTTAAGCCAAGCACGGGTTGATCCTGGTCACCCTTTGACTCAGGGTCAGAGAAGAATATAAAATGTGTCTTGTAGATCTGGGATCCCTTATACTAGATAAATAACCAAATGACCAAGTGAATAAATGACCAAGTGAAGAAATAGGGGAACTGGTTCACCTTGGGTGTCCCAGAACTCTTAGGGCCATCCCAGTAAAACCCTCAGGAGTGTTATTGGTTGGGGCGGGAGGTACCTGGTGCCTCCCCCTTTGACTTGACGGAAGCGGGTCTGGTTACATTTTGAGGTGGGCTCTGAGGCAGCGTGAGGGGTGTTCTCTCTGCATCTACATGGATCCATCCGGGCACGGGGTCTTAGATGCATACCCTGACAGCAGTGTGTCACTTGGAACCTCAAGTCGTAAGTCTCACGTCCTTTGTTATTAACGACAGGCATTTGGGAATAATTTACCTTTAAATATAAATTAGGGTGGATTTAGGGTGGCAGCTCACCTCCCATTCTGATATGCTTTCTTGAGTGAGAGAGAAAACAGCTTGCTTACTGGGAATTGTACGTGTATGCACAATCAGTTGTATCTTTTATTGGAACACAAACAATGAGGGTGCCGTGCCAGCAGCATAGCTTCCAAGCAGATGCCTAACTAGCAAACTGGGTAAAGAGCTCATCTAAAAACCTTCTGTGCAGGTCCAGGAGTAGCTTGGTTAACTTGGGTTTCCTTTCTTTCTTCGAAGTTCCTGATGTTTTCTCAAGAGTGTGAATCCCGATGCTTTCTCGCCATGGGTCGGCCATCTTGACCTCCTCTGGAGTCTGGAAGCCCGAAAAGTGGCCTTTCCCTCACGCAACCAGCTCTCACCCCACTCATAGTCATTCATTGCCAAGGAAGCCCCATTCCCCTTTGGGTTTGCAATGGTCACTTTTGGTCTTGGGCCTCGGGTGGTGTCTAGCTTGTCTGCATTCCATCCTATCCCTGTATCCAATCAGCAGGGAATGGCAGGCCTCCTTCCATAGAAGAGTTTGTCATGGAGGTATGTGGGTAAAAAGGGTTAACATAACCCCTTCCCCTTCTCTGTGGAAATCCGTCCTTGTATTCATTTCTAGCTCTGTTACCCTGGAAACCTGGTGAAGGTGGGATGTCAGTAGGCAATATTGCTTATAGTAAAAATGACCCAATTGTTAAATTGCTTCTGGTGCGGCAGGATTGTAAATGAGTCTAAATACCTGGCAGGAAGCCACAGGTTTGGGCTTCCCTGACTGTGGGACTCATGGTTCTGGCATGTTCCTGATGGGGCCCCTGGAAACTAGAGTTGCTTACAAGAAATAATAGCTCCTTTGGGGCCGGGGGCTTCCAAGCCAAGAGGGGCCCTGAACTCTCTGAGTGGGTCTGTTAGCACCTGAGCTGCCACTTAGGGGGGGTCCCTGGACGACATGGGGGCTCCCATAAGGACCCCCACAGAAACAGGATGCTTGAAACCGCTGTGCTAGCCAGGGGTGGTTCTGAGCTAGTTTCCTTCTGAGTAGACTCACACCAGGGGCGGCCTGTGGTAGTGTCGGGAGTCAAAATGTTTTGTCGAACTGAGGTAGGCCCCGGAGAGACACTGGAGTCCCAAGAGGGTGGGTGTGCCCTCCGGGCCTCATGGAGCCACTCTGACGCACTGTCCAACTGGCTGGCTCCGGCCCTCACGCTGGAGCTGGCCTGGCTTTTCAAAGCTCGGTTCCTGGAGAGCCGCATTTCTGTCATTGGAAGATAGGCAAAGCCCATTTCCATTAAAAATAGTCCTGCTGATTTATCTTCCTTGAACAAAAGCGACCAGTTGGAGGGGCCGGAAAGGATGTCCACTCTCAGTTTTTCTAGAAGTTGTACGTCCCCTATCAATGGGGTGGTTCATTCTGCTTTTACATCTCTCACAAGGCTCGCACTCCCAGAAGCCTTCTGACTTACATGCTTCAGGGGCCTGGAGCCCATTTTCAGGGTGGCATTTTGCTCAGCACGGCCAGCTGTGCCACTGTCGTGGGCTCGTGGGCAGCCATTCCCATGGAGCCACCGCCTTCAGCATGGTGGGCTTGGCAGGAAGAGTCCAATGGCTGTTGAGGGAGTGCGTACGGACCTGTAAACAACCCTGTGAGGCAGGAACTATTACTGATTGTCTTCATTTTACCAAGGAGGCACTGAGGCACAGAGCAGGGTAAATGACTTCCCCAGCACCACGTGGCTGGCATGTGACAGAGCCAGGGTTCACACCCCGAGAGTTGAGTTTTCTCCCCCTAGGGTGAGCTGCCCCTCTGACTCTCCTAGTGAAGACAGGATTTTGCCCAGCTTTGGGGAGTTGAGGGCTGAGGCTGTTGGAAAGTGTCCCTGATGGACTCAGTGGATATGGAGAACTGCTACCTACCAGCCGACCTTCAGGTGGAGGCTGTTGTAGCTGTCTGCCTTGTAGAGGAAAGTGGAGACCCCCACCCCAGTGGGATCACTCATCCACCAAGCACTTACTAAGCACTGGCTCCGAAGCACTGAGGTGGCCGTCAAGGATATAGGAGTGAACCATGGGGCCGCAGCTCCCTGCCTGTGAGGAGTTTCTGTTATGGTGTAGGCCCTCATCAGACTCTCCCCTGTCCACAGACATGAGGAAGAAGAGAATGGGGGGGAGAGGAAAATAAAGAGAAAAGCCGGCAAAGAGGAGGAAGGATTTCGTGACTCCCCTGATAAGGAGTTTTTTGTTTCCCAACATGACTCTGCCCCTCCCCCACCCCCTGGGCCAAAGTCATGCCACTCATAGAACTTTCTGTGATGATGGAAATGTTCTATATCTCTGCTGCTCAGTAGGGTAGCCCCTAGCTGTATGTGCCTGTTGAGCACTTAAAATATTGCTAGTGCGACCAAGGAACTGAATTTTAAGTTGTATTTAATTTTAATTAATTAAAATGTAATTAGAAGTGGTGACATGTGATGAGTGGCTCCTGTAGTAGACTACTATAGCCCTAGAACCTTCCAACCCTAAACATGATATCAAGCATCCTCTTCCCCAGCTCAGTCCAGGTTATTCTAAGTTCCTAAATGTCACCAGGAAAAGTTTGAATAGGTGGCCAGAGCTGCAGCTTTCAAATGTGCCCTGTTGGATTTGGATTAAAACTTAAATCCATGGGGGCACCTGGGTGGCTCAGTGGGTTAAAGCCTCTGCTTCAGCTCAGGTCATGATCTCAGGGTCCTGGGATCGAGCCCCGCATCGGGCTCTCTGCTCAGCAGGGAGCCTGCTTCCTCCTCTATCTCTGCCTGCCTCTCTGCCTACTTGTGATCTCTGTCAAATAAATAAATAAAAATCTTAAAAAAAAACTTAAATCCATGAACATGGGCCACAAAACCCCAAATTCAGTCTTTCTCTTCAGAGTTGAATTTCTTCCCGCTGCTACTTACTTTGAACACATTTCCAGGTAGCTAAGTAAAACAGGAGCTGCTTAAATATCATTTTTTAAAACAAGGCAAGCAGAAGGTAAGAGGAAGGGCAGGAGGGGAGTAAAAGAAAGGTCGATATTGTAGCATCGTACCAATCTTTGTTTCTAAATCTCAGCAGCCTTGAAAGAGAACATTAAGATATCTTTTACTCTCTGGCCTGGCTTCGCAGAGAGAGGGAGACATAAATGAAAGCCTTCTTTGTATGCCTGTACCGTGACTGCAGAGACAATGAAAAGACTTGGATGTGTGTGTGTGTGTGTGTGTGTGTGTGTGTGTGTGTGTGTGTGTGTTGAAGCCCTTGTCTGCAAAGCAATCTCACAATTAGCTACTATTCACCTTCTTGGATCCAGTCTTTGTAAAAATAATGATGATAGTAACTTTTTTTTAAGCTGCTGTCCATACTCAGGGCAATTTCTTGGATCCTGAAGGATTTGACAAAGAGAACCCAGAGCCTCAGGCCCTAGCTGACCCAATAAGCTTGAGAGTTGAGCAGTTTTTACAGACTGGATCGGATACGGAGCACCCTTCCTTGCAAATCCTGCCTGCTGGGGTACGGGCAGGGTTGACGTGTTGGGATGAGCCGGGGATGCATTTGGCCGGTCAGTGCCCAGGCTGTACCATTGTTAAATATTTTGAATACCACCCCTGGATATTGTGGCGGTGGCAAGCCTGCAGGAAACGAAATTATTTCAGGGAGAAAGCACCTAGCCATCCCTGTATTGATTTATTTAACACCAAATTGAGTCAGACAGTGAGGGAGACGGATACACCAACAAGTATTGTAAAAGCTGAGCCAATGCTAAGATGGAAGCTGTGGGAGGCCAGAGGAGGAAGTCATGCTTTGAAACGGGCCCTGGGAAGCGAGGCCCTGGGAAGCGGGGAGTGGATGGAGTTGAGAGCCTTATGAAGAAGTCAGCGAGCGACCAGAGGTGGAAGACAGGGAGCAGAGGGTGCTGCTGAGAGTGCCAGCTCAGCGGACCTTCTTAACCAAGAGGCAGTCCTTGGGTGGAAATGGGATATTCGGCTCTGGACAGAAGACTTCGGAGATGCTCACCCCAGAAGGTAGTTGGAAATCAATCAGCATATTTGTTTTATGATATTACTAATATGTGGAATCTTATTTTTTTATTATTATTATGTTAGTCACCATACAGTACATCATTAGTTTCTGATGCAGTGTTCCATGATTCATTGTTTGCATTGAATCCATGTGCTCCATGCAGTCCGTGCCCTCCTTAATACCCATCACCGGGCTCACCCATCTCCCACCCTCCTCTCCTCTGCAACCCTGTTAGTTTCCTGGAGTCCACAGTCTCTCATGGTTCGTCTCCTCCTCTGATTCCCCTCACCTTCATTTTCCCTTCCTTCTCCTAGTGTCCTCCGTGCTATTCCTTACGTTCCACATAGCATGCCAGCCCTACAGCCGGGCATATGAAGGCTCTGTCTTTCAGTTCTTTCTGAGGGGTTAACAATCTGTGCCCTTCAGTCGACTTTCCATATTTCCTACACAGCCAGATGATCCAGGGCCCATGGCGGTGGCCGCAGATTTTCTACGTAAGAAACCGCCTGGCTGCATGGGGACTCCCGTGGATGCTGTCGGGCTGACGAAGCACATGGCTTTTAAGTGAATCGCACAAGCCAGGTCTAGAAAAGCGGGGCAAGGAAAAGGAGCAAATATAAAATGAAACAGATCGTTACAGGAATATTACCAAAGCACACTTCTTCCCTTGCAACGTGAGAGATGTCATCCGCCGCTGAGGACTAATCAGCATGAAATGGAACAAAACGAGCAGGATTAATGAAAATGCGTAGCTCGACACTTTGTTCTCATTTAAAAGGATACTTAAGTGAGCGGGTAGAGGCAGAATTCTTGTTTGTTTGGTTCGGGTGGGTTTTGGTGGGAGTCCGATGGGCATCTTGGAGGGATTAACACCCCTCCAAGCCATCCTGTGGTGCCACCATGGCAGTGCTCAAGGCTTCATTCTGGTATCGGGCTGGACGATTTCTCCTCTAACATCCAGATCTATCATTTTGTGGCCGCACTGCTTCTGGGAGATCTCGTTTCAGCAACAGGGATTTAGCTATCGGAGCTCTACTTGCTTCTACTGGGTTGGATTCTACATCTTTGGAATTATTTCTTTCATGAATCATTCACAGGATATAACCAAAGTAATTTAAGTTTGTCCCCCTTTAGCAAGGCTTTTATTCCCCCTTGCCTGAGCAGAGATAACCCTCGCCTCTGGAAAGGCTGTAAGAAGTCATTGTATACAGTGAATTTAGAGACCTCTGTGGGTCTGCGATCTGCAAACTCCAGTCCGTGTAATCACATAGATCTGTAACCACTACTCGTGTATGAACTTCGGTGAAGTCTGCTAAAGATTACAGCAGATATGCCCGTTTAGAAACTTTTACTGGCTACTGTTTTGTTTCAGGATGGCTGGCGGAACCACAAATTGAACTTAAGATGTATCTTGAAACCCTTTAGCCATGCCCCACATTTGATCAGAATCAGTCGACTCCTTTGAAAGTTATCGTGAAACAAATAGGGGAGATAAAAGCAAAACTCTGAGTGGCTGAGGTGAAACAGACCCCTTGTTTTGGTTGGTTATTTGATCTCAAACCGTATCCTGTCATTAGCCACATTGTCAGATTTAAGAACTAACTCCAGACTTCCATTTATATGGGGGAAGCCAGCTAACACAATAGAGAGGAGGGGGAAATCCACACAATTTGCTGCATTCCTACCCACCCCCCCAGTCCTTAATTTCCCCTTTCCTTCTTCTAGAGCCACCTCTCCTGCAGGGATCTCACTCAGTGGGCCGACGGGGTTCCCTCAGAGCCCTTGGCTTTTAGTCCTTCCATTACTAAAACATAACATCTGATTCCCTGGTTTAGGAGAAAAAAAAAAAATCCAAGGGGAAGAACTATCAAAGAGAAAGAAACGGGGCACCTGGCTGGCTCGGTTGGTAGAGCATATGACTCTTGATCTCGGGGTTGTGAGTTCAAGCCCCACGTTAAGTATAGAGATTACTTTAAAAAAAAAAAAACAAAATCTTAAAGAGAAACATTTTTAGAAGTTTCTTTTTTCACTTAATGGAAGCTTGGCTGGCTTTTTCCATAATAAAGTCAGCTAGCATTGTTAGTTCCATTTATATTCCCATTCATGGGGAATTTAGGGACCGCTGTGGGGTAAAATTCTCAAACTTTCAATATGTTCAGCAAACAAGAGCCAACTTATCCATCCTCAGACAGAAGGTGGTGAGCCTTTATCAGGTGGTTAAGTTTTAGCAGCAGAGAGCGCTTCTCTGTTTCTATCTTAATGTGTCAAGAGTATGTCTCCTTGGAAGTGAAATCCAGGCTCTACAAAGCCAGAGTGTCCAGCCATCAAGCCGGGCCCTTGCCAGATTTGTGTGTTCTCCAGGAGTATAGACAAAGCCAGTTAGAAAACCATCAGGGAAACAAATGATGTAAATCTTCGTTGCTGTTTGGGTCCTGTGCATTTGACGTAAACTAGAATTTAACTTTTAAGAAAGCATAAATGCATGTTTGGTTAATGAAATTCAACAATAGTTTCTTCTGGGATCGCCCCGCCCACCCCACCGCCAGCATTTTATTAGGAAAAATTCCAAATAGACAACACAGTTTTTCCAAAGTTCCCAGCATCACATAAGTGGAACAAATACCAGGCATTTGAAATCAGACAGATTGAGACACCACATTTAGTTTGTGTATTTCCCCCACGAACTTGTAGGTGCTTTTTAGTGAAACTGTGGTTGTTCGTGTTGTTGAAATAGACATCACTTCTGGACACTTTGAGCACCACGTGCTTGAGACCTATCCTCCCCCCACCCCCCACTCCAGCTTCTGTCAATCATCCTTCCATGCTCCCCCTTTCCAGACTCTGAATTTCAGAGCCACCTTTGGTGCTTCCTGTCCTCTTTTCCATCCAGCTGAGTCCTTCCTAATGGGTCTTCCGTGGAGACAGTTGTCCCAGCCTTCTATGCTCCTTTTGGTGCCACTGTCCTACTGATCGCAAATGTGGATTTTTTTTCCCTCTGTGCCAGACCCCATGCAAAGCACTTTCTGCATATTATCTCAGTTAATCCTCACAGCAATCCAATGAGGGAGGTCATTACTATCCCCATTTGGCAGGTGGGAAAATACATCCAGAGTACTTTATGTCCAGATTGCTGTGCTGTTCTCCACTGCCCCCGGCAAATGCCTTGGATCTTCTCCAGCTCTGGACTATTGTTTCCCATGCTTTATGAGCCTTCCTCTTCTCTCTGCCCATCCACATGCTGCTCATTTCTCCAGGCGAGCCCTGGCTTCCACAGCTGGAAGCGATCTCTCCTTAAATTATAGCTCTGGCTGCCCCTGCCGCTCCCTTGGTTCTCCCCAAGCCAGCCTTACAAGTCATTTTCTTCCCCACATGCTCGTGCAATCTCACGAACAGGAAAGGGTCCCCTTGACCACACGTGCATAACAGGTCTGCTGTGTAGATGTGTCCATGGATTCTTGTTCCAAAGTAACTGCCATTGGCATTGCACTTCTGCGCATCCCATGGTCCTGATGCTGTGATGACGTGGGCGCTCCGGGAGAGGGGAGGGCGGCCCTGTCCCATCCGTCTGTCCTGACGCGCCAGTGCTCCCAAGTTCTAGGTTCAAGATAAGAAGGGCCACTCTTACCAAACTCCCCCAGATTTCGTTTATTTGAGGGGCCTGGCTTCCTTTCCTCTAGACCTCCTCCTCGGTCTGATGGCCACTGTCTTTTGAACTTTTGAAGGACGTCTTTCCTTCTGACTTTACCCAGGACGAGAGCAGCCTTTTCGGCCCCTCTCCCTGGAGCTGGAGAAACTGAGCGCCTGGAGGCGCGTCTCCTGGTGCAGGAACAGTCCTTGGTGTGGGACTTGCGTGTGCTTCTGCGTTTCGAGCACACTTGCGCTTCTGTTTCAGCATTTCCCATAAGAGAATGAACCTTCCCCTCCGCAGAACATTCACTTCATTTGGTTCCTCTCAAGACCGACTTTCAAAGACCTATTTTTAAATTGACTGTGGCAGCGGGATAAATAGCAAAGAACGCATGCAGCAAAACCCTAGGGGTTTGCCCTTTGGCTGATGGCCGACTAGATCATTCTGACCAATGGGTCTATTGAAGACAACTGAAAATAATGGATGAAACATAAAGAAGCATCAGATCCATCAGCTCTTATGAAATGGAATTAATTAGTGAGCTTGTGGTTAATCTACTAGTAAACCTATTTCACTCAATATGCACTTTCTTCTAGGGGTGGGAACAGGAACATAGTGTTCGGTTTGTTCTGGCGAGATTCAGAGACGCCTGGTATCACTTAGTATCGATCGGGATGGGGGCAGTGGTGTGAAAATGCTGAGCGTTCTTCAGAAGAAGGTCTGCATTGTTGAGAAGCGATATGGGGAGAGAGAGGGTGAGTGATAGCTGGAAGCAGTGGCCCTCGCTTTTCAGAGGCTCGGAGCTGTTGACAGAACAAATAATCACATCGCAAAGACTTTGAAGCTACCCACGTGGTCAGCAGAAAAGGGGCCACAAGGCTCAGCCGTACATGCTGGAATTAGTTCAGAGAGCAAAAGCAGGGACTTGCCTTTGCTTGAAGCCAAAACCAATCTGAAACCACAGAACCTGGGCCCGAGGGCTAGGCAAAAGGCTTGCTTTTGAAACCTGAGCTCCTGTTGCTGTGGGGGTGGGCGGTCAGGGGGATCTGTGTCTGTTCCACTTGTACAAGCAAACCGTCTGATAATTTTGACCCTGCAAAAATTACATAATCCTTTCATCACAGCAGGTTGCGTTTTCCAAGGGTACAGCTCTGACTTTGAACCAATTATAGGTGTAGTGTTAGGACTCCGGCACCCACGCTTCATACGTGTTTGTTTCATTTCCGAAGTTTCGTGGATTCAGTGTCAATAATCTATGCCCATGCTACCTCGTGTTGGAAAATTAACTTGGGAAATCCCACAATGAAAAATGTCCCCCCCTTGGCAACTTCCCATCTCCGTTGAGTGATAACGGTTTTTTGTGACAGCCAAGTAGGGCCCTGGGCACGGAGCGGGTCTGGGGGTCTGGAGCTCTGTAATTAGTGTCTTGTGTTGATCCAGGCTTTCCTCCAAAGAGCTGGCAGTGCTGGGTTTTACATACCACCACATGTCCAATCTGCTCTCCCTCCTGGGTGCCCTAATCTTGCCCGATGACAACACCATTAGCTCCGTGTTCTCTTCCCTTCCTGCCTTGACAGCCTAATAGTCTTCCTCTGGGCCCTGCCTTCTGCAGATGCCCCCCACTCTTTGCCATTGTTCCCACCTTGCCCCCTGCTGCCCCATCCCAGGACAGGCTCTTGCCATTTCTTGCCTGGAATATCGCCACAGTCTCCGTAAGCTTGTCACACCTATCTTCTAAAACCACATTGTTTCCAGTGGATTCATTTGGCATTCCCAGTTCTTCATCATCTGGTCTCTTTGGAGAGGACCAGCCTCAATTTTCCAGCCTCATCTGTCCATACTTCTCTCCCTTTACCCCCTCGCCATTCCCAGAGCATAGCATGCACTTACCCATGTCCTTCCCTTGGCTCGGGCTGCTTCCGTCATCTGCAGCCCCTCCTTCCAGTTTCCCACCAGTAAATCCTCCTCGTTGCCATGTTCATCTTGCTTGCTACCGCATGGAAAGCCCACTCTGATCTCCAGAGATAGAACTCATCACCCTGCGCCCTGTGCTTCTGGAGCCCTTTGTTGGGAGCTCAATTTCAGTATGTGTTTCAGCCTGAAACAGCCAACTAGAAAAAGATCTAGTTAGTTAGTTACATGCTTGGAAACAGCTAGACTACAAGCCCCTTGAGCCCCGGAAGGGTCTCCTGGCCCTGCTTATGAGCAAGTGGCCTGCCTCTAAGACGAGCTCAGGAAATGGACTGAGTTAAGGACACCCCTGCGTTGGAGGTAAGGGGAGGTCAGCAGCCGTTGCTGTAAGGACAGTAGGTGGATTCATTTCCCCAAAGTCCTTCAAAGGACAAGTGAAGTCAGGACATGTTACTGGGTAACACCACCCCTTCAGAGATCTTGGTTCTACTCAGTTGCCGATCTTGGTACTAGATACTTGGTTGCCATTTGTTATTTTCTACCTGGGGTTTGTGCGTATGTGCCCCTGTGGCAGGAATGTGGGGGGCAGATGGGGGATACCTGTGTGTGTGTGACACTTTTCACTCTTAAGTAGCACTGTCCCAGAGAAAACCAATTTGAGTCACACATATATTCTTAAATTTTCTCGTACTCAAGTTTAAAAAGCAACGAGAAAGTGACATTAATTTTAAGAATATATTTTAGGGGCGCCTGGGTGGCTCAGTGGGTTAAAGCCTCTGCCTTTAGCTCAGGTCATGATCCCAGGGTCCTGGGATCGAGCCCCACATCGGGCTCTCTGCTCAGCAGGGAGCCTGCTTCCTCCTCTTTCTCCCTGCCTGCCTCTCTGACTACTTGTAATCTCTGTCTTTCAAATAAATAAAATGTTTAAAAAAAAAGAATATATTTTAGTTAGCCCAGTAGATCTGAAATATTACTGTGTCGGAAGGCAACCAATAAAAACTATTAATCATTTTCATATTTGTGTTTTTGGTGCCAAGCCTTCAAAACCTGGTGTTTATTATATGCTTACAGCACCTCTTAATTCAAATGCTCAGCTTTTATCAGAAATACTTGCTCTGTGCATAGATTCTATAAAATTTATAGTTTAAAAGTAGATTCACATATCCAGGTTCTTCCAAATGTGTTTAAAAATTTTCCGATAACTGAATTTAACAAGAGCTTTTGGATTTAAATTCAGACTAATTAAAATTAAGTAAAATTTCAGAGTTCTGTTCCTCATTCACACTAGTCTCTTCTCAAAGACTCAGTAGCCACATTTGTTTCCCTAGTGGCTACCGCTTCAGAATTTGTAGCCCTAGGGAAACAAAGATTTCTCAGTATCGTGTAGCTCATTCCTCTGCTCCTACAACGTCATTTTTAGAAAGGAGAAAAGTGTGGTGGGGAGAGTTGTAAGACAAGTCCAGTCAGCCAGGCTTTCCAGAAAGTTCTTTGTGACACTGGGGACTTGTTGCTGGCCTCTTGGGGGCTGCCACGAAAGGTAATAGGCTCCTGTTGGGGAAGCATGTGAAAATCCAGGGATGAAATGGTCCATGTAATTCCCAGGCTTGTTGGGCTGTAGACTAGAGTCCGTCTACACAGCAGCTTCCCCCCGCTCCGCCGCCCCCGCCACGCTGATCTGTGTTTTCTTCTGTAGTGGCAGTCTACACTGGCATTGACAACACCTGTATTAATCGTGTGTTTTGTTGTCTGCAGCACTGGGGAGGATATGCTTTTAGATGCTCACGACTTTTATCAGATTTGAACATATTGGAAGCTTCGGTGCTTAACAGCTTTTGAGTGATCAAATATGTGGAAAACGTCTTTCTCAGCCAAAGAGCATATTTTCCAAATCCAAAATAGTTGAATATATTTTTCCCTTTCCTGAAAGTTTCCCATTGGATGGCACCCCAGAGACCAATTTAGAGCTTGAGAAGTTTAGAGCAAAAATGTTCTGGAACAAATGAAAATGAGGTGTGTCACTTAACCCAGTATCTAGCCGCCTGTGTCTCCTGCAAAGCCCTGAAAGCGTTCGGCGTTACTTAGTTCTAATAGGAAACTGAGCTTCAGGATTGATGTACCCAGCACCCCATGAGGGTGAGGCCGCCTGGCTCTGACGTGATGTTTGAGGCTGAAGGGGAAACCAAAATGCTTCCAGACCCTAAGGGTTTTGAAACAGGTGCAGCTCCCTTTGTCTCCCCCGGGAGAAGCGTGCTGTCCACACTCGGATGAGTGGTTCAGCGGCAGTTCACTGAGCTCTGGAATGAAAATGGCACATTTCTCCTGAAATGAGCTTATTCTCTGCTGCTGTTGGGTGCAAGGTATCCTTCAGCTATGGCGGGAATTACGGCTTCCATCTGTTCCCTAATGTGAAAAATGTGTGCGGGCCTCCGTGTTACCAAGCCACATGAACCATAGATGTCCAGATCTGCTGACACATTTGAGTCACGGCCCTCAGAATGGCTTTTGTCAATTACTTCATTACATATCCAAATAAGCATCCTGAGGGTGGTCTGCGCTTGTGATCTGTGACAGTGTGGTGCTGACACGTTTTTTGCCCTTGGAACTATCTGGTTTTTTCGGCTTTGTTTAGGAATCGATGATATATAAGTACTCGGTATATTTAATCAGTATTACTTTTGAAGTTAGCACACCGCCACCAAATCCACATCATTAATTCTTGGCTTCTTCCCAACATCTCCAGTCTTTTCACCTTGCTCCTTGATTTTGTTCTGACAAATCAAATAATGCTTTGTGCTTAGAGAGCAACTTTTATCAGAAAATTGCAGGGCCCTCTGCAAACTTTTATTTCTCCAAGCACAAATGAATATCTTCAGAGACCCATACATATTTAAGCATGTTTATTCATGCTGGGGTTTTTCCCCCGCCAATGGGCAAGGAAAAGTGTGGCTTTTTACGTGTTCACTTTGGAATATAGACATGTGATGTGCAGACTTAAATTTGGCTTGACATATTTAATAAATATCCCTTGAGTAAGTGATTAGACAGAGAGTCAGCTATGCTCTTGAGAATATGGCTGAGTATCAGTTCTTTCTACTAATTTTACATACTTGAGCCTTTGCAGAGAGTTACATCATGTGCATCAGATGGAGAAATTATTTTCATCAATTAATAACTGTTTCCGATCGTCCCTGGAAAAGAGAATGCTTTGACTAGATTTTAAGCGGGATTAACTCACCAGCTGAAAAATAGTTACGTAAGACTTAGCTCACGGTTTAGTTGTTTGTGGTCGGCTGGCCGGTTGTTTGGTTCACACAGTACCACCGATCTCTTTTCGCTATATTGACTACATACATTCTCTTCAGTGCGCTTGTGGCAGAGACAATGCTGGGTGTTTGCCCAACTCCACTTTCTTTTCTTCCCATACACGGGTAGACTACATTTCCCAGTATTCCTTGTAGTTAGATGGAACCCTATGACTGCGTTACGACCAATAGTATGTGAGCAGAAGTAACGGAATCCTCTTTCAGCCCTGGCCTTGAACTCTTCCCTTCCAGTCCTCCACACTCTTTCTCTTCTTTCACCTGTTCGCTAGGTACAGACTATCTGGTGGAGGAACCTAGGCTCCTGGGGGACAGTAAGAGCCCGAGAAAGGAGGAGTCCGGTTCCCTGAACGACTGCACGGAGCAGAGCATGTCAGCTGAACCGTCTTGGGTGTGACATAAGCGAGAAATTGAACTTGGTGGTACAAAGTCAGTGGGCTCTGGGGGCTGTTTGTTACACAAGTTAGCCTACCCTAACTAATATTCTTACAGATGTAGTGGAGAATCAGTCTTCGCCTTACACACACTTTACAAATCTCAAGGAGGAATGGGACGTGCAGAGCACATTGCTGGTGCGGAATAGTAGGTCATGGAAAAGCATAACCAATGAGCCATGTGGCTCTTTGATCACCATGTCTAATTAAGCCACATGGTTACTGTAATTTTTTGGTTCGAGCCAGTCTTTTATCTGGGGCAGATGCAACTCTGGACAGTTTCATGTAGCAAAAAGTGATCATTTCAAGTAAGCAGCTTCCCCCAGAGGACAGAGGGGAGGGTGCAGAAATCCTTATGAATTAACAAGGACTTTAGGCTTTAGTTTTTGTTTTTTTTTTCTGTGCAGACTTTCCTAACCCCCAGCCGTATCTGGGTTGCTCACCTCTCCTGCCTCCTACCCTGTAGTCTTGTCGTCACCCAGGTGCCTTCATCAGAGTTCTTACCTTACTGGCTGGTAAGGTCTAGCTCTTGATCTTGACTCTCTTCCCCTCTAGACCATATGTCTTCAAAGGCAGGGGCCATTTCATCTTGGCTCACTGTCGCATCCAGCAGGTGCATGGCGTGTAAGAATTGTTGACTGAGTGAGAAAGGGAATGAATGACAGGGGTGATTTTGGTTATCAGGCGTGAGTAATAGCCTTAGGCTCATTCATGAGCTTGTCCTCAGACTGCTTAAGTCCACTCTTCCACTGGGAAATTAGGAGGTTAAACTGACTTTAGCTTTATCAACTGTCAAAACACAAATCAGTATTAGAAGCAAAAGCAAGATCCATTTCCGGGTTTTATTTTATTAGTTGCTGTGAGTTTTTAGGAGCTGAAACTTAATTAATTCATGGCCGGAATCCCTTAGTGAAAACAGTTGCGAACAAAAATACAAGAGCAGTGAGAGCCAAATCGCCCTGTTTATGGCCCAGGACACATCTTGATGGTTTACTCTTTGATGCATTCATTTGCCAAACATCTATCGAGCTTCTTCCAGGGTAGAGCCCGGTTCTAGGTGCACAATGTAAGAAATGGCCCAGTTCTCAAGGAGGTCCCAGTTAAGCGGGGGACAAGCTAATAAGAAAGTGTCAGATGAATATAACATTCTGTGAAAAAAAATTCAGATAGCTCAGTGTGATCAAAAATGCCCAGATCAGGGCCGCTTGGGTGGCTCAGTCGTTAAGTGTCTGCCTTCAGCTCCGGTCATGATCCCAGAGTCCTGGGCTCAAGCCCTGTGTGGGATTCCCCGCACTCAGTGGGAGGCCTGCTTTTCCCTTTCCCATTCCCCCTGCTTGTGTTCCCTCTCTCACTGTATCTCTCTGTTTCAAATAAATAAATAAATGCCCAGATCAAGAGGATTTTGTCAGTGGTCACTAAGGTCTCTGGGGAATGGGTTTGTCCATAACGTGTAAGCAGAAGCCTGAATAAGAAAAGGAGCTAGCCGTACAGAAATCTGAGAAGAGAACGTACCGGGCAGGCAGACATATTTTATCAGGCTCTGAAGTGAGCAAGTAACCCGTCAAGGAAGAGGAGCATGTCCGGAGTGGTGGGAGCAGAGAGTGGGCCGGGCGGGGGGCATTCTGAGTAAGGAGTCACGTACGACACAGAGGAAGGACACGAGGACAGGCAGATGGAGGCCAGACTCCAAAGCCTCAGCACTGGATTTTATTGACCCTCTTTTTTGGCTTCCTTGCCTACCTTCTTCTCGAGATGCTGAAGAATCATTCCTGTGCCTCCAACCTGCTCTACCCCAATCTTGGCTTCTCCTGGTCTCCGTTTTGCTTCTGCCCGTTGGTTTTTTCCCTCGGAGACCTTCCCCTTTCCTGCAACATGGTCTCTCTCATGCATCGCTTCTCAGCAGCTCTAAGGACCGAGTCCCTGGGTGGTGGCTCCTGCCCTCACTGGGACTGCCCAGGATGCTGTGGCCGGAGTCCGAGCTCAGGCCTGGGTTTCTGTCCCAGCTCTGCCGGCCTCAGCTGTGGGGGCCCAGGCCTCCTCTTCCTTGTTCGTAAAACCAGGGGACGGGACCGGGGGCTGCTTTGAGCTTTCACAGTTGCTGATGCTAAGTCGTCTGGGCCCTCTGGGTGAAGCGAGCGGCCGCGTCCAGGATTAGCAGTGGGAGCCGCTGTAACAGCGCGCGGTGCCCGGGAGAGAGAATGGCTTTCGTTCTTTTGTGCAGGGCCCCCGTGGAGGCTGGTTGGGCTCCAGCTGTTCGGCTTCAATTAAAAACACACACAAACCTCCCTCTTTGTTTCGGCTTCAAGCCCTGACCGTCCGATGAGCACATCTGAATTCCGCACACTCCGGCGTGCACGTGAGGGCAGCCCCCCGCCGGCCCTTGGGCACTCCCACCTCTTGCTGCCCACGTTGCAATTACTGGGGGCAGGAGAGATTTCAAAGTTCGGGGGAGGCAGAGAGAGGGGGGACCCCGGTTCTGAAGCCCCTGGCAAGCAGCTTCCGGTACACGATCATTCGTCCCCAGCCGCGGACTCTTGAGAGACTGGCATGTGCACGTACGTGGCCCTGAACCTCGGGCGGCTGTCAGCCCGCGTGATGGTGGGACAGGCCTGAGGGACATGGGCCCAAGGCAGCGTCTGTCCCTGCCCAGGGGCAGGCCCAAGGTGACGGTCTGCAGACTGTTGGGGCACACTGGGTGAACCGGGTAGATGGGGGTGGGTAGTGATTCGTCTCCACCGCAGGCGCCGCCTCGCCAGCGGGGCCCAGAGCAGGAGTCCCGGCGGCCCTGGTCTGGGACAGGGCTTGGAATCCAGTGGGCTGTGCATTTGAGTCCCTGGATTTTGCCGAGGTCCGAGGGGTCTGGGAGTCTGGAACCCCAGGGCTGGAGGCAGGGTGCGCAGGGGAGCTCTGGTGCCCGGGCAGGGACAGACTTCCCAGCGGGCCTCTGCATGGCCCCTGCCCCGTGCTGTTGGCCCTCCCGGCAGCGAGAAGGGGATCCACCTGAGGCAGGGACAGCCGCCACTCCCCAGTGTCCGCATTGTCCCCTTCTTCCTGGGCACATGACCAGGCTACATTTTGCACCATTCCTTGTGGCTCGTGGAGCCGGGTCTGCCCAGGAAGCCAGGCGCTCTCCCTCCCTTTCGGGCGCCTGTGTCTGCGGCGGGATGTGGAGCTACAGCTTAGCCCCGATGAAGGTGGGGGCTGGAGTGCTGGGTCTTCTGGAACGGCTTTTCAGTGCTCCGCACGAACCCATGGGTCCCGACAGACAGGAAACTCACGGACTGGGAATGACAGAGATGTTGACTAGAGGATCATCCCAGGGGCCTGCTGGCGAGGTCATGTTCATACGTCCTAGACGGTGGTGCCCTCGTCACAAGTCCTGGCCTCTCAGGGTGTCTCCTCACCATCTCCCACAGAGGGCCTGTCAGGAACCCGTCGCACAACCTGGCTCACTCCCCCTCTTCATGCTCCTCTTCCTTGGCTCAGTGCCCCCTCTGTGTCCCTGTCCAGCCACAACTTTGGCCGTCCCTGTCAGTGTGGTGAGCTGTGTCCCCAGTGCATGATGGCTCAAGTCATCTCTGGAAGCATCATTGATGTCAGAGGCCTCAAAGCCAAGTACCTTCGGGGTCAGGCCGGGAGCTTACATGCGGGACAGCCAGCGTAGGACACTAAGGAGTGGTGCAGACTGAGATGCCGTGCGCATTCCAAGTAAGAAAAGGCCCTCAAAGTGAATGAAAAAAATCCTTGCACTGTCCAAGCCAGACAGTCCAGCCCAAATGGCCTCCCACCAAATTAAATCTTCTACTATTATTTCTCTCTCAGGAGGATGAATGTAAAGGCAGAAATCATAAGCCATGTCTGAAAATTCCGTGTTCTCCTATGCCTAGCAGAGCATGGGGGAAAAATAATAATACTTGATTTGTAAACCTTTTGAGTGATGCCTAACATCCAGACAGGAAAGTGCCCGAACCCTCCAGATCAACGAACGATTAAAAGGCGAGCACACCCTTGAACCCACCAGCCAGATGGGCACCTAGAACGTCCTCAGCAACTCTTCCTTCGCAAAGGCAACTCGCTGTCTTGATTTCTCACACCACAGATTTGCCTGACTTTTATCCGTACAAGCGTGCACCGTTCTGGGTCTGGCTTCTTGGACTCAACATTGTATCTGGGAGTTTCAGCCACGCTGCCGCATAGACCAGTGGGTGGTGTGTCGTCATCGCCGTGTAGTTTTCCCTGGCATGAGAGCACCAGAACGCATCTGTCCAGCCTGCCATTGATTAGCATTTGGCTGTTGCTAATTTGGGGTTCTCGTGAACAGTCCTGTGGCAGAAGCAAAGCCCTCAGGCAGAACAACAGAGACATATGGGTGTCTGAGGTGGGAAACTGTCTACTGCAGCTGCAGGAAGGCTCCAACGTGGGCCAAGGCACTATGGGAAGGACCGTCAACAGCAGCGGCTAACAAGTCCTTCTAGAACAGTCCTGTGAGTTCTATCAATGTTGATCATGTTAGGAATTAAACCTGAGAAGTAAAAAAGTGTCACTTAGTAATTTATTTCAAAATGAACAATAATAGGTGCATATTATACGTTATATACATTGCATGTTTAGAAATAAAATAGTTTGAGGAAAAATAACTATCCACTGAGACAAAAATGTTAGAAGAGTGGCTCAAGAGAAGGCAGTGGGGTTCTTCCACTCTGCTTCTGCATTCTAGCTACGATGGTGTCACATGTCACCCAGGAGGGAGGAAGGGTCCAAAAGGCAAGCAGTATCTTGGTACCATTGTGATGATGCTTTGGACTTTGCAGATTCCCTGAGAGGATCTCAGGGATTCCCCTGACCAAAAATTAGAGAACCACTGCTCTAGAACACCCCAACCAGCTGTACAGTGGCAGTCTCCAGTGAACAGGCAAACCCAAGTTGGCCCACTTGGGGTGGGGGGGGCGTGCTAACTTACTCCAAATCACAGTGACTTAATTCAGTTCTCAGCTGATTAAAAACCTGTATTTTCTTCTCAACACTTTATAATCCTTACTTGTAAAAACATCAGTTTGAAATGTTTTGATTTAGTTCATTTGAAGTCAGGGCTGTCCATTAGAAATATAATGCAAGCTGTTTATGGGATTTGAAATATTTAGTAGCTGTTTTGGGATTCCATAAAATTCCACAAAATTTGAAAAAGTAGATCGCATATTCGGGTTCTTCCGATAACTGGAAGGAGCATCAGCATTCAAGTGAATTAAAATTAAAATCCTTTTTCACACCAGCCACATTTCAAGGGCTTGGTAGCCATATATAGCTTGTGGCTGCCATATTGGACAGAGCAGATCTAATCTCTGTCCTCTGCTTTCCTTATCCATCCCATCCCTTTGTTCTTCAGTGTTTAGCAGCCTGACGAGGACAAGGTAATCATTCTCAAGACACTTCTAGAAAACTGGTGCCAAGTGGGTTTCTTCTTAGGCTGGTTAGGATGTTTGACAGAAGACTGGGAAGGGGGGAGCCCCTGTGCAGCCACAGTTAGCCATAGCAAGTTCCCTTTCAGCTTGGCTTCTGGGACTTTCTCTTTTGCTATCTTCACGTACACGGAATAATCTCACACTGTCACTGATACGGCTGTGAAATATACTGCCGTCCCCAGCCGTCCCTGGAATGGACTGCTCTCTGACTGGACATGGCAGGATCTTAAACGTGGTGACACGGGATGGACTTAGAGCAGGCTGCCGTGCTTCCTGGAACCAAGCCCCGGGAAGCTGGCTAAGTTCGTAAGTGATGAGCTCCACATCCGTGTCTGAAAGATACAGTAGGTCTTCTTGCCTTTTGTCTTTCCAAAAGGTAAAGGACACACTGGAATGTAATTCCAGGCCCCAAAACACTCAGGGTAAAGACGCAGCACGGAGGTTAGCATCTTATAACTCAAAGGCAGCCAAAGTGATTTGACAGGCTTCAAAGGAGAGGGCCAAAGCAAGCCTGCCCGGCATGAAAGACTTCGTTCTGTTTGTGAATTGCATCATCTCCAAACCATTTCAGATTCAGGAGAATGGATAGCTGCCCCGTTTTATACATTGCGGGATCTCTTACTTGGACTCCCAGAATGAAAGACTAGAATTCCAGGTCTAACCATGTGGTCCCGTTACTGCAAGTTTTGTGACTGGTCAAGTGTCTGATTCTTGTCGTTGAGTGGACAAATGAGAAATGACTTTTATCTCCTTCCTGTGTTCTCCCGCACCCACGTTGACTCCTTAAGCTTTCAGCCAGTCTTATCATTCTAGCATATCCGTTCTCCTCGTGTTGGACTCATTCACGAATCCCGCATCAGAGTGCATGATGTCATTTCAAATAAATCTAAAAGGAACTGGAAAGCTGCAGGAATTTCCTTATCTGAGGTAGCCAAGCCAAATAAACTTAATTCACATCCATCAGGAGCTCGGTGAGGACCAGCACCATTCTGGGTGAAATGATTTCATGCTTGATGACATGTGAAGACTGAGGTTTTCCTGGGCTCCTTATTGAGCTGTATCCCCTAATTTTTCTGTCTCCGGGTCCCCCCCATGCAGAGTGTCTGAGGAGCCCAGACCCCACGATACAGACTAGACACAAAATGCCCTTCATTACTCCACTCATCTCTTAGAGTCAGGACTTACAAGAACTAAGACAGCAGCTGGGCCACCGCCCTGACGACCTTCAGACTTGGGGGATCCCAGCCTTGTCTTTAGCGCTTCCACTAATGGAGTCCGTCATCAAAAGATGGGGGCGCTGCAGATCTGAGCCAGATTATTGCAACTATTAGGACCTTGGAGGTCAGCTTCTGCTCTCTCTGTCCCCAAATGGTCTAGATCTTTAGACCATTTTCATGTTCTTTCCCCTTCTGGGTAAAATGCAGTTTTGCTTTCACTAGGATCCTCAAGAACTCCTAAGTGAAGTGTTAGATCATTCTAGAACTATTGTGGACCCGATGGTTTTGCCTCCCCTTCCTTGCCCAGATTCTCATCCAGCTGCTGACTGAATGCTGCGGGTTCCACAGGTCTGGGTTTATCCATCCAGCATTAGGCCTGATTTGCTCTGAAGACGCAAATGCTGCAGACAAGGCGAACACTTCGGTAGGACTGAGTGTCAGAGGAAGGTGTGGATAGTTTTATATCCTTTTTGGATCCAGATGGGAACTTGGGGACCCTATTTGTGGCTCAACACACTGTGGCCCCTTCTCCTAAAACAGCTGTGTTTGAATGAATTTATCTTCAGAGTCTCTGTGGCGATCCCAGTACTTGGTAATTTTTTTAAAAGATTTTATTTATTTGACAGACAGAGATCATAAGTAGGCAGGGAGGCAGGCAGAGAGAGAGGGGGAAGCAGGCTCCCGCAGAGCAGAGAGCCCGATGCGGGACTCGATCCCAGGACCTCGAGATCATGACCTAAGCCGAAGGCAGAGGCTTTAACCCACTGAGCCACCCAGGCACCCCAGTAATTTATTTTTTTAAAAAATTTTTTATGGGAGTATAGTTGACACCCAACGTTCTATTAGCGTGAGGTGTACAACACAGTGATTTGACAACACGTTGTGTTGCGCTCACAAGGGGAGCTCTCCTGTGTCACCGTGTGTCGCGACTGCAGTATCACTCACTGTGCTCCCTGTGCGGGACTGTTTGTCCCCGTGGCTTATTCATTCCGTGCCTGGAAGCCTGGGTCTCGTACTCCGCTTCATCCACTTTGCTTGGTCCCCCCATCCCTCCTCCCTCTGGCAACCCTCAGTTCTCTCTTTATTGGCCTCATTCTTTTTGCTTGTTTATTCATTTATTTTTTGATTCTATACATGAGTGAAATCACATGGTACCTGTCTTTCCCAGTCTGACTACTCCACTTAGCATAGTACCTTCTGTGTCCTCCTTCCATGTAGTTGCAGATGACAAGATCTCCTCATGTTTATGGTTGTGTAATATTCCTTTGTGTGTGTGTGTGTGTGTGTGTGTGTGTGTACTCCAAATCTTCTTTATTCATCTATCAGTGGACGCTGCGGTTGCTTCCATGTCATGACTGTTGTAAATAATGCTGCCAGGAACGTAGGCATGCACGTAATCTTGTTGAATGAGGGCTTTCGTTTTCTTTGGGTAAAAACCCTGTAGTGGAACTACTGGATCGGATGGTAGTCCTATTTTTAACTTTTTGAGGAAACTTGGTGATCGTTCATGCCCAGACTGGAGCCCCTGCTGAGCAGAAGGTTCTGGTGCTGAGTGGCAGCTCAGGCCCAGGGTGAGGGGTCCTAGCCCTGCCAGAAGGGTATGTGAATACCTTTCTCATCCCAGTTTGGGGTAATAGCAGTGGAGAGCCATGCAAGGTGGAGAGATCAGAATCTTGTTTTCAGTTTTATTATGAACCGGACCCCCTTTTCCCGGCTTCGGGGAGAACATCATGTAAGGGTGTATGTACGTAGCCACCCACGGACCTACACACACACACACCCACACGCGCTCGCGTGTGCATGGCTGCACCTGCCCATGGATGTTAAACACTCGGCAAAGCAAATGACAGTTCCTGTGGGTAGCTGGGATTCCGGTTCTGGTCTTCACTGTTGATGTGGGGTTGGGACACGAGCAATGGGAGATGGTGACGCTGTGCTTTCCGAGGCAGAGAGCAATTTCCCAAACCTCTGTCATCGGGGTAACCCAGCCTAGTGGTGAGGAGCTCATTGAGCACTTCCGGTGCCTTGGGCAAGTTATGTAACCTCTGTGCCCTCAGTTTCCTGATGTGTAAAATGGAGGTAATACTAGTATCTACCTCATAGGGTAGCTGTGAGAGTGAACTGAAATTGTACACGGAACACATTTAAAGCAATGCCTGACACGAAGTAGGTACTCAGTAAATATCTGCTGAGTGAACAGAATATTAATTTTATCATTATTGTATCAGAGACTTTCCTTACGCGGTGGCTTCAGATTCAGCGGGAAGAGCAAGGAGAACCCTTTTAAGAATCACAACTTCTGTTCTTCTGGGAGGGCCAGATTGCCATGCAGACTGAGCTGCAGATCATTTCCGAGTGTATGATGGAAAAGGGAAAACAACAACTAAATGTCTCAAAACAAAACAAATGCTGAAATCTGGGGTGAGACAGAGAGGGGGACGGACTTTCTTACAGAGCAGCTTCTGAGGAGACAGTTGAGACAGGCCTGGGTTTCTTTCTTTTTCCAGCTGCAGACTTTGGTTGGAAGTATCAAGCTGCTTCTTAGATTTCAGTGAACCACAAAAGGAAAGCATATTGTTCCCCTTTTTCAGCACCCCTCGCTCCTTACTCCCTTCTCTGCTTCTTTTCCTGGGTCTCTCTCTGCTCTCACGTAAAAAAAATCAAGATGGCGGCACTTCCTCGATGAGCACAGAGGCTGAGTAGTGGTGGGGCTCTGTAGGGGGACAGAGTGCTACGTACACTCTACTTGGCTGATGTCCTGATGAAAAGCAGCTGAGAGGTGGGTAACCGGGGTGTGCTTTATCTTCGATGCTCCCCATTTCTTGACCGCGTGGTGAGGGCTGCTTCAGCAGGCTCTGGCATTAAGCCTGGTGGTGGCTAGACCAGCTGTGGGCCAAGGCCGCTCCAGCCAGGGCCTGCTGGGCCTTTAATTTCCCACACACACGCGCTTATGTCCAGGAACGCAGCAGATGGGCCGCGAGCGAGGTCAGGGAAGCAGGCCACTGACAGGGACTGGTGGCTCGGGACCAACTACAGTGGCCTGGGCTACAGATTTTGCTCTGGAGGATGGGGACTCAGACAACGGAGAAGAGGCACTCACCCTTCTTTTTCCTGAAATACCAGAGGAATAAAACAGGTCAGTGGTGAATATGGAATTAGCTGTTGGCCAGTCTCCAAAGTGGTGTGACCTATTTAGGAGCTGCTGAGAATAAACCAAAGGAAGCTCGGTGGCCTGCATCTTGATGTGTCAGGGGAGCAGGGAGAGGATCCAGATCACAGGCGGCCAGATTCCTCGAGTCGCTTGTTACGGAGTCGATGAGTGAACGTGGCTGGAACTTGGGAGAACGGTTCTGGAACATGGATGTGGGGCCAGCTCCGGGCACAGGTGGGCCTGCCAGGGAGCACTCCGGCAGACGCGGGGAGTCTCGTGCCTGGGCTAGGCACCTCTGGTCACGGAAAGGACCAGATCGGATTCCGAAAACCTCCCTCCAGGGTTAAACTCTTCCCTGAGACCCTTCCCGTAAAAGGGACACTCGGGCCGAGTCCGCAGACACGTGGGCTTCAGCCGAGAGCAAAGCTGCAGGCAGGCACGCGAGTGCTGATGCTGGTGGCCAGCGCTCTGGGTGCCCCGGCTCCCAGCAGGCCCAGGGCCACGGCTGTTTGGGAGGATTGCCTCTTGACCCCTACGAGCCCCCCAACTTCCTTGCCTTGAGGTGAGACCAGCTCTGTGGCACGAGGGGCATTCTCCAGTTTCCTGCAGGGTCCGGTTGATCTCCGTGTCCAGCGGAGGCCGCATTAGGGCTGAGTCCTTTCCCCTGTCCTGGCTCGCTGCCCTCATGCCCCTGCTACTGGGAGCACCCCCTCCGTTTACCAGTGGAACAAGAATTGCCATCATTGACTTTGCTTCTCGGTAACCCAGCCTGAGAGAGAGGCCGGGGAGGGGAGCACTGGAGCCCAGTGCCAGAGCCTAACGGCACCGCATGGTTGCATGGTTCCGTTAAGTTCAAGTTCCTTGAAGACAGCTTCAAAAATTGAGATTCCTGGGCCCTCCATTCAGAGATCCTGAGTCAGTGGGTCTAGGGTGGGACCCGACATGCTATAGTTTTCCGAAGTAGATCGTTGGTGCCAGTCCTGTGGTCAAGAAGACCTACTCAGTCGAGCTCATTAGTCTTTCCTTCCTTAGGTCTTTTAAGAAACATTTATCAATGAGGAAAAAACACACACACTCTGTCAAAGACACTAAGTGGAGATTGAAGGAACCACAGTTCTTGGCAAATCTGGAAGTCCAGCATACCGTGTTGACTCTCAGAACTTTTTTTAGCAAATTGTATCTTCACCTTTTTTCCCCATGTGTCCTGACATGGAAGCCTGTCTGGATGGGAAAGGGGAGACTTTCTGAGGCACCGACTGCTTCCCAGTCTCCGTGCTCAGAAGTGCTAACCTACGAGCAGTCCGCCCTCGCTTTTCGCAAACAGGCCTAGATTTTCAATATTATTGGTTGTATGAATGATTTGGTGATGAACTTCAAAGAGAAGTATTTTGTTTTGTTATCAGGGACCCTCTCGTAGGAAGTCTTATAGATACGTTCTCATGAAAGGCACAATTTTGAGGAATTTTAAGCAAATTGATTAGATGGAGTTAAATAACTGAATGAAGAGGGTTCAGCCTCAAGCAGAATAAGGGAGTATTCTAGATTTTGTAATAATAATGATGCTAATAGTGATAAGAGCAACAAAATATGTTGGCTTAGATTTGCGTGTGTACTGTGCCTAGCACCCAGCAATAATTACTTGGTCTGCATTATATTATTTAATCCTCCTGGCACCTCTTTGAGGTAAATATATCCATTGCAGATGAACAGAGGCTTCAGAAAGACAAAACTTTATTTCTCTCTCATGTAAAAGAAGTGCAGAGTGGGTATGGAGACTCAGCGGTAGTGAGGACCAAGGCTCCTTCCAGCTCCTCCTTCCACCATTAGATTGTGGCCCTAGTCTTGACGGTCCACGATGGCTGCCAGAGCTCCAGTCATCACATCATCAGCCCACACAGGAGGATGAAAGAAGGAGCATGACTTTTGTATGCTAAAGAGACTTTCTAGAAGTTCCATGCCACAACTGCTTTTATGTCATTGGCCAGATAGCAGCCCCCAGCTCCAAGGGAGTCCTGGGCATGTAGCCTTTTGGTTGTATGGCCGTGGACCCAATTGAAAAAAACCAAGGTGTGGGGGACGCCTGGGTGGCTCAGTTGGTTAAGCAGCCACCTTCAGCTCAGGTCATGATCCCGGTATCCTGGGATCGAGTCCCGCATCGGGCTCCTTGCTTGGCAGGGAGCCTGCTTCTCCCTCTGCCTCTGCCTGCCACTCTGTCTGCCTGTGCTCCCTCTCGCTCCTCGCTCTCTGACAAATAAATAAATTTAAAAAAATGAAAAAACAAAACAAAACAAGGTGTTACCAATATGAAAGACAAGGTGAACATGGAAGGTTTGATAGGAAATTAACAGTTGCTGCCACAGCAGGTAATAGTCTCATCACCATTTTGCAGATAAGGAAAATAAAGCACTGAGAGACCAAGTCACTTGGCCGTGTTCATGCAACCTAAGGCGGCAGAACCATGGTAGTACCGGAGTCTCTCTGACATGAGTGTCCTTAACTGCTATTTCCTCCTGCCCATTTTTGCAATCTTGTGAAACATTTTTGTTTCCTTAGAGGTGCATTTGTCCATTTCCTATTTTCTTTCTGGTGTGCCTTGACCATTATCTTTGCATAAATCCTAACCATGCTTCAGAGCTCAGCACCAGTGCCCCCAAAGCCCTTCCCTGCTTTCTTCATTCAGTAAATATTTACAGAGCAGCTGCTTTGTGCCGGGCACTGATCTCGTCCCCTGGGCCTCATCGGTGATAAAAAACAAGACTTCTGCCAGCTTAATAGCTCTGTGATCTTGGTCAAGTTCCTTAAGCCTCTCAGCCTTGGTTTCCTCATCTGTACAATGGGGATAATAAAACGGAATGCACAGCAGGGTTATGGTAAGGATTAAATGACATGCTACATAGCACAGCCATGGGCGCATGATCACATCTGGGGAAATGGTGTCCTTTTTTTTTTTTTTTGCCTAATTTAAGCTGTGACTTGTGGTAGGTGGTATGCTAAAGAAAAACAAGACTGACTAATAATCTATTCCTCATACTTCCTTGGAAGGCCACAGAAAGAAAACCTACTCTTTTAGAGTTACTTTCTTCCTCCTTCCTTCCTTCCTTCTTCCCTCCCTTTTGTCTGTCTTTCTTTCTTTCTTTCTCTTTCCTTCCTTCCTTCCATCCGTCCGTCCTTCCTTCCTTCCTTCCTTCCCTCCATCCTTCTTTCTTAAATGCTTTCTCTGATAGATTTAGTGTTCCAGCAAGTCCTGCTGATCTCCTTTGTGTTGTTTTTTTCTGGCTCCCTATCCTCCCCTCTGTACGTCTCTACTGCTCACCTTGGTCTAGTGGGAGTAGTGGGAATTGTGCTGCTGGCCCTTGTGTCCACAGAGGAAACTTCCAGAAGCCAAGAGGCATCAGGCATCTGGGGTCCCAAGGCCGTGGCACGCTCATTGCCACACACAGCACCCCACAAAGAGCCCCGGCACTTGCGTCGGAACCACCTCTCAGGTTCGCTGACCAGCGAGCTCCCTCCATTTTGTCTTCTCAGCCCGGCCTTCTCCTCGGCCCTTCTGGAAAGGTGAAAGGCAAGTTCTCAGGCTGCAGGGCCTTCTCTCTTCCTTGACATCTGGTTTGATTCTGGGCAGCTAAATAGTGGCTTTGCCATGAACAACAAAAGCTAATTCAATGTGGTTTTTAAACACCGAGTGCAAATATTTTTCCTTTTCAGCTTGGGGTCACTGGAAGGGAAAAAACAGGGCTGAGAAGGAGATTAACCTTTTAAAAACTATTATGACTTCCCATAGAAAATAAAACAATGGCATCATTTCCTTCCATTCGTGAGAGTCTTTTTATGAGTGATTGTTGTTTGAGGCAAGACCAGGGCTCCAAAGAAGATTTTTAAGTACTGTTTTCCCTTGGTTTTCTGCTCAGAAGCCCACCATGATTGCTTTTGAGAGCCCACACAAATCCCAGGAGAGCCCGGGGCCACCCTGTTTGCTTTCTGTCTGCTCGGTCTTCCTCCCTGGCTGGCTGGCCCCGCACCTTCTCTCTGGCCCACCGAGTTCGGGGCCTCCCCTCTGCGTAGGGGAGGCAAGGGGTGGGGGCAGGAACTCTGCAATTCGCTGTATTTGAGGCGGTGGCCCTGCTGTCCACGGAGGCCACTGACAGATGCTTGCATGGCTGAAGACTCTGTCTGGGTCGCTTCTCCAAGGTTCCAGCCAGACTCCGTGTTGCTCTGGACTGGCTTGTTGCATCCCAGAACCGCCGCGCCATTCTCTAGCTCTCCAGACACGAAGTCACCTGTCCTGGCTCTTGCTCTCATGACTGAGGAGTGGGGTCCCAGGGCAGGGTGCAGGGAGGCAACCTTCTAGCTTCTCAGAGGGTCTTCTTCTCACTGGGGGTTATGTCAGGCGTTCTCTCTGGACTGGAAAGCAAAGCTCTTCTCTGACCTTCCATGGGTTTGTTTTCTTTCCTTGTCTCCGCCCTGCCAGCTCTGGCACATGAATTCGTTGCTGGGTTCAGGGGGGAGGTGAAGCGTGTGCCATGATGGCACGAAGCTCCAAGAGCTGTGGCCATCCCTGACTTCTCCCCTTCCTGCCAAGAGGATGGTCTGAACAGGCTCCAGAACGGCTGCTGTCTGCAAAGGCGCTCAAGGATCCGTGCCGTGTACTTGACTGTTGTTCCTGGCAGCCAGCGGCCCGACGTGTTGATACAGGTGGTGTGTGCACTGGGGTGGGAGGGGACCAGAAATTGATTTGCAACCTGAAAAGAGCAAGCTCCAATTGTGGCCTGCCCCCCGCCCCTCCTTCAGTGTGTGTGCAAATATTTGCAGGCGTGTTGAACAGCTCACCCTCGCACTGACCTAAAATTTCACGGCCGAGTGAACCGGCCCCAGCCCGGTGCGGGGAACGGGTGGCCAGGAGGGCCGCCGGCGGTGGCGGTGTGGGGTGTCTGTACTCCTTCTGGTGGAGAAGGGATGTATGTCCTCCTCCTCATGCCCAGACCCTTGGCATGGGGGCTGGGCGGCTGTGGCTTCCCCGGACTGTGGTATGGGTCCGGCTTCCTGTCTCAAGCTCATGGTTTCCGGAGCCCCCGGGCACTTGGCAGAGCTTTTCAAACCCATGGGGCCCGAGATTCTGCATTTCTAACAAGCTCCCAGGTGCCGGGGATGCTGCTGACCCCCTGGCCTCCTGCACTCGGAGCAGAGAGGCCCCAGGAAAGTACCAGGGCATTCTGAGCTCCTCGGGGCTGGGAAAGAAAGTGCTCTAAGCCCCTCCTCTGGAGACAGGGTGGGTGTGAGGCTACCCTGGAGTCCTGATTTGCCATTCCGGTGAGCCCCAAGGGATTAGCAGCTGGCCCCCAGCTTGGGTGAGACCATCTCCCCCTGGGGGGGGGTGAGTTCCGGAGGCAGCGCAGATGTTGTGTGAAAATCTGCCACCCTCCTCTCCAAAGGTTGCCCTCTCGAGCCCTCCCGCCCCCCTGCTCTGCCTGCCGACTTCAGCAGATCAGCTTTCAGCTATCGGGGCTCCAGGAGGGCTTTGGATGAAAGAAAAGGCCCGTCCATAAGAAGCAGAGCGGGAATCCAAGCATGCCTGTCCCCCACTGCCTGCCCAAGAATGCAGGTATTTGGGCAAGAGGAGGGGGAGGGATCAGGGAGAAGCCAGGCCCAGTGGCGAGCGGAATGAGGAGTGTGCTTTCTGAAGAAAGGGAACCCTTCCACAGGAGCAGAGGTGAGGAAGGGGGGCCCTGACCCTCAGGGCTGACCTTGACATTTGGGGCTCAGCGACTCCTGAGCTTGGGGACTTTGGTAGTTCATTCTGGCTGGCCAAGTTTGCAAGTTGGTGCTCCTTCTGAGGTGTTGGATCGCTTAAGACAGACCACAGGCCTCTCTCTCTCCTCTTCTTCCACTCCGACACTTGCATGTCTTCCCAGAGGGCGCAGAGGGGAGCCCAGGGCAGGTGGGGGAGAGGGGGAGGGCCCAGGACAGGGTTTCAGGCTCTGGCCTGGGGTGGCTGGGAAGAGGCCTGCTTGTCCCTTTCTCCTCCGAGGGCGCCCCGCCCCCTCTGTCTGCTGGGAATTTCTCAGTGTCCTGCCCTCGTCCTGGGAGTCCACAGGGAGATGTATTTATGTCCCTCTGGTCCCCAGGCAGCCCCGAACTGGGAGTCTTCAGAGCCAGATTCTCCGATTTCCAGCTTCCTTTCCATCTGATGTGGCCTTAAACCATTTGCGAGCCTCTACCGCACAAGGTCAGCCACACATTGGCCCCTGTTTGAAAAGTCTCGAAGTCTTTGCAGTCCTGCGCTGGGGTTAGCCGTCCCAGAGTGACTCAGGCTCCCGAACATCAGGGACAGTGGCTTCCTTACAGTTCTCGATAAACTCCACCTCCGCTCGCTGGGGCGGCGGGCAGTGTGAGTGTGGAAGCCTGCCACTGTCCTGCGCCAGCTAAGCCAGCTTCTTGCACATCTGCCTCCACTGTCTCTGCGGAGACGGCCACAGCCAGTGGCCATGCTCCAGGGCCCAAGTGCCGGCCTAAGCCGCGGCAGCCCGGCCCACTGACAGCGTCGTCCCACCCTGCCGTGGGAGAAGCCTCCCTTTGAGTTGCTTTTGCAGGTGTGGTGATGGGGCGGCACTGGTTTGTGCCTCCTTTGTTACCGCAGACCCCTTAGGAGAGGAAGGCTTCATGCCCGAAGACCAGGCCCCTTCCGATGCGTGGCCCTGAATGTCTGTCAGTGACGTCAGCACACCGTGGCACGCAGGTTCGGGGGTGGGCAAGGTGACTGCCAGATCCCCAGCAGCATGTCCACTAATGCCAAATCATACATTGTGGGATAGGCAGGCTGTGCCTCTGACGACTTAAGTCAGAGTCTTCACGGACAGACCCGGGCATCAGAGCGGTTTTTGAAAAGCACCCCAGGGAGACCAGCATGCGGCCAGGGGTGAGAGTCCCTGCCTTCGGTAACAAGTAAGAACGCTGCTCCCGCTCGGACCCCCAGTGGCCCTCAGGAGACTGAATGAGACTGTGAGGGACCTAAGTTCATGCACTCGCGGAAGGATCGCTGGATCCGGGGGACAGTGTCCAACAGCCAGGTGGTGGTCGTCGGGCCTGAAGGGCCAAGTAATCAGAAAGAATCCCAAAGAAATAAAGCCCCTCCAGGTGCTGTCCGGAAGTTTCCAGTTGGAGCTTAAGGAGGAAGATGGGGAGACGGCCTTTGGAAAAGCTTGACCCAGTTTACCTGGGAGAGTTGGAGATCCAAGGCAGGAGGATGGCTGGCAGGCCAGGGAGGGGGAAGGCAGGAAGGATACAGGAGCTCCACGGCAGAGGGCTTGACCTTCTCGAAGCTGCTGGCACCGCATGCGGTTGGCTGATACTGCATTCAGCACAATAAACACAGAGGGGAAAATGACTGCTTTTTGCCTCAACACAAATTTTATTACACCAGGTTTCATTATAAAAATGTTACAGTTTGGGGTGTGTGTTTATTACATAAACAAAGTAGTTACTCTGATCCTCACCATCTTTCAAACCAGAGTCTCAAAGGGAATTTTATTTACTAGATTTAAAGCCATGGAACAATCGTTTCATACGATTGCCTTATAAGCATAGGAATAACTCAGGGAAACATAAAACTCTCTGCTTTCTTTTCTCCTCAGCCCCTGCTGAATCTTCCCAACTTGGAGACAGGCACAGCCTTGCACCAAAAACATTTGATCTTATAGCTGATAGACTGGATGTGGGGACGCTTAAAAGGAACAGCATAGTGGTCTTCAGGAAACATGGAGCATGGGACTGGAGCTTCAGGCTCCTGTCGCCGTCAGTCTGCGGTGTCCTGGGGCCTTGGGCAGCTTTGAGAGCCGTTTACTCTGATCTGGCAAAGTTCCCAGGGCTCAGACCCTTAAGCCAGTCCACAGTCAGAGGCTGGGCACTCAGCAGCTACTGCCACTGTGTACGCCCAGACCTCTGGGCATTTGTATTTCCCAGAAGCAATACTTTCTTCTTCTTCTTCTTTTTCTTTTTTTTAAAGTAGGCTCCATGCCCAACATAGGGCTTGAACTCATGACTCTGAGATTAACAGTCATGTGCTCTACCGACTGAGCCAGCCAGGCGTCCCCAGAAGCAAAACTTTCGTATCAGTGTGAATATCAGCTCAGGGCTCTTAATTCATTCCTGGGAATTCCGCATTCAGAGGGAACAAGGTGTGGGCTGCCACCGTCTTACCGCAGAATCTGTTTTGTCCATTTTTTGTGTGTTTATTATCTTTAATTGATTTATCAGATTACGCGTTCATTTACTTGAGATTTTAAACTTCTTTTCTATTTCTTAAGTTGAATGCTTAGCTTAAAAGACAGGTCTGAAAACCAAGAGCTATAACTTTACCTCAGGAATACAGCTTTGGTAATTTCCATTGTTTTTACCGTGCGGGCTTCTCGGTAGGAGTTTTATCCTCGAGAGAGTTAGGTTTTGGAGAGGCAGCAGGGTGTGGGGAAAATGGGCTTTGGTGTCTGCCAGGTCTGGGTTTGAATCTTTACTCTGCCATTTGTCAATTACGTGATTGCAACTTCCCTATTTCTAAAGTAGAGATGGTGATGTCTGCCTTTCGTCTTCCCTAAGTGAGGATGAAATGAAAGAATGCAGGCAGGGGACTTAGCATGTGCCCTTAGTAGCTGCTCAGTCCATAGTAGCTATGAATAAGCATCATATTTAGAATAATATGCCTTTGGCACAGGCAAAACTTTGTGGCTGGGAAGCTGTTCTCCATTTGCATGTCTTGGGCAGAGGGCCAGGACAGTGGGTGTCCTTTCTGGATCAACCCTCTCATCCTGATGTCCTCCAGAGGCACTAGCAGATGGGATGGGAAAATACCAACAGTGTACCTAGGGGAGGGCATGCAGCCAAGTGTTACACTGGATTGAGCAGGCTGAGACGAGCCAGGAAAAAACTCGGCACAACACAAAAATTCACAGTTGAAAAATTCCTCTGAAGTTTCTTAGACCCTGTCTCTTGTGGAGTGTTCCTCAGTAGAATATTTGAACTGTTCTGTCCCAGACCTGGCCTCTTTCCCAGCTACCCAACTGGGTTACTTCCCATTCCGCAGAGCCTTGACTACTGGTCTTGTCCTTGAAGGAGACAGCCTCTGGGGAGCTGAGCTTGACCAAGTGGCATCTCTGCCGGGTACTGGGCTGAGTTGCAGGCGTCTGCCCCTGGGGACTTGCAAGTCGGGAGGATAATGCTCTGTGAGTACCAGAAAGGCTGGGCATAGTACCTCGGGGCCCATCTGCAGGAAGGAGGGACCAACTCTCCCTCCTGGGGTGGCATGGCCAGCCAAGTGAGGTTGATGGAGGGCACTTTGGACTGACCATGTGAGGGTAAAGAAGTTAAGGTGTATCAAGTTTGGGGTGGATTTTTGTTTGTGGAGTTTTTTCCTTTGGTCTTATTTTGTTCTATTTTTTAGAACATGATAGAATGAGCTCACTCTGCTGATCTTTAAAACTAAAGAGAAAAGAAGAAAGTATCTGGTCTCTAAAACCAAGGGAAACATCTTTGATAGAGCCAATATTTTGCATAAAAATAAAGATGATTTGCTTTGGATTGATTCTAACCTTCTCTAAGTCAAGGGGTGGGGAGCCAAAGAGAGTAAGATCCGGAAGGGATAAGGCTGCCCAAAGCTATAAACCACTATAGTCTGCTGCTCACACTCTCTCTATCCTACGCAACCTCTCTGTATGTCAACTTGGATGGAAATTACTTGTCTGTGTCCTAGGCAGAGTTTTCTAGTCTTCTCTAAATTCCATCTGTGCTTCTGAATGTTCTGTTGGGTGGCATGGCTCCCTTGCCCCTGGGTCCCTCTTTTTGGGTCAGCAGGAATACTGAGAAACTCCACTCTCCCGGAGGGTGCTGGCTTTGTGTGTGGCTGTAACTCCTTGACCTTGAGTGTGGTGACAACCACTGGTTTCCCAAAATGGCAAAAAGGAGAGGCAGAAGGGAATTCATCTCAGCTATATCCTCTCGCCACCAAAACACAGAACTGGTTCTTCAGCGTCCAGAGGCCAAATGTCAATAAGGGAAAAGATGCCAATGTTTCCCCAGCTTTGAAGAATGAAGGCCTCTTAGGAATGTTATCTCTGCCCCTTTCTTGTGCCCACCCCACGATGGAGCAAAGAGGAAGTTTTGATATATTCTTCAAGAGAGAGTAGTTAATCACTCTTCTCTCACTGCCTTGTCTTCGTGTTATGTTTGCCCTGGATGGCATTTGGCCATTAACAACTAGGTTCCCTCTTCCATCTAAGTTTTTATCCCCGGAAACCTTCACCAGCAAGTTAGAGCTGGATGATTAATTTTGAAATAAGGATGTGCTTGAGAACAGGCCAGGGGCACACATCACCAGCCACAGAGCCCATGGCTTAAATGGACGATAAATTACTCATCCCAACTGACGCAGCCCTGTAGCTCCTGCTCTGAAAGCCGGGGTAATGAAGGGAGTCACAGGTTTCTAGTACGTTCCACACCTACCTTGGAAAGCAAGCAAAATGGCCACCTGGGAGAATTAAGATAATTGTATGTTGAGTGCTTTTCCTTGCAAAGAAGTTGATTTGTAGCTTCTCTTGATTAGCCTTTCATTTTCCCCACTCTGCTCCTCTTTTCTTGGCATTTAGTTGCTGCTTTTAAAAAAATTTTTTCACACGAAACACATCATGGGTAAGAAGAGATTTTATTTTGAAGAACAATGATCACATTAACAAGGTGACAGCAGATAAGCTAAAAGTCACTCTATTTTCTGCCGGGGAAAAATGTTCTTTGCCACCAAATCGCATTCTGCTTCTCTTTGTCTACTCTCCTTTTATAGGAGGGTGGCAGGCCCAGCCACTGATGGACTCAGAAGGAATAGCTGGGAGATAAGATATATCCTTGATTCCTATAAGAAGGAACGCTTTTGAATTCAGTGACAAAAAAAATGACTTCCTGTTCCCCAACATTCTTGTGCATGGAGCTCTCTCTAGGACAGTGACATTTCTCTGCCCTTGGTCCAGAGTATCAAGTAGAAAATAACTATGAAATCTGAAACGTGGGAAAGCCCAAAAATCCAATTCATTGCAATTTAATAGAAGTCTAGGCCCAGATCAGATTCTAGGGGTACAGAATCTCTCTGCATCCTGCCATGTTTTGGGGTCAAAACTGAGGAATTTCCCTACCTTTAAGGTATTAAAGCTGCATCCAGAAAACCAACCTAATGTGTGTGACTACATCTCCAGCTGTCTAGAAAAAAGGGAAGGAGGGAGGGAGGGAGGAAGGAAGGGAGGGAGGGAAGGAAGGAAATGAAACCAGAGTTCAAAACAGTCAAAGAAAAACTGAACGGGGGATGGGGAAGGTGAAGAGGGGAAGGAAGGAAGCTTCCTGGAAGAGGTGAGATCTGAGCTAGGCTTTGATGGATAGGGAGGAATTTGGTAGCCAGAAGCATTCTGGGGTTTTACCTCTCTAAGCTGCACTTTGTTCTGCAAAATCTCCTAGGCCTGTTGTGAAGGCTGAATGGTAACTACAGTGGGGGGCAAGGGGGGTGCTTGACACAGGATAGGCCCTGAGTCAGTGTGTGCCACTGCCCTTGTCCTCATCGCCATCGTCATCATGGAGGCAGTGTTGGAGGCAAGGGATGCCTTCCATCACCGGTAGTAAAACCCTGTTCCCTCTGCTCTTAGCCCAGTTTTTCCGAGGCTGGTTCTCATCTCTCATGTGTTGACATATTTTGGCTAATATCCGTTCACCTCTGGCAAAATGAAAGCAGACTCAACCAAGTATCAAAAGATGTTTTTAACCCTCCTCCGTGTCTCAGTGTAACGTCTCACACGCTGGCTGATAATTTCAGTGGTGGGTGGCTGTTTGAGTGAAGGTGTAAATACAAAACCAATAACTTATGCTACCATCTCTCTTGGGTCCCTGTTTCCAACAACTTATTTTAGCAGCTTCAAAAAATAGTCACTCGGGGTATTTTTTTTCCTTCGCATCTGTTTATCCTCCAGTGGTTTCCTGCAGGTCACAAAGGAAAGGTGTTTCCGGAAAGAAGCAATGGAACTTACTTCTTCTAAAGTGTGACAGTTAACATGTAAGGCCAAGTCGTTTTGTGTCATAAATGATTAGTATTACGTGTTTGAGAGGAGCTTGTCCACGGACAGTTGGGGCTGAGGAGATTTTAGGCCCGGCGGTTGGGGAAGACCAGGATGCTAATATGAAAAGTCATTTAATGACCCCTTATTATGTGCTCAGCAGGACTATGCTAATGAGTCTGTCATAGCTGATCCCCAATGCGACCCTCTGAGGCAGGCACAGCGCTGTGTTTGTATCATAGATGAGGAAAATGAGGCTTAGAGTAGTGACATAACTTGCCCAGGCTTATAGCTCAGGTGTTGCTGAGGCCGGATGTGGACCCAGGTCTGTCTGATTCCAAACCCCAGGCTGTTTACTTCCAGGTGATTCTGCCTGCAGCGGTTTGAAAATGATGACCCCAGACGCAATGCAGGGGGGTGCTCTGAGGCCGGTGTACAGGCTAAATGTTAAAAGACGTGCTGCAGCCTCTGTTGCAGTCTCTGCTCAGATCAGCCAAAGCAGAAGGGAACTTAGTTTTGATTTGAGGCAGCAAAAACCGATCAGTGGAGATACCCGCCCCCCGCCAAAATATGAGCTCAAAAGAGGTGTCAGACGAGGGACAGAGCCAATAGTGTCCTAGGTCTTGAGAAAATGGAGTGGGGGGTGGGAGGTAAGGCCTTTTCCTTTCCCTTTCAGTTCCCAATAACGACTCTAGAACTTTCTGCTAATTAACTTGACTGCCTGTCACGGATATATTTATTACTCAGCATTGTTTGTCAATGATATGTTGTTCAAATATTTATTTCCTAGGAGAGGGTCATAAATGTCTTCTGGGGTCATGAAAGGTGATGGAGTGGCCAGAGCCAGAGGGCGTGGCAGGTCACGAGGTGACAGTGCAGATTTGCGCACCTCGTTGCTTGGACGTCCGGGCAGTTCAGCAGGAAGAGACGATGTTTCCCAGCACGGGGGAAGGACTGTTTGTCCTCTCATTTCTGAATCTCAGCATCCTGCTGCTGAAGGTGCTTGCAAGGGTTATATGTGATGTCACTCAGAGTTCCTGAGCAAAGTACCAGTAGCAGATACGATCACAGCTCTTCCTGGAGTTAGAGAATCCTATTTGTCTAAATGTCCTAAATGCCTCCCTTCTACACTTGGCCTTCTGCTTTCCCGGGTTTCCCAAGGCCACTTGGTCTGGGTAGCCACCAAGCTGCACGGGGCCAACAGTGCCACCTGTTAGCTAGAACAGAGAGGTCCTGGACTCATCAGCCTTTCTTGTGCTTTGAAATGATAATGCCTGCGTCTCTGAAATTCCCCGCGCCAGCCTGGTGTTCCAGTCTCACCAGATTGCTTGCATTTTCTCATCACACCGTTCCCTCTTACACAATTCGAGGCCTGTGCACCCTGCCCTCTCTCTAGAACACTTTATGTCGTGTGTCTTCTGGCCCACTCCTGGTTGGACTGGAAGCCTGGACTTAAGCATCACCTTCCTTGGGAAGCCTTCCCAGACGTCACCCAAGGTGATTCAGACTCCTCCCTTTGCGTAGCCCCCAGGCTGTGCACCCCCATATATCAGTGGTACTTCCAAGGGCAGAGGATGAACTAGTACCCCTGAGGGGATCTGAGCCAAAGGGTGGAGAAGGAGGGCGTGGTACAGTTGGTTATGGCCCAAAACAGCCTTCCATAGACCTCAAGATTTCTTTACAGTCGTGTGCGTCAACCTAAGCATTCCTATAAAATTAGCACAGTTCTCTACATTATTTAATATAAAATAATCTACCCTCAGTGAGTAAAACTAGTGGTCCAGAAAGCTCCCCCAGTATCTGCCCTGTGGCTCCCTGAACTGCCAGGCACAACACAGCATGTGTCCGGAGGATGTGTGAGCCGCTCTGAAAACCACGTATGTGGTGTAGTATCTTTTTAGTTGGCCATTGTATGGGCTCCTTCAGAGTAGGGATTGGGCCTTTCATCTCTGCTACCATATTGCCTAGAGGATTTTAGGTACTCAAAAAATACTATTTTTTGGAATGAGTGACTCTTTCTAGTGGTACTGGTCTTAAAGAACCAGTGTCATTAATCCTCAGAAATAGATACTCCAGTTGTAGACCCCAAGGTCTCTGTCAGCTGACTGCTCTTTCTCTCGTTTCATTGGGCACCGGCATTTAAGATGAATTTTTAAGACCGTCTTCTTGAGTTATGTTAACATTAATTCACTATCATGATACCAGTATTGTTTCCCACTCTCATTTGCTGCAAATGCGTATCTCCCCCACAATATTATGGAGGAAATAAGTCTTAAAGGACAAACTTGGGAGGAACTCTAAATGCCATTTGTAACAGCTTTTCCATGGGAATATGTGTCCCGAATTAAGAAGAAAAACTTCGGAATGAATTCTAGGACAGTCCAGGGCTGAGGACGGACTGTATTCGCACATCAGATCCCCACATCTGGCAGCTTCAGTATTATGGCTCAGAGCCCACAGTCGGAGGGAGGGGGGAGGGAAGTCTAAAAGCCAGAGGCACAAAGCGACATCCCAGAATCACTGGAGTGGGCTGGGATGACCTCAGAGTGGTCTTTCCCTGAGGTCTCCCAGGGTTCTCCCAGCAGCAGCAGCATCAGGCCGCCTTGGATGTGTAATAACCTTCCCAGGAAGCCAGAAAAAAATCATTCTTACAAATCCTTCTGACATCTGCATCTCTATGATCCTAAAACTGCCCCCTCTCTGAGACAAATGAACACCTGAACTATCTGTTGTCTCTCCATTTAAAAAAATCTTAAGAAATATTTATGAGGGGAACCCTCTTACACCGTTGGTGGGAATGCAAACTGGTGAGGCACCCTGGAAAACAGTATGGCGGTTTCTCAAAAAGTTAAAAATAGAACTGCCCTATGCCCCAGTAATTGCACTACTAGGTATTTACCCAAAGGATACAAAAGTGCAGATTTGAAGGGGCACATGCACCCCGATGTTTATAGCAGCAATATCTACAACAGCCAAACTATGGAGAGAGCCCAGATGTCCATCGATAGATGAATGGATAAAGATGTCATGTATCTATACAATGGACTATTACTCGACCATCAAAAGAATGATATCTTGCCACTTGCAGCACCATGGATGGAGCTAGAGTATATTACACTAAGTGAAATAAATCAGGCAGAGAAAAGACAAATACTGTATGATTTCACTCACATGTGGAATTTAAGAAACAAAACAGATGAACATGGCAGGGACAAAGAGAGACAAACCGAGAAACAGACTTAAGTCTAGAGAACAAACTGCTGGTTACCAGAGGGGAGGTGGATGGATGTTGGGGGAGACAGGTGATGGGGAGGAAGGAGAGCACTTAGGGTGAGCACTGGGTGACATGTGGAAGTGTGGAATTACTGTATTATCCACCTGAAACCAATATCGCCCTGTATATCAACTAGCTGGAACTTAAGTAAAAACTTGGGGGACCAAAAGAAATATTTATGAGTAAAGGAGCTCCTTTGTGCAAGGCAACTTTCTACACATGACCAATTTATTATGAAATTATGCTTCGGAAAACTCCCACTGCTTCCCCTTCCTTCTTTTAGAAATTAATTACTCGAAAACCAAACCCTTCCAGAACAGGCTAAACCAGGCCTCAGTTCTCCTCCACATCACACTCCAAGTGGTAAAACATGGTTGGAGGGCTTCTGATATGAAGGGTCGAGTCTCTACCTGGCTTCTGTAGTGGGGTGCCTGCACAGGCGAGGGGGCTGAGGGGCACTGATTCTCCCCACTTGGTCGCTTTTCTTTCTGTTCCCTTTCACCCCACCCTTAAGTGAAGAAATCGTCCCTCCTGATCAGGCATGTAATATTATTTTTATATCTGCTCTGATCTAGAAGTTTTGGTTCTGATTCTACCTGGAGGGCAACTTAGGGAAGTCCCAGCCTAGAGCCTGAATCCAGTGTCTTGAGCACATTCTCAGATTGGGAAAAACTGTTGGAAAGCGAGTTCAGAGCCTGAACTGGGAGAAACTACAAACACTGGTGTAGAGAGGGGTTTTTTAAACTCATACAGTCTTTCAGTCAAACATCCCCCTTTCTGAAACATAATGAGTACGTGTTTAACCACAAATGTAGAAAAACTGTTTAGGGTACAGACCAGCATATTTTCTCAGGACTACAAAGAAGGTTTCTTTCTCTCTCCTTCTCCTTTATATGTTCCTTATAAAACCTTGCCAGAGTCAACTAAAATGGACCCCCTTTCATTACATACATTTTTCCCAAGAAGTAAAATGAACTAAATTCGTTCACTCAGCAGCAGTGTAAATACCAAATGAAAAAAACCATAGAACTATAGATGTAAATACTGCCCCTGTAATTATTTTTTGTGTTTGTATAACTAGAGGGCACTGAGAGAGGAAAGAAATTATTCAAAGTTCAAAGGTTCCCAGATTTACTAAGAAAATAAGAAGAAAAAAAAAAAAGCCCAAGCATACACATACACAAAGAGCCAAACAATGAACTAATCGTTACTCACCAGACTTTTCTTCAAAAGAAACAGCTTTTGTTGAAACTGGTGAGAAATCCAAATGCTGAACATTTTTTTCCTATTAAATAAAGTTAGTAATTAATGTGGTGATTAAGGAGAGTGCAGGAGTTGATTTCATTCTGTTGAAACTGCAACGTACAGCCAAGGTTGAGGACCATTATTTCTTTCTTTCTCAGATAGTTCAATTTGGCCCTAATTTAGTTTGTAATTATTCCTTTCTTCCTTTTGAGGGTTTCCATCCATCTCTAAGTTTCCCCAAGTGTGCAGGAAGAGAAGGGTGGACATCTCTTTCCCCATCCCAGCTGTAGCTTGTGGACGCCCTATCTTCTTTGGACAGCATGGCCGCTGTTGTTGACTATCATGTAACTGATGCCACGTGCTAACATCATGGTAGTTCTTCTTCTGCCACAGCATTACTCTTCCATCTCCTGGAGGGGTTCTGGGGTTATGCGTTGGCATTTATAGTCTTTGCACACATCATCTATCCTTCTCTGCCTTCCATCTACTGATTGTCTCTTGAGGGTGGCTCTGGACCACTGACCTTGGTGATTCTTTTCCCAAAACCACATGATTGACTCCACATCAGCCCGACAAGTCCAGGACTGGAGATGGGAAGGTGGGCTTCTGGGACTGAAGGCTGTCTGTAGGAAGCCTCCCTGAACTGCCACTTTCATGAGGCGTAACTGAGATGATGTGAACACGACTTTGAGTGAGCTATGACAATCTTTGGAGCCATCAAAAAGGACTTATTTTGTTTTTACTTAAATTCACTTGAGTTTATGGAATTTGTGTTCAAACCAACAATTCTCAACCAGTACTATTTGTTTTTACAGGTGGCTAGAAATTTCTTTTAAGTAACTTCCTTAGTTAACCTTTTCTGTGTAACAAATCACCCCAATATTTAATGGCTTAAAAATAAATAGGAGAGTCTGCTGCTCTGGGCTGGCTCAGTTGAACTCCGCAGGGCTTGCTTTTTGTCTGTTGTCATTCATCTGGGGCTGGATGGCCTAGGGTGGCCTCGTTCACATGTCTGGTAGTTAGCAAGCTGTGGGCCACAGTTAGGGGAGCAGCTGGCCGTGTGTACCTCATAACCCAACAGGCTGGCCTAGGCTTCTTGGCAGAGTGGCAGTAAGCATGGGTAGGCACCAAGATCAGCAAATGTAGAAGTTGCAAGGCCTTTTGAGGCCCAGGCTCAGGACATGGACAGTGTCACTTCTAGCACATTCAGTGGGCCAAACCAAGCCATAAGGCCTGCTCAGATTCCAGGTAGAGAAACAGACTCCACCTCTTGATGGGAAGAGCTAATAAGTGCCGTGGCTGTTTTTGAAATCTACCATAAGAACCGCACCTCCTTATTTGCACCTTTTGTAAATATATAAATTAAAAGAGATCTGGAGTTCTTCCACTAATAAGCTGATTCTCACTTGCATTCAAGTAGACTTTGTAAGTGGGAAACAAAGAGGAGGTAATTGTTGCTGGCCAGGACAGTGAGCAAGCCATGTATATGCTATCTATCAACCTACCGTGTGGTCATGCAGAAAAAGGTTGCAAACAGCTGTCCACAAGATAATGTGATGAGGCAGAGAGAGCGTGAACCTCCAAATCAGACAGACACCTGAGTTCAAACTCCCATCTCCCCAACTTGTTAACAGGATGGCCTTGGGCACGTAACTGAACCTCTCTACGCATCGATGTCCTCAACCATAAAACAGAAACAATACCGGCTGTTGCGAGGATTAGATGAGATGATGGTGTAAAGCCTGGCACGTAGTAAACAGCCACGTCATGTTAGTTTCTGTCCCTGTCTCCTTAATTTTTTGAAATTCATGTGCAGTGGCCATAGTAACTCTCTTCAACACAGAATCAAAGCTGCCCGATCGCTTTGCCTGCCAGATACTGGCTTTTCTTTTTCCACGTACAGTGTATCTTTGAAAGATGACTTAAATACAGTCTTTTGCAACCTGGGATCTTGGCAGTGTTTGGAAAAACATAAGCTTACAGTTAACAATCCCAAGATGATTCTTAGTTTGGGGGCTGCAAATTATTCACATCTTCAAGTTGTGCAAAAAAAACAAAAAAAGATGTTTTCTTTATAGTCTGGATATATTGTGGAATTTTGGAAACTCACCACCAGAAAAGAAAGTGTTGAAATAATACAAGTTGGGCAGCAATGGATGGGAATAATGTTCTCTCAGAAAGGACACATTTATAGTGGAGAAGGTTTTCAAACTTACCTCAGAGCTCTAAGTAGTGAAGTTGTTCTTTGGGGGGTAGAGGGGGCCAGATTGGGCAAAACCTCTGCTTCTCCTCTGATGCATTCCATGGGGCTCCATTTTGGCTAAATCATCATAGTTCCCACCAAGACAGCACAGAATGATAATGGTTTTATTTATTATTTTATATGCATTGCCAGTATATGCAAAGCTTTATAGCTTGCCATAAATCGAGAGGGATTATCACAGCTGTTACTTATTTTAACAGGTCACAATACAGTAGTTTATGCCAGATGGTTTGGAGAATTTTGAGAGAGAAATTTTATACAGGCAGCCACATAGATACTAGCTTGGGTGGTTGCACCCTGAAATTAATTTACATTTGTTATGATATAAAATATATATGAATAAACACATAGCTCCTTATGAGCGAGTGAGCCATTTTATAGCCCTGATTTCTTCTGGAAGTTGTGGGGTCTCCTGTGAGCAGTGGTGGGGCAACAGCAGGGATTGTGCTGCTAGGGCGAGATGGGAGAGGAGGGTCACCACGCCCGACGCCATGAAGGAGACGTCCAGCTTGCTTCAGAGAAGTGAACTTTGGTGGCAAACCTGGGTTTCCATGATTGGAGCTGAAAAGAATAAGGCAGGGAAGCCTCCCCACCCCAGAAAACATGAGGAGAATGTGTGCATGATAGAACATAGAGCTGAAATTGGGATCTCCAAGGTCATAAACAAGGTCATTCTGGGGCAAAAAGTTTACCCAGCCTGCACAGACCACAGAACACATGATGGCCCTTGCAGATGCTGAAGTCTATGTGGAGAGTGATCAGTCCTGGATGATCAACAGAAATGGGAAGAAAAACTAGGTACTGATGATCAGCAGTCATTCCCGAAGGTATCTTTGGTTCCAGGTTTCACAGAACAATAGACTTCCAGAATGACAGACCTAGAGAAAACCTGATAGATCATCTCTACCCTCCTTGTTTCACAGATGAAGAAAGAGACCAAGAAGATCATTTAAACATGGTCATCTTGGTTCTTTGATTAAAAAAAAAAAAAAAGAAAAAAGTAAAATCAGACTGTGAAGGTATTTGGACTCTGTCGGCTTTCTCCACGGTGTCTCATTGATCTGCCCCACCGACTCCTCTCCTGGGCCTGGCCTCGCTCCGGGAGAGGACCACATCCCCACCTACCAGAATAATCCGAAGACCAGGTCCAAAGCACAGCTTGGTTTTCTGGGTAAATCTCCCCATGTCATAAAGGGGATACCGCCTCTGGAACAGGAATAAAATTATTTAGGCTTTTCAAGTCAATTCTTCAAGCTCCTACTAATATCTATTAGTGTCCACAGAATAATTAGACAGAAAAGGTGAGTTTTAAACAGATTTGGAGCATTTAATGGGCTTAATCTGTGTGCAGAAAAATCAGAAAGTGACAGTATTTCGAAAGCTGAATAGCCCATGAGTGTCAAGAGATAGAACTAGAACCTTTATTATGGATTCCCCCAAGATGACTGGTAGAAAAATGGAAAGTGTATAGGTTAGATCATACTGAAATGCCCCACTGATTCCAGAGATGGTGAGCTTTTAGCAACCTTCCCTTTCTGGAACACAGCACTAAGCCTGAACGTAAGGGAGCTTCCCCAGGCTGCAGATAATTGTCAGCAAGCCTGTGCACTTTATGAAAAACGTTGCTTACGTTCTCGCTCAGTCCATTAGTAACTCTTGTTTAATGAACAGATATTACCCAGCCATGGTGCCTCTTCTCTTCAGCTCACTGTGTATTCAAACCATGGGGAAGGAGCTAGAAGGAGGGTGAGAGAGGAATGACAGTGGAGAGTGAAATATCAAGGAAACATTAAATTGTGTTTTCGTCTCATCTGATTACAAAGATAGGAAAGTGAATTGTTCGAGGTAGGCTAAATTCTGGGGCCAATGCAGGCCAACATTCGGTCATTTGGGCACTAAGGCTCCTCCATCTTGGGCTTCCTGCACCCCACACAGAGCATCTGTGTCTAGCCCGCAGGGGAGGGAAGGGAGCGTGTGTAGGAACAGGTAGGAGTTTCTTCGGGCCAGGCTGGGACGCACACACCCCTTTGCCCCCATTCCGTTGGCTGGCACTCAGCTCTATGGCCACACTAACTGTGGGGAAGCTGGCTGTAGGAGAAAGACAGCCTGGCAAGCAGCTAACTAGTCCATGTCTTCCAGGAAAGTGTAAAATATGCTTTAAAATTATAAGGGGCTTCAGGAAACTCCTCATGGTTGGATAAACTTTAGTTCCGTGCAAAATCGCCTACGGAGACTTCCGTATTTCCTGGCAGTGCGAGGTCAAGGGCGTGTTTCTGCCCGGAGGCACAGTACAGATCATAGGCTGACCAGCTACGGCCCACGGACCCAAACTCACCTGCTGCCCGTTATTGTGGATAAAGTTTTATTGGAACACAGCCACATCCATTCGTTTATGCCCGGCCTGCGGCTGCTTTTGAGCTACACACATCAGCAGTGTAAACCGGTTCCAGCAGAGCTCGCGTGGTCCACAAAGCCTAAATTAATTACTGCCTGGCCCTTTACAACAGAACAGGTTTGCCGATCCCTGCTCTAGGTCTTCACTGTCCTAAGGAGGACACATGTGCAACTGTTTCTTCTTGAGACCCGGGATCCTTGTAAAAACAAGTAGGATACCCACTTGGACTGGGCTGTAAACTCTGCCCTTAGAACGTCTGCTCCAACAGGGCCCAGATGCTGCTCTTTCCCCGCCAGCACTGAGCACAGTACCTGGCATCTAAGAGAGGTTCAGTAAGTGCTTCTGTTTGAACCGTCAGCCATAGGAAGCATCGGGTACCCTAACCGCGGTACAGGGGAATGGGAGTCCGGCCAAACTATAGTGTGAGCATGGCCGTGAAGACCTCCAGCAGTTAGGAAGGAACTGCCTTTGTCGGGCTTTTATTATACGCCAGGCACTGTCGTGGTGTTTTATAACTATTCTTTTATTTACTCTTCCTAATAAGCCTGTAAATTCGGTATTCCTGTTTGCATTTTACAAATGAGGAAAACAAGGTTCAGAGAAGTCAAATTATTTTCCCAAGGCCACACCGCTAAGAGGTGGAGGGGCTAGGATTTAAGCACAGGTCTTCCTGGGACAAAAGCCCAGGGTTTTGTTTTGGGTTTTCCTCTACACCATGGGAACCTTGAAAACTTTATTCAAATCAGGCAGTCTAGTTCTATCATTTATTTTCGTCATCACTGCTCATAACAGCCTCAGTCATGTAAAGATCCATGTGAAGGAGAAGACATGGCCATTTCCATTGCTGTTGGGTGTCCTGCCAAGGCTCTCCCTTGACAGAGCAGCCCTGAAAACCTGCAACAGCACAGTTCAACTCTTGAGATCTAGGGTTCGTGACTTGGCCACCAGCTCCCTGCCGTCTTGCCAGGGAGGGCTGTAGGAGGCGGCCCTTTTGCTCACCTAAACATCAGTTCTCATTCCAAGGCCTGAGTAGTCTGTGTCACACAGCGGGGCTGCCCGTGTCCCTAGTGGAGTAGGTCTGGGAGCTTGTTAACACACACACACACACACACACACACACACACACACACACAGACACACACACCCCATCCCCACCTCCACCCCCAGACCTCACCACACACCGCTCCGCCCCTCCACTGAGCCTCTGCACAGCACGTCTAAGGGAAAGCCTTCCCTTCTCTTTTCTGAAGCTCTGACTGGCCTTCCCATGAGTGTCCACTCCGTCAGGCCTTCCTGAAGTCTAAAGGGCCCAGGTCAGTCCTTGGCGGACAGAACCATTTCTGTGGACCTCTCGGGGACATTTGGCATTCTCAGTCATGCCGCCTTCTTGAAACCTTTTTGTCCCCTGGTTTCTGAGACAGGGCCCTCCCTCCCTCCTGGTCTCCTGTTTTCTGACTCACCTCGTTCTTTCTCTCTGGTGGCCTCCTTTCCTTTGCCTACCCTGCCCTTAAAGTTTGGGATTCATGTCTCACTTCTCACCGTCACTGGGGGAGTGGCCACAGCACTTCCCCCACCCATCCTTCCTGTGCTAGCCTCTCTCTCTTTCTCTCTCTCAGGGGGACTCCAGCCAGATTTTCTGTCCTTCCTGGTGGCTGGCAACCCTCCGAGGAGGTTAGTGTGAGTGGGGTCGGAGGAGAGCAGTCAACCCAGACTAACTTGGGTTCAATGTGATATTTCATGTGACCACAATCATAATTCATGGTAATCCCAATTAGGAAATGCTCTACCAGTGCACATGCAAACCCTGTGATTTCTTATGACCTTGGCAAGTTAGTGTTTCACCACAATTTGTGAATTATGGAGGAGTCACGGGCCTCGTGGACTCCGTACTGCCCACGCATGTAAATCTGCCCCGGGCAGAAACCTCCCTGTTTGCAAAGAGATGACCTGATAGAGAATAGTCCAGTTTTCCTGAAATGGGTTTCCAAGGCATCAAGACAGATTACCAAAACCCGTGTCCCACAAGGCATCTTGGGATAATTTCATTCACTGGTTTTTCCTTGTTATATATTAGGGTATATCCCAGGAGTGTCGCAGTGGCCCTAAATGGCTTTTTGTTTTCTGCATGCCGTTGTTACATATACAGCCCACCAGCCTAAGGCACAGGCACACACTGCCACAGTTTTTAACCCTGGTTCTGCCCCACGGCTGGCTCAGTAAATCATCCTTCCCTGGAGAGGAGTTCATCACCGTGAAGGCATTGTCTTTGCAGTGTTTTTAAGCCTGGGCAGAGTGAGTTGTGTCTAGGATGCAAGGTTTCAGCCACCAGAGATGAAAAGGGGAAGGGACGCAATGTGACAATTTGGGGGCTTCTCTAGTCCTGTTACACACGGGCACCTGCTCCACACCAGTCTCTGTCTTCCCTCTTGTCGGGGCTGGAGGAGTTGGCACCGTCGGCGTGTCTGATTCTTCTGCTGTTGGTCAGAGGCTGGGGACAAGGGAGGTGAGAAGGGAGCCACGGGGGTGCGGTGCTGAGCAGCCGCGGTGGGTCCAGCCTGTCGGTGATGTGCCGAGCCCACTGCCACTCCGGGCATGGGTAACACGCAGCACCAGCCGTCGCGCTACCGGAGAAGCAAACGCATAGGTACCAGAAATCCGGATCCAGGATCCTCCGCAACCCCCGGCTTGTCTAAGCGCGCAGGGCCCGCTTTGTGGCCGACTCCCGCGCACCGCGGAGTTTGGGGCCGGGGGCCGAGTCCTGCGGCTCACTGCGGCTGGCGGCAGGGGACGGATTATTTTTAGCAGGTTCCCTTTAGCCCAGCGGAGCCGGGAGATGTTCGCGGAGCCGGGCGGTTGTCTGCAGAGCGTTGGTGCAACCGTGCCTGCTGCCCGGGAGGTTTGGCTGCCGCAGTCCCCTCCATTCACTGGGCTGTAAATCGAAGCTGTCTCCACCGGCAAGGCGCTCGATCTCAGCGTGGCCCTGGGGCTACGTCCCGCCCAGGTCTCCCGGCACCTGATTTCCCAGTGGTCAATTAGGTGTCTCAGCCTGCAGCACTGAAGCAGTGGAGGGGCCAATGCCCCGGCTTTGACGGAGCGCGCCGTGCGCAGAGACCTCCCCAGGCGACTTCCTCATCAGAAGGCAGCATCCATTCATAATTCTCTCTCTGCCTGTGGACCGAGTTAGGCTGGAGCTGGGCATGGACTCCTGCGATCTCCCTTTTTGCATCTGAAGGCGAAACTAAGATAAAAGGCAAAAGGAAGAGGGAATGCGGTCCTAACGCAACAAGGCGCCGGCAAGCCCCCCGAGAGGCCTCTCCTTCGCGGGGAGAGGGAGAAGAGGCATATCCCGAGCCCAGCGCCCCAGCCAGCTGCTGCTTCGCTGCGGAGCCGGAACGCATGCCTACCTCACCTGACGGCCGCATTCCTGGGGAGCCGGCGCGGGGCCCGGCGGCGCGCCCAGGGCGCACGGGCGGTAGGATTTCTGCACCCGGAGAACGATGCGCGGGCGGGCTGCCCAGGGCCGAGCCCGAGCCCGAGCCCGAGCGGGCGCCCGGGGAAGCTAGCCTCGGCGCGGCGCCCCACCGCAACCCCCCGGGATGCTCCGCGACTCGCAGCCCAGGCCACTCGGGTGTGTGAGATGGGACCGGCGGGGGGGGGGGGTGTTGAGGAGGAAGGGGTATGGGCAGGTGACATCATTTTAAACTAATTTTTCACAGCTCTGGGTGGTGGGTGAACTTGGGGGACGGAGGAAGCAAGAGCCGCAGCCCTACCGCGCGCCAGCCTAAGAGGAAATCCCCCCCCCTCCGCCTGTCGCTGCCCCCAGGTCTGAGAGTCAGTTCCCCTTGGTAGAGCGCCGTGAGGGTGAGCAGGCGGTCAAGGTGGACCACGCATAGCTCTGAGGGGCGAGGGGAACAGCTCCGTCTTTCAGGGGTCTTTTTATTTTAAGCATATTGCAGTTGCAGCTTTGAAGTTTGCCGCCTCCACCTCACCCCTCATCCCGGGTTCTGGGGCGGGGCGGCACTTTTCCACGCCGCTACCCAGGCCCTTACCAGCTGAGCGGAGGGGGCTGCAGGGGCTGGTGGTGGGTTTCCTACAGGGGGCATGGGGATTCCAGGGCTCCGCGAGAGGGAGTGCGCCCTGAAGCTGAGCCTTTTGGGAGCTCCCAGGGCTGAGGGAGAAGTCCGGGATCCGGCTTGGTGCTCTATCCTGTTTTCCTGCCCTGCCACTTGGTGTTGGGTGACATTTCGCCTGTGCAGGGGTTTCGCCGTCATGGAGCTGGCTGTGATGCTGTGAGGCAAATGGACTGTTAGGATGGGCTGAAAGAGAGAGGCGAGAGAGCCGGAGCTCTTCCTTTTGTGGCAGTGTTAACCCTGTGGAGCCCGCTCCCTTGGCACACCTGTCCGCCTGGGTCACCATCTGTGGGCACGAGTGGAGCTGCCAGGCTGAAGAGCCCTGCCAGGTCTGGTGTCCGAAGCCGGACTTGCCGAGGGCGGGCAGGGCCAGGAATGTGTGGGCGGCAAAGGAGCAAAGCCCCAACTGGTGCCCCCTTAAGGGAAGGTTAAGCCGCCCGGCCATGATGGTGCACAGCGCTGTAGCCAGAGTGTGGTCTGCTCTGCTGTGAGTTTGGGAGCTCTTGTTCTACGAGGTTTTTGTTTTGCAGTTTTGTGCCTCCTGGTCACCAGTTTGTTTTTCACATCTGCTTGTGAGCAAGGCAAAGATAACAGCATCTAAAAATAGCCCTGCGGCTGGAGATGCAGCTTAGCTTGACCCTACTGTCACAAGAATGGGGTCTCCCTTCCCGGCTGTGCGAGGGTGAGCCGAACTTGGGCTCCCAGACAGCAGGAGACCAGGCCCACACATCTCCGGAGCAGCGCAGCATCCATTCTCAGGGCCGGGCAGGGATGCCGCGGTGTTGGTTTGTGGGAGGCGGGCAGTAGCTCCTCCATTCCTACGTGAGGCCCAAAGCAACTGGGCTGGCTGCAAGATTGGGGGATGGGAGCCCAGACAGGGACCCCTTCGCCACCCCCAGCCACTGGCATCTGCAGCTTCACATTCCCTAAGAGTCCCACCCAGCCATCAATACAGGGCTCTCTCCTCGGTGCTTCAGGGGCCAGCAGGCCACTCCTCCCCCCACCCCAAAGGAGTCTGGCCCAGAATACAGAGGGACCAAAAGGTCCAGGGTGCACATCACAGACCAGCTTCCTCTGTGAAGCCAGTAGCTGGGGTGCCACTCTTTCCTTTCCAGCAGGAAATCCTTGGACAGCTGAGGGATGGACCTCTTCTTGGTGTTTGGGAGGTGGCCGTTCTGTCTCAAGGGGGCTGCCCCCAGCTGATGGAGAAGGTGCCACATGGAATGGAGCCAGGAAGGGACTGTTGCAGTAGATGGTGGGAGCCCTGGTCTTCTCCTGGGGGTTGGAGATTCTGGGAGCTGCTCGGCCTCTCCCATTTTTTATTTTCAAAAGCCTTCACTTCCCCCATGTTCACCTTTTCTTTGGAAGCAAATGTGGCAAAGTCCAGCTTGAAGGAAAAAAAAAAAGGCCCCCCTCTGTTCTTGATTGATTGAACTATGGTATTTTTTATTTTTGAAAAATGCATGGGTAATTGCTGAAAAAATGTAAATGCCTAATTGTCTACAGTGAAAGAAACAAACCAAAGAGCCTGGGAATCTGGGAGGGAAGGTACAAATCCCATCACCAGTTCTCTATTCAAGATGGAACCTACCAGGTAATTCACCCCTCCCTTCCAAAGTGAATTGTGATTTTTAAAAGTTTGCCTTTATATTCTGTAGATCATAAATGTAATCACTGGGCAAATATTAAGGTAGAGAGCTTGATTTGGGGGAAGGAACAGACTGGGAAACTGAAAGCATGTCTGAGAAATCCCTCATTCCTCTAGTCATCTAGTAGAGACTTAAAAACCAGTTGCTAGTTTATCTTTAAAATGTTCCCGCCATCTTTGCGTTCCCTACAAAAGATGCAAAAGGACTGCAGATTCAGTGTAGCCTAAAGGCCCAGTGCGACAGGAGCAAAGTCTCTAGCCACGCGGAAGAGTAGATGGGAAGACCCAGAGTGGGATTCAGATTTTACAAAAACGTCATCGACTTTGCTCTGCCTGTAGCAAGCAGAGGTCAGCAATACCTCGCTCTCACACAAAAGGGGGCTGCTTCCTCTTGAAGTTCACAACCTGAACCAGCAATCCGCTAGAGACACTGAGCATCTGTATTGGTCAGCAAAGCCAAATACTATTACAAGCCCCAAATCTCAGGAGTTTAACACAATGCATTTATTTCTTATCACATAAGGTCTAATCAACTTTTGGCTTGTAATGATATGGAACCTAGTCTTCTGCCTTCTTGTGACTCTACTATCCCACAGGGCCTCGGAGTCCTTCCTGGGTTCCTCTGCATCTAGCCATCAGAAGGCGATAAAGAGAGCGTGGAGGATAGTCTGGAAGTAGCATGCCTCTTCTCCACCCACATTCTGCCGGCCAGAACTCAGTCACATGGCCACGGCTACCTGCAAGGGAGATTGGGAAATGTCTGTGCCATGGCAAAAAGCCCTCTGGTGTGAAAGATGCCCCTGGGACTTGGGTTTGGCTCTGGACAAGTCATGTAGCTAAATACTGATCTCCATCTTAAAAATGGTGGTAATTCCACCTGCCTTTCCTGTCTCGCAGGGATTTGGCAAGGTATAGAGATATAAAAGGCTCCTAGAGGGACCATCTGGTCTAGCCTCTTTAGGCAAGGTCATTGTCATTATCCTCATGTTATAAATCTCCTGCCTGGTGTGACACAGCTAGTTTATGGCAGGGCTAGGATCCGAACCAGTTCTATGGGATATAGTTTTAGAAGGCTGGTATACAGTCTCTGGATATCCTTTAATTGTGTATAATTACTAGAAACAGCTATTCATATTATGTAAAATCCCTCTGAGATTTTTTTTTTTCAGTTCTTAGTATAGAACCACTTATGGTCAGGCTTAGAATAGCGAGGTTACTGGTCTATGTCCTGTATGTACATTAGCTCATCGAATCTTCGTGGTAACCCACGAAGGTAGGTGGGAGGTAGGGACTATTATTATCCTCACTTTAGAGATGAGGATGCTCAGGCACAGAGATTAAGTAACTTGCCCAGGGTTGTACGGATAACAGGTGCCAGATCTGGGGCTTGATCCCAGGCAATCTGGCTCCAGAATCTGGCCCTGGGTATTTAACTACACAGCCTCTCTGAGCTGGTGGACTCCATGTCTAGCCCTCTCGGGTGTGTCCCATCAGCGCCGAGCCCGATACTCGGGCTTTAATATTCGGAGTTTCCTCTCTCAGTGAGTGACCTTGAAGGTCCATGACAGGGAATCATTTGTAAATTTGCTGAGGCATGAATTTGAGCCCCAAGCATAGGAAATTGGTACGTAGGATCGCACTACTTCAAGGAAGACCCAGCCCCGATCTCCAGCTCTGATAGACCAACGAGGCTTTTTTTTTTTTCCCTTTAAAAATTTTTGGTCTACTCATCACTGGGTAGGCAGTAACTATTGTGCAATAATAAAGATATTTATTTCCTTGTGAAAAGCAGCCATGCAATGAGAGAGGGACTCCCCAGTGCCAGGTTAAAAGGCACCTTGGTGATTTGGTGGAGGTCGGGCAAGGTGAGCATTGTCACTTGACTCAAGGTGATTGCTCATTGGGGTTGTTTTGTTTATTGTTGCATAAGAAACTGCCCTAAAGCTTACTGGCTTAAGAAACAAGAGCCCACCTGTTGGTTCAAGATGCCGGAGTCTGGGATGAGCTCCCTGGACAGTTCTTCTAGTCTCGCTGGTAGTCCGTCTGCTAGTAGGTCACCTGGGGGCTGGGATCAGCTGGGCTGCTGGGCTGGCTACACTCTTTCCGCGTTGTCTCAGGACTTCTCCCTCTCCAAGCAGCCTCTCCGCGTGGTCTCTCCAGCAAGGGAACAGGACTTCTTACCTCGTGGTTTAGGGTCCCCAAGACTGTAAAGGCAGAAGCTTCCAGGCCTTCTCAAGGCTGGGCCTGTGACTTGTATTACCGACAGAATGAGCCGGGTCACAGGCCCGGCCCAGACTCCCGGACAGAGAAGTTCATGAAGGGCGTGAGTACCAGGCCGGGTGGAAACAGGCTACCCAGTGGTGAAGTCTGCAGCTTCTGTGTTTACAGATTTGAGGACTCCCAGAGGTCTCAGGAGAAGCTGGCTGTACATTAAAATGCAGGTTAAATAAAATCCTCTCCTTTCACTCCAGTGGAAAAAGCCCGTTAGATATGTTTGGTTCTTTCTCCAGCCCCAAACTACCAAACCGGTTATCTGGGTCCACGAAAGCACTGAGGCTGTAGATGTCACCACCCAAAAGGAAAGGGAACTGAAGTGGGTGACTTCTCTTGCGTCTCCCATACTTTGTCTCAAAGGTATCAATTTTTAAAAAGGTATCAGTGCCCGCCTTCAGACAAAAACCGAGAATAATTTCTGAAAAGTCAGTAGCATGCCAGTCGGATCAGGAGACAAGACTATTTCTGATCTCCTTCTACTCTTCCCCGGCAAGTCACACATCCCCAGGTGACTTAGCAGGCATGGCAGGCGCCCCCGGCTGCCCCCAGACGTAGAGCTGTGTTCCTGCAGAAATGGGCTCATGGGTTCAGTCTTCCACGCTTCCATTCCAGATCATCGTCCTCAGGTCCTTCATCGCTGGAGTCTGCGGGGTAAAGGGCTACATCGGTGCGCCACCCACATCCCCACCCCTCACCAGGTCTCAAGCCCGCACCAGTCAGAGCTGGGCACTAGTGGCTGACAGCTCAGAGGCAAGTCCCTCTCTGTGAACTGTCCCTGGCTCTAGAGAGAGCCACCTTGTCCAAGGTCGCACCCCTTCCCATGGCAGCCCTACTCTGCTGACTGGTCTCATTTTGGGATGGTTCTGCAGGGCCAAGGCCGCTCCAGAGCTCCTCCTTGGGACTGGCTGAGCCTTTGCTGTAACTGTCGTGGCCGCCTTCTCTCTGCCCAGTCCTGCCTCGCTCCTTCCTAGATGTTGATCCCAGAAGCATTTGTACCATACTTCTTGCACACCTATGTCCACATCAAAGTCCACTTCCAGAGAACCTGACCTGAGATAGGGGGCTTGTAGACTGTGTTGCTTAGCACTACAGGTTGGGCTACTGTGGATACACACAGAAAGAGGCAGGACATACAATAGGTCGTCCCCAAATTCTTCCAGCTGGGAAGACAAGTACTTAAGTAACAATATGAGAAAATGAGCAAACATAACAGTCTTAAGTAAGTTTGATGCCGCAATGATTTTTTTCCCCTCCTCACTCTACCCTTCACAAAGTTTTTCCCCCCAAAGTTTTTTTTTGTTTTTTGTTTTGTTTTGTATTTAGGGGATGGGTGATTCATGACATTGATTATATGGCTAACAATTGCGCCCAAGTGTTCTCCCACCTGATTATTTCTTCCTTTGGGCATGGCACTGGCAATCAAAATTTATCTTTCAAATTAAGGCTATAATTATATTTTGATAAAGATCTAGCAATTCAATGAGAATGAAATTTTGAGGGTTGCCAGGAAACGGATGACTCTGGGTTATAGAGAAGGGTTTGCATACAGAATACTAATAGGTGGTTCAGCACTCTTATCTAGACCTTTCCAATAGCGTCTGATAATGCAGGCCCATCAAGTACTGTTTCTCTCCTATTATTCTAGGAGGATAAAAGCGATGAAAGATATAAGCAGGGTTTTATGAATGAAAAGGTGATTCATTGGATGTCTTTTGGTCTGTCTCACTAGAGTTAAGAAATAGAGTAATAATTATGTGGTATTGCCACAGAATACAGGAGGCAAAAGCTTTCTCTTATTTCCTTGCCTCCTCTTTTATTGTAAATAAAAGCAAGATGTCCTAGATATTGGGTTATTGTTTTCTGTTGGGAGACAGGGACCTGCATTTGAAATGGTGTTGACTCCCAGGAAAATAGAAACAGTGGAAATGTGTATCATGCCATATTCTAATTTTTCTTTACCTTTCCTTTCCTTTTTATACTGTCCAATTATTACAAATTCATTCATTCAACAAATATGGAGTCCAGATATTGTGTGGGTCCTACTGAGGGATCTAAGAAAGTTTAAAGTGGGTAACCACGTATAGAAATAATAAGTAACAATACAATAGAGTAGCACCCAACATAGTATTTTGGGGAAGGGTTGGGGGTAATCTTTTTATTGGAAAAATTGAATTACATTTATATATTGAATATAACTTAAATACAATTAAACTATATAAAGGTGTTAAGGGTTGAGTTCCATGAGCTCTGAAATATACATGTCTGTAACCACCTCCTGAAATAATATATAGTACCTTTCCATCACCCCCAAAATTGTTAGTACCCCTTTCTAATCTTCCACCCGCTGTGGCAACTATTACGCTGATTTCACCGAGATTAAATTTGCCCGTTCAAGAACTTCATATAAATTGAATCGTACAGTATGATTTTTTAAAGATTTATTTATTTATCTGAGAAAGAGCAAGTGAGTGCCGTGGGAAGGGCAGAAGGAGAGGAAGAGAGAGGATCCTCAAGCAGACTCCCCACTGAGCATGGAGCCTGATGCGGGGCTTGATCCCAGGACCCTGAGATCATGACCTGAGCCGAAATCAAGAGTGGGACGCTCAACCGACTAAGCCACCCAGGTACCTCTACAGTATGGTTCTTTTAAAATGTCTGGCCTCAGGGCACCTGGGTGGCTCAGTCGGTTGCGCATCTCACTGTTGGTTTCAGCTTGGGTTGTGATTTCGGGGTGGTAAGATGGATCACTGCATCACGCTCTATGCTCAGCACAAGTCTGCTTGAGATTCTCTCTCTCTCCCCCTCCGCCTCCCCCCCCCCACCAATAAATGAATAAATCTTTAAAAATGTCTGGCATCTTGGGGCGCCTGGGTGGCTCAGTGGGTTGGGCCGCTGCCTTCGGCTCGGGTCATGGTCTCAGGGTCCTGGGATCGAGTCCCGCATTGGGCTCTCTGCTCAGGAGGGAGTCTGCTTCCCTCTCTCTCTCTCTCTCTCTGCCTGCCTCTCCGTCTACTTGTGATCTCTCTCTGTCAAATAGACGGGTGGAATCTTTGGAAAAAAAAAAAAGATAAAAATGTCTGGCATCTTTCAGCAAAATATTTTTTAAATTTATCCATGTTGTAAGTATCAGTAGTTCATTCCCCCCCCCCTTTTTTTTTAATTGCTGAGCAGTAATCCGTTGTAGAAATATGCCACAGTTTATCTAAACATTTTGCTGGGCTGTTCCCAGTTTGGGGCTATTATGAATAAAGCTGCTGAGAATATTTTTGAACAAATCTTTTTGTGAATTTATGTTTTCATTTCTTCTGGGTAAATAGGAATGAAGTTGCTTAGTCATAGGGTACATGTATGTTTACTTTTGTAAGAAACTGGCAGAGATTACTCCAAAATGATTGTACCATTTTACATTCCCACCAGCAATTTATCAGAGTTCTAGTTGCTCTGTACCCTCGTCAGCACTTGGTATATTAGCTCTCATTCCAGTGGATATGAAATGGTATCTCACTGTGATTTTAATTTGAACTTCTCTGATGACAAATAATGTTGAATACCTATTTATGTGCTTATTAGACATTCATATCTTCTCTTCTGAAATGTCTAGTTAATCCCTTTTCTCATTTTTAATTGGGTTCTTTGTCTTTTTATTATTGACTTGTAGTAGCTCTTTATATTTTCTGGCTGAAAGTTCTTTATTAGATATGTGGATTACAAATATTTACTCCCAGTAAATTGCCTTGCCAATTTATTTTCCAGTAGTGTTCTTTTGGTGAGTAGAATTTTTAAAAAATTTTGACAGAGTCCAGTTCATCAATATTTTCTTTTACGGCTAGTCCCTTTTGAGCCCTGTCAGAGAAATCTGCTTCTTTCAAGTTCATGAAGATTTTTCTCATGCATTTTCTTCCAGGGGTTTTATAGCTCTAGCTTTTATGTTTAGGTCAATGATCCTTCTATAATTACTTCTTGTGTATGGAGTAAGGTAGGGGTCAAAATTCAGTTTTTTCCTACATGTATATTCATTTGTTCCAGAACCACATGTAAAAAAATTTTCTTTTTTCCCGTTGAACTAACACCTTTAAAAAAAAATCACTCGAATATATGTCTGTGGGTCAATTTCTAGACTCTCTGTTCCAGTGATCTATATGTATACTCTCTTGCCAAAACCACACTGTCTTGACCTCTGTAGACTTATAGTAAGACTTAAAATCTAGCAGTATAAATCCTCCAGATTGGTTTTTTTCTTTCAAGATTATTTTAGCTATTCTAGAACCTGTGCATTTCCTTTTTAAATTTTGTTTAAATTCAATTAGCCAACCTATGCATTTCCATATACATTTTAGAATTAGCTCATGAATTTCTTCAGAACAAATGCTGGGGTTCTGATTGGCCATTGATTTAAATCTGTTAGGGCATTTGGGGAGAATGGACATCTTTAACAATGTCCTCTGATCCCTGAATATAGTATAGCTTTTGATCTTCTAGGTCTTTAATTTCTCTTAGTGATGTTTTACTGTTCTTAGTATAGAGGACTTGCACATCTTTTGTTAGATTTATCCTTATGGATTTGATATTTTTGATGCTATTATAAATACAAATTCCTTCTTATTCTCCAATTTTTCATTACTAGTATATATGAATACAGTTGATCTTATATATTGACCTTATATCCACTGGCTTTTCTAAATTCACTCTTTAGTGCTACCAGTTTTTATAGATTCCATAGGGATTTTAATCTACACAATTATGTTTGATAACAATATTTACTACTCTCTTTCTTATGTTTTATTACACTAGTGAGAGTAGATGTTTGATTTCTTCCCAGTCTTAGGGGAATGCAGTCAGTGTTTCACCATTAAATATGGTGGTAGCTATAGATTTTTCAGAGATGACCTTTGTCAGCTTTTGGTATCCAGACTTCATAGAATGAGTTGGGAAGTGTTCCTTTCTTCTCTGTTTTCTGAAATAATTCATGTAAATTGGTATTATTTCTTCCTAAAATGTTTCACAGAACTCACTGGTAAAGCCATCTGGGCCCAGAATTTTTTCTGTGGGAAGGGTTTTGATTAAGAATTCAAGCTCTTAAGGAGATATGGGACTATTTATATTTTCTATTTCTCCTGCTAGTTTTTTAAAGGAATTAGCTGTTTCATCTAAGTAGTTGAATATATTAATACTGTAGACTGGAGTAGGCAGAAAGACCAAAGATATCACTTGAGGGGCTACCTGAAGAGAAGGGACTTAGGGAGATAAGGAGGAAAATCATGACTAAAAACTGGTGTGAGAAAAGACATGAAGTGGGATATGCAGTGGTGTGTGTTGCTGGACATGGACTATAACAATCTGGTTGAATGAGAAGTTTTGGGTAAAAGAGAAATGGAAAATGTTAGATAGCTCAGACATGGGTCAATACCACCATACTGAGGAGTTTGGACTATATGCAGGCAATGAAGAAGCCTTGGATGATTTCCAGGAAATGGTACTTCAAGTAGATGGATTTGGAATGATGGACTGGTAGAAAGCAGAGAGTGACAATACATGCAGGTCTTTTGGAACTGGCGCAGTGTGCAGGGGTGAGCACTGGCTCAGTGAAAGGAGTCTGATCAAGTGTAAAGCTGGGAAGAGTAAAGTGCTTTAAGTTTTCTCAAGATAAAGACCTCTGAATATTTATTTCCTTGCACACAACACAATGTTAAGCACCTCGTATATACTTCTCTCACTCTGTTACTCCCTTTGTTCCCATATCCACCTCTTTACCTGAACATCCAGCACCTTCAGGAGAAGGTTATCCATGCTAATGTACTAGCGCCTTCCACAGAGTAGATGCTTAATTAATACCAAGCGAATGAAGGGCAGCTGAAACAGACTGTGAATCTGTGAATGAATGAACAAAAGGCAGAATAAAGAAAAACTGTATTAGTTAGAATAGGCTACGTTAGGATCCGTTAACATATAAACCAACAAAACTCAGCACTTTAACACAAGAAAAGTCCTATTTCTTCATCACACCAAGTCTGATGTAAGCCTAGAACACGTAACCCCCAGGGAGCAGAGGAAAAGAGAGCAGCAAGCTCTCGGGGAGGTCTTGTAAGGACCAGGCCCTACAAATGGTGTACACTGCTTCCGCCCGCATCCCACTGGCTAGTAGCTGACACTCTGCTATCTGGCCCCAATCCAACTGCATAGGAAGCCGGAGAATACAGACGCACACACAGATATTTGCTAAGCACTAAGGACAATTAGGATGGAGTAAAAAGGGGAAACTATTATTACTTCCAGCCTGGAGAAACCTAATCCCTAGAGACAGTGAGAGGCTCACAGAGGATGGCCCACACAGACCACACACCAGTTCTGCCAGTAGAGCTCAGTCTCCCTGCCTTTTAGGCCTTAACAGTTACCACCTCAGGGCCTGCATATTGCTACCTAATTTTTAGATGCCAACTCCTCCAGAAGGAACTGTGAGCAGAACGAAGCACTAATAGACTCCGCTGTCGGTTACCTGGTAGCTCCAGCCAGAAGCACAAATGGAGAGAGGCACAATGTGGGTCAGGGAAGGAAGTTTTGATGATGAACCTCCCGGGAGGCAGCAAAGCAGTCCTGCTCTGGGAGGTGTCTGTGCTAAAGCTCATGCCAGCTGCCTACAGAGAACTCTATATCCTCTGTGATCTGGAGTCTCCTGTTCCAGGATCAAAGCAGCCACCTCGGCAGAGCCTGGAATGCATGGCGAGGGCACAGCAGCCAGGGGACTTGCTGCTGGGGTGTGGCATGTGTAGCCAGAGGTGTGACAGGAGCACCCTGTCTGCTGCAGGAGGGGGAAATAGGAGGAAGAAGGTTGCCTCCCAGGGTTGGGCTTGGTTCCTGTTCGGTTTTCGGAGTTGGTCTGAGGGTCAGAGACGACGAAGGCTGAGCAAATGGCTCAAAGTCTGACACACAGTGGGTTCTCAGGAAAAGGTGCTGTTGCTGATCGTGATGACGAAGGACAGGGGAAACTAAGTCTCCCATCTTAAAAAAGAATTGGGGGGAGGCACTGCAGAGAGCCTGTTGCTTTTCCCCCTGGAAGCCGCCTCCCTAAGCTGTGGCAGCTTAAGCTGTGGACTGTGTCCCCGCTCCCAGGCACCAAGCAGTGGTCGATCCATTTAAACAGAGTGAAATAACAAATGCAAATAAAATGGCAGGACTCTCAGAAAATGAGCCGCCAGAGAGATGAGAAGTGAACCAACCGCAGGAAATCATGAAAGGGCTAAAAAAGATACGGTAACTATAAATGAAGAAAGTAATAAAGCCATTTTCTACTGCCCTTTCCCTCACTCATTCTGTTCCTGCACTCTGGCTTTGCTGTTACTCAAGCGCTCAAACATGATCCCACCTCGGATAGGATAGCTTCTTCCTTCTCTTCCTCCGCTTAGCTGCCTGCTTCTCGGGATTAGGTATGTGCTCCGGTGGCACCTTTGAGAGAAGCCTGCCCTCACTGCCGATCTTAGTTTGAGTTCCCCCGGAAGCAGACCCTGAGACAAGGGTTGGAGTACAAGTGGTTTACTCGAGCAGGCACGCCCAGCAGCACCTGTTGCGGAGTGGGGAGGAGAGAGGAGGGAACAAATCTAATTAAGACGCGCTCACGAGCGCCCTTAGAGCAGCTGGAACTCAGTCCTGCTGAGGACATCCCGGAGGGGTGGAGACTGTACTTCTGAGTTAGCTTGACCTCAGAGGAGAGTATCTGGAATTGTGGAGGGCTGCCTCCAGGGCCATGAATTCTCTCGTACTTCTGGCCCTGCTAGTGACCCAGCATTCTACTGTCCCCAGGAGAAAAATCACCCCCAGACAGAGAGGCTCAGAAGGTCATGGGAAGCAGCCTTTGGAGTGAATGCCAAGGGGATGCTGGCAAGGCACCGAGCTTCCCTGCTTTACCACCCTGCAAAACAACAACCCCATCGCTCTTGATCCCCTTCTACCCCACTTTCTGACTTCCTTCTGTAATGCACCCTGATATTTATTATATCTGTATGCTTGTTATGTGTCTCTCCTGCTGGACAGCAAGCTCCAGGAGGACAGACTTCATATGTCTGTCCGTGCCGCAGGGAGGAATAGCACTCGGGATGCTCAGTGTTTATTTGCTGAATGAGTGAATATTCAGAGAAAGATGGAAATTTGTTGACATTATTATCCTCGGCACATGAAAGTGTGGGAGAAGCAGGGCAGAAGTAAGTTGCAGGAATAGAGGTGATTATTACGCAGGGGAGGGTCATGGCAGGCCCCTGATTTGTATTTGTTGTTTTTGCTTTTTTTTTTTAAAGTTTTCTCATTCCAGTTAACATACAGTGTTATATTAGTTTCAGGTGTACAATACAGTGATTCCACACTTCCATACGTCACCTGACACCAGGACCAGTGTCTCCTTCATCCCCATCACCTGTCTCACCCATCGCCCCACTCCCCTCCCCTCTGGTGACCAGCAGTGTGTTTTCTAGAGTTCAGAGTCTGATTTTTGGTTTGTGTCTCTTTTTTTCCCTCTATGGTCATTTGTTTCTTAAATTCTACATGAGTGAAGTCATATATTTGTCTTTCTCTGACATATTTTGCTTAGCATTATACTCTCTAGCTCCATCCATGGTGTTGCAAATGGCAGGATTTCATTCTTGTTGATGGCTGAATAGTATTCCATCGTATGTATGTGTGTGTGTACACACACACACACCACCTCTTTATCCATGCACCAAGTGGTGGACACTCGGGTTGCTTCTGTATCTTGGCTGTTGTAAATAATGCTGCCGCAAACATAAGGGTGCATGTTTCCCTTTGAATTAGTGTTCTTGTATGCTTCAGGTAAATTCCTAGTAGTGCAATTGCTGGATCATAGAGCAGTCCTTTTTTTAACTTTTTGAGGAACCTCCATGCTGTTTTCCACAGTGGCTGCACCCGTTTGCATTCCCACCAGCAGTGAAAGAGGGTTCCTTTTTCTCCACATCCTCGACACCTGTTGTTTCTTACATTGTTGGTTTTAGAAATTCTGACACGTGTGATGTACATCTCATTGTGGTTTTGATTTGCATGTCCCTGCTGATGAGTGATGTGGAGCATCTTTTCACGTGTCTGTTGGCATCTGGATGTCTTCTTTGGAGAACTATCTGTTCATGTCTTCTGCCCATTTTTTTCACTGGATTATTTGGTTTTCGGTGTTGATAAGTTCTTTATATATTTTGGATACTAATCCTTTATTGGATCTGTCATTTGCAAATATCTTCTCCCATTCCACAGGTTGCCTTTTAGTTCTGTTGATTGTTTCTTCCACTGTGCAGAAGCTTTTTATTTTGATCTAGTCCCAATAGTGTATTTTTGCTTTTGTGCCCATTTTGTTTTTGCTTTTTAATGCATAAACAGTGAAGACCAGAGAATGATTCCAGTTTCTTTGTCTTATTTTCCTGGGTACTCAAGGATTTCATTCTTGTCATGGCCATGATAGCTATAACTTTTACCCCAGATACCAAATGGAAGAAAACCACCACCAACAAGCACTTCTTTATAGGATGGAAAATGTATTATACCCATAAAGGTCAGGCTGGTCTTGGTCTGTTAGAGAGCCCAGGCCCTTACCCAAGACAATAGTGAAAGGAGTGTGACAGGGACTGAGAAAGGAAGAGGGCTAAGATTGATGAAGTGCCGTCCAGGGAAGAAGGTGGCAAAGGAAGGGCCCGACAATTTTGAGTCCTCACTAACAGCTGCATATTCAACTGAGATTTTCTCAATTTTTGACATGAGCCTTTTGAGGTGTATCCAAACAAATGCAACGTACTCCAGAGCCCCAAATCCATACTTGTTACTAAAAAGGCCCTGACAGCCACACAGTTCAGACCATGAACCATCTGCTCCAGGCCACTGGCTTAAATTCACCCCAGGAGGATGGAACTTCTGGAATTTGTTACCCCTGTAATGGCCGTCTGCTTGGTCTCTGTGGGTTTGCAGAATACCCTACCACAGAGGACACTGGTATTTCTGGAATTGGCTTGAGCCAGTAACTGATATCTGAAAAAGACCTGGGAGGGCACAGCGGTGAGCCAACGCAGTGGTGAGGGAGGCAGGAATCTGGCACCTCTGCATGTCACGTGTCCCAGGTGGCTTTTGTTCTGGAAAGAACAAACCTTTACCTGGGTCAATAATAAAGGCAAATAAACGTCGTGCTTACCAAAGCTATTGGTTTGACAGTCTTTGAAGAAAAGTATTTTAAAAAGTCAGAACACTGACTGAAACTCATTCTTAAATGAGATTCCCCAGTTGTGTTTAAGCACTAGCTGCTTTCTCTCCAGTATCTTCACATCTTCATGTAAACATCCCTGCCCTAATACTTAATTCCCTGGAGAAATGGCAGAAGGGACCCCATGAGCGCCCACCAAAAGAGGTCTGTCCCATATCTACACAGGACTGAATCTATACCTTTGATTGAATCCACTGTCAACTTTTGGGAAACAGTCAGTTTAGAAGGTGTTTTATAGGTTGTGTGAGTGTAATGAAATAATAAATGGTTCTCATTTATTACTGGAATGATCAAATTAGCCAGCTGTCTCTGCAGTCGATGAAATTCTGTCGCAAATGCCTCTTCCTGACGTTGATGTGTTGGTAGAACAAGTAAGCTGACCCTCCCTGTGACTTGGACCATTGCTTGGGCTCAAAACATGTCTTGGGGCTGATGTCATTGACTCATGCTATTCGGTTTGCAGGTTGGTGGCATTTGTGTTTTCACCTCAGTTTCTATTGCTGCATGGGTCTGAGGCTCTCAAAGAAAAACAGCAAAAGCATTTCTTTACTCTTCAAAGGAATGATACAGCCCATTCCTTTCCAGATCATGTTCTTTTGCCAAACTGATCTGGCCTTGGCGTCTCTGACCAGTGAAGCTCTGCACTATGACTCTTGAAGTTACTATCCAGAGCCAAAGGGCATTCTGAAGGCACAAGTCCATGCGGGGTCAGGTGACTTGCTCTGGGGGCACGGAGAAGGCATCTCTGCGTGGGCTAGCCATGGAAGGCACTCCTGGGCGCTCCTCCACTGCCTGGGAATTGGCCCCGAAGCCCAGTGGAATGGAGCACAGTGCTGTGGCTAACACGGTGCCTGCAGTTTTCACTGGGTAGGTGACTTAGGGAGGTGTGTGTGAGGACAAAGAGTGACTACTTGTAGACTCCTAATTTGGAGGTAGAGTTTGAGAAGTGAGAGCAAAGGTGGAAAAAAAGCCAGCACATAGGGAATCAGGAAAGGTGAGCCCTATTTAGTGTGCCCTCCTGCACAATCCTCACATTCGTGGATGCCCCAAAGCAACCTAATGTCTATGCATCTGGTTCTCAAGAAAAAGCTTTTGCTAATGCTTACTGTAAACTGAGGGGATGGCTGCAGAGATGTTTTCTGAAGAACTAAAACTTTTGCAGGTTATTTCCAATAGCATGCCAGGGTAGTTAACAACTTTAAATAACCTTATTCATTTATCCAGCAGGCAATTATTGAGCACCTACGATATGCCCGATACTGTACTTGGTGCTGAGATACAGAGAAGAAATAGTTTTTGTCCTAAAAAAGCATACAGTCTGACAGGGAAGTACACAACTACCACCATGTATGTATAGTATTGTCACATTGACTCAGGCCCCACCATTATCATATCATATCATATCATAATCATTATCACAATACACAAAAATACACAATACTGCATTACATGGTAGTCTAGAAAACAGGTCTTCTAAGCAAACTAAAAGATAAAAGCATCCACCAACACGTTATAGTAATGAAAAGAGAATCCCAATTTAATGAGCAGATAAGGTATCAAAACATTCACCTAAGAAGGGCAAGCCTCCGACTGCACTGTTGCCGTATGAGTTGAGGGGAATGGGACCTACAGGAAGGCAAAGTGAACAGAAAGAATGAAGGTAAATGGTAATACAATAGGGACCATGTCCTAAGCCAAGAAAGGGCTAAATGAGTAGCCACAGCGATGAGACAGTGACTTCAGTGAATCAGAGTACTGCAAACTTGCTACAACAAATAACCCTCAGTATTTCAGTGGCTTAATAAAATTCAGGACTATTCATAACTTGCATAATAACCAAAGTTGGTTTGTCTTCATTGGTGGGTATCTCCTGTCCTTGCTAGAATTCAAGGATCCAGGCTCCTTCTGTCTTATGAATCTAGCTAATCTTCAGTATGTGGCTCCGAAGGTCTCAAGAACATGAAGGATAATGTGTGGGAGGTTTTTCGGGGCTCTGCTGGAAGTGGGGCAAGTGACTTCTGCCCACATTCTACTGCTAGACCTCAACACTTGGCCACACCTCACTGCAAGAGAGGCTAGGAAATACAGTCTAGTTTTGTGCCCAGGAAGAAGGGGAAATGACTTTGATAATCAGCTAGGCTAGGTTGCTGTGCTGAGTTAGAGGAAGAGGTCATCCACTAAGGGTCAGTTCCATATGGACAGTGACCCTCTGGCTCCCTTACCTCGGTGTCTCTGATGCCTGGTTGAGAATCTGAAGCCTTCTGGTTCATTAGGTATCCACTGTCATTTCCTCCATGCCATGCTTTCCGCTAGCCTTGCTTTCTCCCACATCCCCATTTTATCTTATTGAGGTGCTTATTACTATCTGATTACATCCTTCCTTATTAATGTACTTACTTCCTGGCATTCTTCCTACCTAGATATAAGTTCCACAAGGACAAGGATCGTGTCTCTAATGTCCACCACTGTATCCCAGGGCCTAACATAGTGCCTGGCACATGGGAGGTCTTTAATCACTCACTGCTCTGAATGAATGGACCAACTGGGCCATGGGGGTCTTGAATAGCTTCATGGAGGAGGTGCGACTTGGGCTGGATATCGAATAGAATTTATCTGGGAGGAGAGAGATCAGGGAAAGAAAGGAGACAGATTAAAAGGAGACAGAAGAGGCCCCAAGATGTATAGATTGGACCATTTATACAGGTTGAGCCACATCCATTCAACCCACATAGCTGAGCTCCTGTAACACACAGGTCAGTGTGCTAGACCGGTGCTTATCTAGAGGATGCGAAAAATACACAATAAAGCCCATCTCTATCTTCAAACAGGTTGTGCTGAGGTCTGCTTTGGGGGCAACTGAGATACTTCTGGTTATATATCAGGTCCCTCATCCTGGCCACCAGGGCATTCCACTGAATGACTTCAGTCTCCCTTTCTGGGATGACCATAGTTTTCCCACATGGATGTTTGCTCCTGTGCGGAGCAGTAGTGTGAGTTAGAAAGTAGGATAGTGAGGCAGGAAGTAGTGCGGGGCTGTGGAATCAGATGTACTTACTTCCAAGTCCTAGGTCTTGGGACTTTATAAACTTTGGGCCCTTGGGCAAGTTCCATAATCTCTCTGCACCTATTCAGTAAATTACAGATAATCAAATGTGCTTCCTGGGTTTATTGGGGCAACCAAATGAGATTACCTCTACCAAGAGCCTAACCAAGTGCCCAGTTCACACACATGCTCACCGAGCGGTGGTGTCTCCTTCCTCGATGGCCCCTAACCTGCCCTCCTCTGCTTCACACAGCTCCTGGCCTGGCTGCAGAGAGCTTCTCCTGGGGCTCACACCACACTGACTCTTTCCAGCCTTCATATTGGCTTGCCTCATAGGAACTGCCAATATTCAAATCCTTTTTCCCTCAAAATGGAAATTGTATGTGGTTCTCTTCCAGTGTTTTCTAACTTCGCTGCTAATCCTATCCATCAGCCCTCCTCTCACTTCGTACCTCTTCCTTATACCCCTTCTTGCACCACAGAGTGTATCTGTTGAACCTGTACGGCACTCCGTGCCTCTCTAAGATACACACTTGATCCCACGTGGGATCATCATCTAATTTGTCTAATGTGGCTATGAGGTTAGAAATTCCCAAGGGCACCAGTGATTTCTCTTTCTCCTTAAAGTACATCTGCACAATACCTTGAACTTAGTAAGAGGTGACACTTTCTGTTTCCCAGCCCCAAGTGTGATTAGACACGGACTCCAGTACACTTGGGAGGGACTAGGGTTGAAATCTGCTGGTGAGCCTCTGAACCATGCCAGCCAGCACTGGGGCCCAAGGCCCTTGTCCTCTAATGTGACCCCTCTAGAATCAGTTGCCTGCTTTAACTTTTTTCTCTCTTCTCCTCTCACTTCTGACTGTCTCCTTAGCAAATCAACCTGAGGAAGAGAAACAAGACAAATTCCTTGAGCCTGGAAGGGAGAAATAAGGGTCATTTATCTATTTTGAAAGATTATTGATGTTTTTGGATCCTCATTTGCCTATTGAAGAGATATAAAGTTGGACCATATGAAATTGATAATATCCAACTATTAGTTTAATATGGTTCGGGCTAGCTTGGTATTTGGGCTTATTCACAGTTGTTCATAGGTGAAGTGGCCTGATCCTTGTGTGTGGTCCGCTTACCCAGATGGTTGGTAGAGAGCTCCCTGGAGAGGCTATGCACAGCTTCTCATGGGCCTGTGGCCTTCAGTAGGCTCTGCCATTGCTTATGGAGTTTCTGTCATAGGCTCCGGATTCAAAAATGGCTAGTTAATTTCCCTTTTCCCTGCAGGTGCCAACATATGTGTTTGATCTCTGGGATAGATGCCAAGACCTCCAGGCTTGAGTTTTCAAGTCTTCTGGAGATCAAAGGCTCTCCTCAACACCACATGGGTTTCTCTGTGCTGTTACTCAACAAAGCCAATCCAGTTCCTCCAAGGGCCAGTGGCAAAGTCCCCAAGAGAGAAGGGGGGGGAGGGAGAGAAGGAACTCCCAGATTTCTAAATATTGCACCCCATGGGGCAGATGAGTATAAGAACAAGAAGGCATGTATGTTTTTTTCTCAAGCTACAAATTAAAAATACAGAAACTTAGAGACTCACTTACTTATGAACTAGATCCATCCAAATGGGCTGGCCAGGAGTCTCTCAGTTTCTTTTTATGTACCCAGAAGAATATACGGGACCTTAACAATCATTGTTATTCAATACCTTCAATCATTTCATGTGACTTTTAAACAAAGGACTCCGTTTCCAGTAGAAAATATCCTAAAGATAAAAACAAATCTAAAACTGAATTGAATTGTCTTATTGTAGTCATTTTGAGACTATTCAAATAAGAAATTGTGCCACTGTCATTAAGAATCAAGATTTTCAGCATAAGAGAAAAGAGATCAATTATAAAATCAAGACACTTAAATTAAAACCTGTAATCTTAGATTTGAATTAGAAATAGCAGTTTGAACTCGTGATTTAGCTTCATCTTCTGAAACTTATATATTCTCTAGCTCAACTGAAGAATCCTAGAGTCAATGATAACCCAGCAACAATAAATATCCCTGGCATGTAGAACGTGGTCTCTTAAAGCTGTTCACTTTGAGGGGAGCCAGACCTTCTTGGAGAAAGGGCTGATTCCAGGTCCAGGGCAACAAACGTGCAAGATGAACCTGAAATACCTTATTATACCCGAAACTCTGATAGAGGAGGAAATAGACCTGAGAGGTCCAACTCAATGCCACACAGCAGGTCGGACCCTAGGAATATCCAGGGAATAGCCAAGGCAGCCTCCTCCAGACAGGCCTCCAAGCCACAGCCCTCTCAGCTAATGCTCCTACTAGAATCCAAAGCTGTCTGGCCAGGATTCCTCACTGCCACACTTGAGGGATTTTGACAACAAATCCATTTTGAGCTATTTTGGCATTGAGGGACTTTTAAAATTAGCTAGCAGCACAATCAAGACATCCCACATTTGAAATGCACATGTTTGTGTGCTGTGAGGATTACATTCCTAAATCCCCCAAGAATATTGCTACCCTGGCCATATTCCCTCACCCTTATCACTTCAATGCACAGAAGCCTGATTTATAGCTCCCAGGGACTGCATTTGTTGTCTGAGGGCTTCCTCTGGCCAGGGAGACTGCTTTTCTAGAAATCCCAGAGAAATATTGTTCTGGTGCCTAGGCAGCCCTCAACCAATGATTGACAGGAAGTGGTAGATAAACACCCCAACTCCCTCACCTCTAAAGTGTGTGCTGCACGCTGACTCCCAAAGGATCCAGCCCCCAGTTACCCATAGAGTGCACCATTTATTGGCTTTCTTCCCTTCATTTTCTTACTTCCCCCAATACCTCCTATTGGCAGCTTCCTGGAATTACCTCCTAAATAAATGTGGACCTGAACTTTTGTCTTAGTGCCTGTCCTGGCGAAACCCAAACTCTTCATTCTCTGAGTCTGTCTTCCATGGGCAAACAGAGAGGGAAGGAGCCACCATCCCTGGAGAGCAGGCCTCCCTTAGTATCACGGCAGACTCAGCTAGACTAAGGCTAACTGAGTCACAAAAGAACACATCTTTTCTGACCAGATTCAATAGATCATGCATTAAGTGTTCCCCACTCATACAGCTCATGCCTCATCTTTTATAGAGAGCACAGAACTCATTAAAAATGTCTAGGCTTTTGGAGTGGAAGGGTCCTTGGAAAATAATTCCTTTTGGCTTGCAGGCTCATGTAGTTATAGCTTCCTTGTTGGCCCAATAAAGGCCATTACTTCTCTTCTACCTATAAAGATACTAATTAGCAAATAATAACTCTAAGTAAGTGCAGTGGAGGTGGTATGTGAGGCCTTTTGCAAGTATTTTTAAATTTGCCACTGTCACTGATGATCTCTGAGTAAATTTTAAGAGCCTATCTCTACCTAGGAGAAGAGATTTATTAGCATATATAATTGGGTGTCACGTGCTAAATACTTTATTGCTTCACAATTTAAATAAGCCAAGGGCATCTGTCCAGGAAGACAAGGGGCTCCATGCATGCACCGTATTAAAAACAGAAACTTTTCCTCTTATATCCAGTGGCTGCATGCAATGTCTCCTAAAACAGAAAAGTGACCTGTGCATGCTTTTTTTGACCTGCCTCTCCCATTCCAGCTCCACGTTCTTCCCTGGAATGTCAGAGGTGCCAGCATTCACGGCGTCACATCTGTAGTTTGAGCAGAAGTGAAGGGACTTTAAAACCCCATACTCATCTTTGTGGATAGAGTGCCTTCTCTCCTCTCCATTTTCCTGCTTGAATTTCAAGGAAAGCAGAGTGCCTACCAAAGGATGATAGTCACGGTCTTCCCCGGGTCTTCCCCGCAACCAACGTCACCTGGTTCTTTGCAAATAGTGACAATAGATGTGTGACATTCACCCTTTTCTAAATCTTGGAAGTATGTCTTAACGGTTCATTTGGTTTTCCTGAAAGATCAAATTCCTTATTTCTGATCAGTGTTTTCTTTTCTCCACTGAAACCTGTTTGCAAACTTGTAAAACTGTCCTTGTCTCTTTAAGGGGTGCGAGGCTCGTGAAGCAAGTGTTGAGCCAAGTTCCCATCCCCGCCCCCTCTGATTTAAGCTCAGGCTCCCATGCCTTGAAAACTGGAACAAATATGTCACTTCTTGATGACGGGCTGGTCATTTTCAGTCCAGGTTGCTGGAAGGGGAGCACTTCACCACTAAGAACATGATGTCCTTTCTGGCAAACCTAATCTTGGAGTTGACCTAATTATTAAATTGGGCTATTCAGATAGTTTTTGTAGAGCAAAACACTTGAATATCACTGATTTACATTGTTCACCCTAACACCTACCTCGTTGCCTTCGTCTCTCATTCCTTAAACTAGTGCTGCTCCATACGTGGTCTGCTGACAGGCAGCGCCAGCCTCCCCGGGGAACTTGCTCTTTGCTCACTTGGCTGAGGTGCTTCTGGAATCCTAAAATAAAAATGGCTGATTTCTTGGAGAACAGATGAGAAGTGTTTTGGGTTTTTGTTTTGTTTTGGAAGTACAACCTGACAGGTAGCAAATAACGACTACGATGAAAGGTGAAGGAAGGGAGGAAGGGTTGCCAAGGGAAGTGTGTGGGTCAGGAGACCTGAGCTTTGGTGTTGCCTCTGCCAAAAATCAGGTCTGGGATCTTGGGTCAAATTTTCGAATACTGATTTCCTCATCAGTACATGAGAGGGGTGGGCTAAACAGTAGCTTTCAGTGTGCTGATTGCTACCCAGAGCCAGAAACACATTTCTACCAGCAGGCACACACATGTGACAGAAACAACAGCTTCACAAAACAATACTTACTACATGCAGTGCGTTTTGGTATTTTCTGTTCTACTGCATTCTATTTCTTTGTCTTAAAAATGCTAGTCTTGACCTGCTGAATGGATTTCACAATCCACTAATGGGTCATGCCCTCTGGTCTGAAAAAACACAGAACTCTGTAATTCCCGAGGTCCCTCCCAGAAGTATTCAATGACTCTGTTAGATGCCTGAAGGAATTTTCTTAAAACAATAGCTGAGCTGCGACAGATGGCTATGTGCTTACATTCTGGAGGAAGTGCATGGTGTAGAGCATGGCAGCAGAGTGACCTAAAGATAAACACATAAATTATACACAGCTTCCGAGAATGTGCTGGAGCTCTGAGAGCCACTTGGACAATTAGCATCTCCAAGTCATTACACTGAATGCTGCCCCAGTAAGTAAACCAGTATCAGACACTGGAGACATGCAACCTGTCAGAGAGACCACAGGCTCCGTGATTGTGGGCAGCCTTCTTTTTTTATACACTTTTAAAAATTTTTTTTAAATTTTTATTGATATACAATGTATTATTTGCCCCAGGGGTACAGGTCTGTGAATTATCAGGCTTACACATTTCACAGCACTCACCATAGCAGATACCCTCCCCAATGTCCATCACCCAGAACCCTATCCCTCCCCCCATCCCCCAGCAACCCACAAAAGTTTGTTTTGTGAGATTAAGAGTCTCTTATGGTTTGTCTCCCTTCTGATCCCATCTTGTTTCATTTTTTCCCTCCCTACCCCCCATGCCCTGCCTTTCAAATTCCTCATATCAGAGAGATCATATGATAATTGTCGTTCTCTGATTGACTTATTTCACTTAGCATAATACCCTCTTGTTCCATCCACGTCATTGCAAATAGCAAGATTTCGGGTTTTTGATGGCTGAGTAGTATTCCATTGTATATATATACCATATCTGCTTTATCCATTCATCTGTTGATGGACATCTAGGTTCCTTCCATAGTTTGGCTACTGTAGACATTGCTGCGATAAACATTCGGGTACACATGCCCCTTCGGATCACTACATTTGTATTTTGAGGGTAAATACCCAGTAGTGTGATTGCTGGGTCATAGGGTAGCTCTATTTTCGACTTTTTGAGGAACCTCCATACTGTTTTCCAGAGTGGCTGCACCAGCTTGCATTCCCACCAACCGTGTAGGAGGGTTCCCCTTTCTCCCCATCCTCGCCAGCACCTGTCCTTTCCTGACTTGTTAATTTTAGCCATTCTGACTAATGTGAGGTGTGAGGTGGTGTCTCACTGTGGTTTTGATTTGTATTTCCCTGATGCCGAGTGATGCTGAGCACTTTTTCATGTGTCTATTGGCCATTTGGACATCTTCTTTGCCGAAATGTCTGTTCATGTCTTCTGCCCATTTCTTGACTGGATTATTTGTTCCTTGGGTGTTGAGTTTGATAAGTTCCTTATAGATTTTAGATCCTAGCCCTTTATCTGATATGTCATTTGCGAATATCTTCTCCTATTCTGTAGGTTGTCTTTTGGTTTTGTTGACGGTTTCCTTTGCTGGGCAAAAGCTTCTGATCTTGATGAAGCCCCAGTAGTTCATTTTTGTGTGGGCAGCCTTCTTTCTAGCTTCCAGATTATAAGGTCCTCCAAAGAGTGATCTCTAATGGCCTCATCTTTGTATACATTTCACTCACCAAGAAGACCGGCAAATAAAGAAACAAGAAACTTCGAGAGCTCCAGACTTTTCTCTTTTGTACTGTAACCCCAATCATGGCCTCTTGGTCTTCTTTTGTTCCCAGTCCAGGAAAGGGAATGATATGTAGTGAGCAGGGACATGGCCAGGATGTTATCATTTTATTGGACTCTCAGAGCCACTCCAGGAAGGCTCTAGGATTCCTACTTCACAGAGGAGGGCACAGAGGCCCAAAGAGTTCAGTCACTTGTTCTGATCCATTGCTACTGTAATGAACCTCCATCTTTCCAGCCCGGAGCTCAGGGTCTTTCTCCCCAGAGCACCCTGCCATTGCTTAAAGGCAGAGTCCGTCTGGGTGGATGATGCAGCCTCACTTATTCTGATGACCGGTAGAAAACGGACGCATAAATGGAGCAGGACAGGACTCAGAGAGAAGAGAGTCCAAATCCTCATTTGTAAAGATAGGAAGGTGGATCCTGGGAAGGTTCCATGACTTGCCTGAGGGTGCAGAACTGCAAGTAGAACCCATGCCTCTAGTGGTCTTTCCATGGGATGTTAGACATGAAGACGGCAATGACAGTAACAGCAATAATTAAACAGTACTCCTCGTATGAAGCATCAGTTTGTTTTAGAAGTTGGGGAAATATTTCTAGAGGAAAAATCGTTCTAGATCCTTTTAGTCCATAAATAAACACACAGACATGTTCTGTGCATGCTGGAATGTTTCAGGACACTGGAACTTGTCAGAAAGCCTAGATTTTTCTGATGCTGAGGGGATGCTTTGCCCACAGCAGTGAACAAGTCTGAATTATTGTGGTTCTACAGAAATGGCAGTCCAGCAGGGACAGACTGGGAGCCTGGCACCGGCGTCAGGCTGTTCCGCAAGTGGCAGGAGTCTCGGTGCTCCTTACTCTGCTCCCTCCGCCACACTGCCAGATAGAATGGGCAAAGGGCTGGTTACCAAGGAAGGAAGGACAGGCGGGAATGAATGGTTGCATTTGGTGAAATCCCATCCTTCCCTCCCTCCCTAACAGATCTGAGAGCTCAGGCGGTTAGCAAGAGAGACCTTGAGTGGATTTCTGTTCTCCTTACCAAGCTGATGACGGCTGAGCACTGGCTTCAGCATAGCAGGGACCTGGGGAGCAAACTGGCTCCGTATCTGTGACACAGACTCTTTCAGAGGCTCATTAATATATTAATGTGCTAACACATTCCCTGCTGCTTTCTGTCCCAGAGCATCAGAATGGATGGTTCCTGGCAAGGAATCCTTGTGACGGGGGTGGGTGTGACGGGTGGAAGGGAAGGAAGGGAGGTTAGTTAGCTAGTCTGACCTGTAGGCACGCTAAGAACATTTAAAAATCCAAAAGACAATTCCGTTTCTGAATGGCTTTGCACATCTTTCTGCCATTTTTGCCACACGGAACATTCATATTTCGATTTCAGCTACCATGTTACCCCTCTTAGATTCTGGAAAGCCTGAGAGAAGGAAGGAGGAATAGCACATGGAGAGAGACAGTGGCAGGGGTGGGGACTTGAGGTACAGGGGCTTGGAAGCCAGGCTGAGAAGAAGCATTCTGCACTCCTCCCAGGGCTAAGCAAGCTTTAAGGGAGTGAAAAGTTCATGCAGCCAGGCCAGAGAAGGCAGTATTAAATAAGGACCAACCCTCGCAGGACGGGAGAAGCTTAGGGCAAGATTATTCCTGCCCCCTGATTTTCACCCCTTTGCAACAGTCCCTAAGCACGAGCCTCCTCCTGTCCTTAGAAATAGGCCCGGCCTTCCCGAGAGAGTGGCAGCCACTAGTTTTCCTCAACTTCCAAGTCAGTTCATTTCAGATGAACCTGGTGACCAGATCTGTGCTTTCAATACAGCACTTTGAATCAAGGTCCTGACAATACCGTTATATCCGGAGTTTAACAGGGGAATGGACTAAGTTCATTCTATAAAGACTTTTCACTGCCCCGTGGACATTTCCTACAGTGGTATCTCTTTCAGCAGTTTGGTTTTATGGTGTCTGTTCATAGACAAATCTCCTGGGTACTTTCTGAAAGATGCACTCAGTTCTTGGTTACACCTAGTCCTGTGGCTGATGCAAACAGTAGCAGTTCTGAATCTTTTAATTTTGAGAAGCACTAGATACTTTTTATGTGGCAGACAGCCTACTCTATACCCGCCCCCAATCGGCCTTAATTTAGGCAAACATTTCAGTCCTGGTTTGGGAAAGGGCAACAGCTTGGAAGCCAGACAGAGAAGGTTTCTAGTGCCAGATCATCCACGGGCCAGGTATATGAGACTTTGGAAATTTCCGTACTTCTAGGATACCTAGAAGTTTCCTTAGCTGTAAAATGGGAGCAGTACTTTCATCTTTGGGTTATGTGAAGATAAGAAGAATGTAATACACCCGATGTACATACAGCTTGGCATGTAGCCGGAGCTCTCTACAAGAGCCTATAGTTGGACAGGAGAAATCATACATCCACAAAACCTTTTTTCTGCTGTGGAAAATAAAAATGAGACATATAGCCCTATTTCCCATTGTAATCCATGCCATTATTTACCTCTCTGTTGAGCAGTAACAAAGGGAGGAGAGAACATGAACCAGGCAAGGCAGGCAACTGGCTCTCGGGAAGTAGATAAAATAGTGGGAGGGTGCATTAGTTTTCTATGATTGTGTAACAATGTATCACAACTATCTTGTGGGTCTGAGGTCTGGACACAGGTTCACTGAATCCTCTGCCCAGGGTCTCACTGGGCTGCAATCCAAGTTTGGATTGGGGCTGAGCTCCTAGAGGCTGTCCGCCTATACCTGCCACATAGCCTTCTCTCCAGGTGGCAGTTTGTTTCTTCAAGGGCAACAGGAGAATGTCTCTGCTGCTTCTGGTCTTTTTTTTTTTTTTAATGCTTAGCTGATTAGGCCAGATTCACTCAAGAAAATTATCTCCCTTTTGATGAACTGAAAAGTCAACTAAGTAGGGATCTTAAACTCCCCACTGCCATATAATGTAACAGAATTCACAAGTTTCACCTACACTCAAGGTGGTGGGGGACTACACAGGGTACATACAGGAGAGGACAGGAATCTTGGGGGCTATTCTAGAATTCTGTCTAGCATGGGGCAGGAGGCTGGGTGTGTCCTAATAAGCAGAGAAGAAACCTTCTTGCTGCTCTCTGTATCATTTTTATGAGAACAAACATTTCTGCGTGTACTAAGGCCACTAGCTTTCAAGGCTGAGCCGTGGTGTAATTGTTAAACAGGAAAGAAAAGGGGGCAGGGTGAACCTGACGATGTGGGAGAGCCTTGCAATAAGTGGCAGTGGTGCAGTGAGCTTATGAATGAGTGTATTCAACTTTCATTGAACTGTTACTCAGAGAAAGAAATAAAATTTTTTTTAAGAGGGAAAATGGGAGTTTTCCCTGGAAGAGCTCCATTAGTGCCTGTATGTCTGCCTCCAGTGGACACATAATACTAGTTAATGCTCTGTAACCAAAGGACAAAACTGAAAGCAAAGGGATTAAAGAGTCTTCCTTCCCTTCCTCGTCTAAGAGATAAACACAATTGTGGCAACCGATGAGTGAAATGTTCACCTGCTAATGCATGGCAGAAATTCATTATAGCTTCTCAGCAGATAAAGAAAAAGACTAGATGGGGAGAGGAGTGGATTCCTAGCCCTGAAGGCTGTCACTGAGAGAGCCGGTTCTTCCCAGCAACCGTGGCTTGGCTGCCTGTGTTAGTCTTTGCATCTGTAGATCCACAGGCCTGAGCAGCAGGCAGAGTTCTGCAGCCCAGAAACTCAGCATTGGCTTGCGCAGTAGGAACAGTAAGAATGTTTCGGGCATCAGCAAAGCGGTGGTGCCAAAAAATGCTTTTTTCAAATAACTTTATATTTAATGTTTAATAGTGAGGAAAGAGAATTTTACAGAACTTCTTTATATTTATGTTATGATTGCTAATTCATGGCTTCATTTGAGATTACCTACTGCAGAAAGGTGGAGATGGAGGAGTGGAGGCTATGGTCTTTTTGGTGTTAGGGCCTTCAAAAGTCGAGGTGTTGGACTACCCCTCGGGAATGGTGTAATAGTAGAATGGAGGACTCAGCCAGAGGGCTCTTCTCCCAGCCTTCTGCTTCCAGGCACCATCACATCTAAACCATTTTCGCACAGGACTGGAGAACATAGACTCCAGGAGGGCAAGGAGTCTTGTGTTTTGTTCTGTGCTATCTATATTCCACACCCAGCACTGTGCCTAGGACATAAGAGCTATTTGGAAAATACTCCAGGTGTGGATAGAGGTTTCTGTTGTCAGCAGTCTCTTCCGGCCCACCATGTTGCCCATCTCCCTTCATTCACATAAGATCCCAAGGCATCAGCAGATAACATGTTGTGTTTCTCACATACACCTCATGATAAAAAATAATCTGAGGGCACTTTTCAAATATACAGATTACTAGGCCTCTGTAGGAAATTCTGGTTCGGGAAGTGTAGGCTGGAGCCCAGTAATCTGTCTTTGACAAGCCCTTCCGATTGGTCTTTTCTTCAGAAGAACACTGAGATAAATAGCACGAGCTCAGCAATTCCCTTTACTCAGATTAAGGAGTCACGGCCACTTAACCTGGTTGCTGAGGAACTATCAAAGCCTTCTGGTCCATTTCCATTCACCTGGGCTCAGCCCTGAATCCTGGCTCCCACTCTCCTGAAGGCATGGGCCTGGGAGAAGAGGTGTTCAGGAGCCCCTCTACTCCCGGACTGCCCCCTGAACATCTTGGCCTCTTCTTTTCCCCAGCAAGCTCTCTGTTCAGGACCTTCTCCCAGCTGTCACCAGCACATGAATTCCCACCCACCTCTGCTAAGTTTGATAATGACCTTTGCCCTGTTAGATGGCAGTTGACCTCTGCCACCAGGCAGGGGCTGACTTTTTAGTCAGTTTTGGTCACTGAACCAGAGCGTTCCTCCGAGTGTGGCTAAATAAAGCCTTGGTCTTCACATGCTGCACTACTTAACCCAGGAGAGAAGGGAGGCTCTGATCTAGATACAGCCTGACCTTTCTACCCCAAAGCCTCCCATGATCCTCCTAGGTTTTCTTGTCCCCCCTGAACTCAGTGACCCCTGACTGGTTCACCAAGCACTTATGGTTTCCAAGGAAAGGGTTGAGGTTATAGAGTAACTCAGTAAAGAAAAGTTGCTGTCTTTATGCTTGGCCCCATAGAACTCTGCCCTAAAAATACTCTCCCCTGGGTTACCCGGGAAGATAATTCTGGGGTCTCTAACCCTTGGGCCTGAATTCTTCTTAGAGATTGAACACCAAGGAAGAAAAAAAATCTAGGTCAAAGACAGTAATATGCTCTGTAGCTGGAGGTGAGAGAATGTGATGAGTGTTCATGATTATGGGTGTCCAGAATAGCTACCTATAGCTATGTAAGCAATTTACATTTTTTAACAATTAAAAATTAAAAAGTGTTTAATAGCCAGTGTGGCTGGTTCTCATACAAATGGCTACCACATTGGATGGCATAGCTAATAGAGCATTTCATCGTCATAGAAATTTCTGTTGCATGGCACTGTTTTGCAGGCACAGCATTGTTCCTTTGACCCTGTCGATGTGATGTTTCTTTAGCATCTTTGGAAATATGTCTGTTTCTATTGATGGTTCTTGTGATTATGATGCATTATTCTAGGAAAAAAAAAAAGACTGAAGACTGCATTAGAAAACAAAACCAAGGGGCGCCTAGGTGGTACAGTCAGTTAAAGTGTCCAACTCTTGATTTTGGCTCAGGTCATGATCTCAGAGTTGTGGGTTAAGTCCTATGTCGGGCTCCACACTGAGTGTGGAACCTGCTTGAGATACTTTCTTCCTCTCTGCCCCTCCGTACCCCCCCACTAGTGTACAGGCTGTCTCTCAAAAAATAAAATTAAAAAAGAAAAAGAAAACCAAAACTAATTCCCATAAATGCAGTACTGCGTGGTGGTGGGGATTAATTATCAAAACGTTGTATTTTCCCCAGTTTTCTTCTATTTCCTTTCTACAAAAGTGTCCTACCTCCTTTTTCCATTTGTCTTTCTGCTTTATCTGTAGAGTATCTTGTTCTGTGTAAGGCTTCCCAGACAAAGTGAAATGATAAACAAAAGGATCGGAGGAGAACCAAAAAAAAAAAAAAAAAAAGTCTGGGGCACAGGAATAAACAGTTGGGCAGAACACGCCCCAAATCATACACTGGGGAGAAGAGGGAAAGGAGAAGAGGGAAACAACGAGACTGGGAGGAATAGGGGTCTGGTTGGGATAGCAGGTCTGGCAGGTGAGGCCCTCTGGGCCAGTTCTCACTATTCCTGAGGCTGGCAAGCTGCCCAGGTGCTCAGGAGTTCCTCTCTGCAGCAGTTTCCTGACCAGAATCCTCCTGCTTAGGACCAGCTTGTCCCATGAGAATTTATCTTAAGTTTATCTGGGGATCACTCGTAGGTGATCTCCATGCCAGGCTCAGTGTGTACATGATGACCTAGGGTGTGTTTGGGGGAAAGAGGCTTTTTTCCCTGATGTCTTGGATGAGTTGCAAGGACGGCACCCCTCTCGTCGCCTGCACTGTCTGTGGTTTCCTCAGCTAACTCCAGTACCCCTGGATTGGGTTCTTCAGTGCTTGTCCTTGCCCCTAGATGAAACTAAGGAAGCTGGGCAGCGCTTTGAAAGATGGCAGGCAATGGAGTTGGCAGGTGGAGAGCAAGATAAAGCAAAACAGTAAGTGTTGGGGGCCAGGGGTCACAGGAGACAGGAAGCAGAGCAAGGGAAAAGTAAAGTTCAGCTGGGTTTTAGGAGCAGGTGTGCAGAACTATAATTCTGAGGCCCTGTGGCCAGAAGACTGGAGCTAGGGTGACCTTTTTGACTCATTCCTGAGGCTTTTCTCTGTATTCTTGGAAGGCAGGACTCCCCCCCACACCACCCCCCGCATCCCACTCCCAAGCATGGATGGCCAAGAGTCCATCCAGGTTGATGAGCAACTGTGACAGAGAGTACAAAGAGGTGTGGAGAGAAAGTTAGCTGGTCCCAGGCAGATGGTGGGTGTCCTGGGGTCTCCCATCCCTTAGCCTGGGGGCAAAGGTGGTCTATTTCTGTACTGTAAGCCACAGACCTTTCTCCAGCTTTGAGTGCATTCCTAATATGAACGCAGCTCTCTGAACTTCTACTCCACCCAGACCCCACCCCGACCCCCACCCAGGCTCTGCCAGAGGCCTAATTTAAAGTTGTGATGTATAACGCCCCATTTCTCTCTCTGTCTTGCAGCCGTCTCCAACCTGGACATTGAGAGTAAACTGAGCGTGTACTACCGTGCGCCATGGCACCAGCAGAGAAACATCTTCCTCCCGGCCACAAGGCCACCCTGCGTGGAGGAGCTGCACCGCCATGCCCGGCAGAGCCTGCAAGCCCTGCGCAGAGGTAACTGGTCCTGGGCTTTGCGGGGCTTTTCAGAGACAGAACTCAGAGCTTGTCCCATCAGTTCTAACACCTCACCTTGTTATAACAACTACTTTGAAATGCTCCCTTTTCTACACTGAAAACAAATTCATGAGTAATATAACCTGCTTATACATGTAATTAGAAATAGCACTATGGTGCTATTTAAAAGGAAAATTATTTATAATATTTGCAATATATAAATGCCTGGGCACGACTACACTTAAAGACATCACAAAGCAGTCAGATGTTGGTGCCTATAAATAGGTTTGGATTAAGTAAAGATAATCAGAAGCCATTCTGAACAAAAAGTAGAGGGAAATGAAGGAGTTCGAGGCCAGGAGGACACAACCATAAAAACTGGTGCATTGTACATACATTAAACATGAGCAACCCCCCCCCCAAAAAAAAAACCCCCACACCTTTGGGTTATAGTTAAAAGAGAATTAGGTTTGATTCAAAAGTAGGTTCTAGGTTTTTTCCCCCCTCACAAGAAATGCTGGTAGAACACAGGTGGGACCTAGGGTACTGTTTGTTTGTTCAGGACCCTCCTGTGCCTTGTAGGACAGCTGTCATCCTTGGCTCCCGCCTAGTCATCTAACAGCCAGACCCTCCCTCAGGGGGTGTGCTCCTGTTGAGAACCAGTGACATGGGCCATTCTCCAGCAGAGCACGTGGAGGCCTAGCGAGGTCAGCAAACTTGCTCAGAGTCACATACATCCCATTAGGTAGAATGCCAAGACCCTGATCCAGGCCTCCAGACCCCCAGCCAGAGCTCTTTTCCTCCTCACTTCACACAGTGTCCTGGGAAAATAAATATTTCTATTTCTCTTTCTCTCTCGGTCCTGAAAAAGCCAGAGATGGGCTCAAGGCAGGCAAGGTAGAAGGTAACCGCCTTCTCTTACTTCCCGGTGGCTTAAAACCATTGTAGTTGGGACAGAGATTAAAAACTGGCATTATCCTTTTAGAGCCCCCCCTAAGTTGGGTATCAGAAGTTGGCACGCCAGATTTTCTGGCCTTTAGATTTTTGCCGTGGAGACAGATGGTGGTGTCTGTACCTTCAGTGCCTTTGTTCCAAATTCCCTATGCTCCTGTAAGGAATGGTATTTTCCAAAAGTATTACAGTTCAGATTAAACACTTTAATGTCACCATGAGGATGGAGAAATGACACATTTGTTTTCAGTTTATGTTCTTCCACATGTTTATGACTTCTCCCTTTCCCCATAGCCCTGGTCTTCTCCCCCTTTAATGAAAGAATTAACCGACTAATATCCCTAACTCAGCTGTTTCTAAAAATTCCCCTTGGTTATTGGTAGCCGATACTGGGACACTTAGAAAAAAGAGTGATGACCAGTATCCTCTAGAAGTATTTCTGGCAATCTTACTAATCACTTTGATTTTTTAAATTGAGTCACTTCAATTTTGTAGTTGGCTAAAAAGTCCTTCTTTACCAAATTTTTAGTGTAAGCACCTTCTGGAAATCTTCCTTAACATACTCACCGTTCCCTTGCAGCCTCAGTTAGGCCCCCTTCCCATAATAATATCCTTTGCATCCTCCCAATCATGTCATTTATACACTTGCATCATCACTAACCCCTTATAGGCCTGTCTTCCACCATTAATCCATGAGCAACTCAAGAGCTCGGACGGCATCTTATTAATTTTTTTATTCAAATCACTTAGCATGAACTTGACATAGAGTATGTCCTCAATGAATGTGTGCGTAAGTAAATCAAATTCTGTAGAAAAATGGTTGAGCATTGAGGGCAGAGAATGATGACAGAGGAATCTGATCATTCTCACTAAATACTTTCTCTGATCCCATCATCAGAGAGCTTGAGTTACGTTAGCCCTTTAGACATAATTATTTTTATCCCTTTATTATTATTCATAAGTCATCCCTGATTAGATTTTCCAGATTCGACCAGATAACATTAAGCTGCTTGGTAAGCTATCACATTTCACCGTGTTGTCGGGTTTGGACTTAATGACAGAACTGAGGAACAGCAAGTGCCAATATCAATTTTCTCAGAACTTCCTCCTGGGGGCTGAGAGAGGGATATAAGGCCTCCTGGGGGTTTGGAAGGAAGATTGTGGAGCTGCTTCTTGTCCTCCACAGACTGGCTTTCTTTGAGGTTCTCTCAACAGCAAATCTTGGGTGTAGTAGTTTTAATAGCACTGCAGAGAGCCATAAACAGGAATTATAGGCATCATAGAATTAAAAACATGCAGTGTGGAATTAAAATTAGAAAGTGACTTCTTTTTTTTCTTTAACCTTGTCCAAGAAACAGCAGCTTAGCAGGGCATCCATCAGAATACCACGCCTGCCATCTGGTGGCCGTGACTAGCACCGACCAGGCGACAGCCCTGCTCTGCAAACAGGGCAGTAAGCTTCCCCGGAGGCTCTCTGGACAGCTGGAAGATCCTGGCTTCCACCAGGACTAGGGATAACGAAGCCCAGACGAGTAAAGCTGTGGTGGCAGCAGTACTGTGCTCCTTTTGGAGCTGAGGCTAAAAGGAGTGAGCAGAGGGCTGAGATCAGAACCTAGAAACTGGCTGCTTTCAAGATCTGCTCAATAGCAAACCCCTCAACATAGCCTACTGAGGCCAAGTGCTGCTCCACACCTGGGACGCAGCGAGCAGTAACTACCACTTGGTCCCTGTCCAGAGGGAACGCCTGTCTGGTGAAGGAGCCGGACAGGTAAACAGGGGACTTCGGCGCAGCGCCGTGGCTGCTCAGAGGAGGCACTAGTCGTGCCAGGGAGCTTCAGAGAAGGCTTCCTGGAGCAAGTCACACCTCACTGGCTTTCAGAGTACTTAGAATTGGATTCCCCCCTTCCCCCCTTTTTCTTAGCAATTCTTTATACTCACAGCCAATGATGGCTTTAAGGGATGCCATCGTTTGTTTGTAAGACAGGGAGAGAGATTACCAAGTGGCTGTAAAGAGACATTTCTATTTTATATTGTCTTCCAAGTTTCAGGGCTGAGGTCTACGATCCACTGGTCTAAAGGAATATGGACCAAGGGTCTACTGCAGTTCCAGACTCTAGCGGGTGAATGTTCTCCCAACCATAGCACCAGAAAAAACATTAGTAGGGAGCCACTAATCTAGCCTGCCTCCTCCCAGCCCAGGGCAAATGAAAAGAGATTTGAGAAAGTGTAGGAAGGGAACCACTAAACGGGAAATTGAGTTCATGTCTCCCTCCTGACTCCCTCCCTCTGACCTCTTCCTAACCAGTGACACCTGTATTCTACTCCTCATTATGTATTTTAAAATGTAACTTTTCCTTGTGCTGTCCATTTAGAAAAGCCCATTATTGGCTTGCAGAGAGAAAAGAGGATGGCACTAGAGGTAGGCACTTCAATAAAGAAGACATTTATCTCAAAAGGCTTTCTGATAACTACTGGCTGGGCCGCAGTTTGGCACAGACTACCTCTTCGGAGACTTCATGTCTTGGTTAGACGAGGAGGCCCCAGGCATAAGTGTGGGCCGGAGCTGCAGGCTCGGTGGCCTTCAGTGTGGCCAGTGTGTGGGGCAGGGTGTGCTCTGTAGCTCACTGAGACACCCAGAAAGCTAAACTGCTCTTGGGCTCTCAGTGATTCTTGTTACGAAGTCAGGATCACTTCATCCCACAAACAGAAATGTCTTGGCTTTCCTCAGAGGTAGCTTTATTTCGAAATCAGACAACTGTCATCATTGGGATTCCTTTACTTTCTCTAGGAGCCTAGGATTTCAAAGCCCTCTGAGTGTTAGGCATGACAGAGCTTAGATGGCTGCAATGGTGTACTGGTCACAGGCTCTCTAGAAAAGAAAGTGTAGATAAAGAAATAGATAGCTGGTGGAAAGATAGATAAAAGCCCTAATGTGTAACACTCACTAATTTCTGTGATGTAAATACCTCCACCGTGGCCTACTTCAAGCTACCAATAGTTTAAAAACTAGGCTGCAAAATTCCTGACCACGTAGCAGTCAGCAGCCCTGAGCCAGGGTGAGCCGACGCCCTCACCCACTGAATGGCTGGGAGCATCCGTGCCTGCCACTCCCCAGGAGGCTCTGGCATGGCTGTGCCTACCATCCCCTCCAGCATCAATGTCAGCTATTGTTCTAGACTTTTTTTTTTTTTTTGCTCATGTTGTTTTGAAATGAAGCATGTTGAAAATATACTGCTTTTTCCAAACTCAAGATTGAGCCATCTCGTACAAAGATTATGAGATGGGCCCACTAAAATGTAAGTGCCCCTTTTCCTATTATTGTGAAATGAAAGTTTAGCTTGGAACCATTCTGAAGAATCTTATTTGGTATAAGGATGAGCTAGATTAGGAGAAACTCACTTTTTTCTAGTCGTTTGCTCACCCTCCCAAGGGGGAAAGAGAAATGGAAGATGCCAAGGACGTGTCCGTATTATTGCTTTTTCTGCCCCCAGAGCACCGGAGCCGGAGTGATCGCCGGGAGCAGAGAGCCGCTGCCCCTCTTTCCATAGCGGCCCCTCCACTGCCAGCCCATCCCCCAGCTCACAGCCAGAGGAGGCGTGAAGTTAAGGACCGGCACTTCTTAACGGTGAGCTTGGTGGCCAGCCGACAGCCCTGGCCTTGCTCATCAGAAACCATGAATGGGTCTTGGGAGTCCATTTCCTTCCTCCTAATGGAAGAGCCTGGGCCACCTAAGAAAGCCAAGTCATGGGTATTTGAGAGTGACTGGATTTTTTTCCCCTTTCATTCATGCATCTTTTGGAGAATAGAGCAGGAGTACATAAGTATTTTTTTTTACTTAACTGGTTGCACAATGCAGCAAAGGCATAATTGAGGACTCTGAAATCAGGGAGACAATTTTGCCTCAAATAGGAGTTTTTCTGTATAGAAGCAGAAAGATTTAGAGCAGGTGACTTCGGTGTCCTCAGCCCCTCATCTGTAATTTGGGGATATGAGTAGCACCTCACTCATAAAGTTTGAGGGCTAAACGAGATAAAGCCTGGAAAGAAGGTAGCACGGTGCCTGGCACAGAGTAAGAGCTCAGTAAATGTTCACTCTTACCGGGCAGGTGCTAGTGCAGATGATTTGGTGGGGTGGGCTGCGAAAAAAATTTGAAAAATCACCGTCTGAAGATGAGCCATGTCATCCTTTCATGCTTCCCCATTCTATAAGGGAGGCTAGGCCTGCCGGGTCACCAGTTACCCGAGTGTCCTCATCACTGCTGGTGATGGCAGCTTTGCCTGGGTGGATGTGGTTCTAACTCAGCCCAAGCCCCCAAGTACCAATGACAGATGAAGCTGAGCCCAGGTCGGAGCACCTACAAACATCACCACCATGAGTGCGCTTTCTACGGCCTCGGCGGGGAGAGGTGAGCACTGTTTGCCCCGAGGAGGGCATCACTGAAGCGAGAGGCTATGATTTCTATGACCAAATCAGCCCACATGGTTGGACCCCTGCTCCCTTGTCAGTACAGTTTGAGGCCCAAAGTCTTAAGAAGTTACAAGTGTGGGTCCAAGTTGAGATTTTTACTTGAAATTAAGCTTCTGTGTATGGTAATAAACCCTGCGCCCTTCTGGCTTCTACGATACACAAAACAGATGCAAAATATTTGGACTGCGGGATGCCAAACATCCAGCTGAGAACAGACTTCATCTAAATGAACATACCCAGATACAACAGTAAGTGATGTTGACCAAGACATAGATATTTTTCCTACCTGTGGCTGCACCGTGGGCTCCATGTCCTTCAGGCTCATCGAGGCTCCTCAGAGCCGTGTCACACTCAACTACGCTGCTGCAGTGTAGCCCAGGGATGAGGAAGGAAGGTGAGAGACTCTGAGGGCTTTCTAGGTCTTTACATAGAGCAGTTACACATGCTAGTGATTTGTCATAAAAGCCCCTGCTCGACAAAAGTTTTATTAAGCTCAAATCTGCTTGCAAAAGCATTTGCTTTTAATGAGGCATTTCTGCATAAAAATGCTAAAAATATTTTTCCATTCATTATAACATGTTTTGTGGCTCATTAAGTTGTTTTCTTTTTTCAGGGGGGCGGATGGGAGAGAATAATGTTGAGCATTTACAGAAATGACATAAAAATATCACCATCTGTCATAATCTGCATAATTTTTAATAATGTCTAAATACCAAAGTAAGACTATAGGAAAAAGCCTAAAATAATGAATAAGAATGAGGGTGCTTCATTTACCGAACAAGCATTAATAAGAGGAGGAGTCTAGAGCAAACTTACGTAAACCAGAAAGTGTACCCATCTCAAACGATAATACTTAAAATCGCCCCAATTACTTAGGAATACTGTTTCATTTATTTGATCGAATTTGGGTCACCAAGTTCACTGGAAGATCTTCCATTCAAGTTCTATCCCTCAGACCTGAAGGTGATTCAGAACAGAACACAGTTCTATGCACTGAGCTTACAAGAGCCGTAGACTGCTACCAGAGAAGAGGCTGCAGGTACAGGGACAGGAAATTTGCAACCACATTGCTGGACATTTTCTTAGAGAGCAACAGGAAAAAAGCATTCATAGTGAGATTCTGATATACAATCTTCCACAACTCTGCAAACTGTTATACTGTAGTTTGGTCATTAAGGGTATAGACTGTGAAGTCAAACTGCCTGGATTTGAATATCAGCTCTACCATCTATTAGCTGTGTGACCCTGAACAAGTTAGTCATTTTAGTGTCTCTGGGATAATAGTGATAGTACCTCATAAGTTTGAAACAAAGACTGAATGTGTTATTACATTGTTAATACATCTAAATAGTACCTAATGCATAATAAGCACTTGATATGTATTAGACATCATCATCATTGTTAATAGCCAATCAAGTTCATAGTGTATCATTGATATTGTAATAAGATGATGGGTCTAACTAGGTTTCAATCCCAGCTCTACAATTTCTTCGGTTGCATGATTTTGAAAAAGTTTTGAGTCCCAGTTTCTTTATCTGTGAAATGGGGATGATAACTTCAATTTTACAAGGTTGTTAAGACTTAAAAGTGTTATATAAATACAATTAAATCATGTATATATGAAAAAGTCCCTAGTGTAGTGCCTAAAACATACAAATATCTGAATCTATATTCATAAACACTTAAAATCAAACTCTTACCATCAAATGAAAAAGCCTGTAACATATATTCACTAATAAGACTAGAGGAAATATAAGTTGTTGTACTCCTTCTAGAGGGCAATTCCCAATATTTATCAAACTATAAGATGTTAAATTATGCTAAGTGAAATAAGTCAGACAAATACCACATGATTTCACTTGTATGTGGAATCTAAAAACCAAAACAAATGAGCAAACAGAAGCAGAAAGACTCATAAATACAGAGAACAAACTGATGATTGCCAGAGTGGAGGGGAAGAGGAGATGGGCAAAAGGGGTGAAGGGCATTGGGAAGCACAAGCTTCCAGTCATGGAATGAGTAAGTCATGTGGATGAAAGGTACAGCATAGGGACTATAGTCAATGATGCCGTGATAGCATTGTACGGTGGCAGATGGGAGCTACGCTTGTGGAGAGCTCTGCATAATATAGCATAGGTTGGTCATATCACTGTTGTACACCTGAAACCAATGTAACACTATTTCTCAATTATACTTCAATAAAAAGATAAAAGGGGCAAAAAAGCCCTTACAAGATGGGGTACCTGGCTGGCTCAGTCGGCGGAGCGTGTGTCTCTCAATCTCGGGGCTGTGGGTTTGAACCTCACGCTGGATGTAGAGATTACTTAAGAAAATAAAATCTTTACCCAAAAAAACCCCCTATAAGATATTCATACCCTTTGATCCAGCAATTCTATATCTAGGAATTTATCCTAATGCAAAGATATTTTCACTAGGATGTTCATCAAAGCACCGTTTGGAATAGGAAAAATAGTTACAAATATCTTAAATATCCAACAGTAGGTACTTAGTGAATTCTGATATATTCATAGGATAGACTATAGTATCAAAAAGTGTCACTAAAGAATATTCAATGACATGGAAAATATATACTTTATCATCAGGGATTTTTAAGTAGTGTAAAAATTGTGTATGGTATCTATGAGTGTATACATGAGTACATATACATACATGCATAGGGAAAAAGGCTGGAAGGCTCTATACCTGTGCTTCCCAAACTGTGTGATGGGGTCCTCTGGGGCACTGCAGTGAAATCCGAAGGGTGCACTGGGATATTTTACATTTTCAAGAGGTACAGTGTCCTCTGTTTCTGATGATGGCTCCAAAGTAGCCTCAAAGATCTTGCAAGTGGAAAGAGGGGTTGCTTGGTTTCTTGACATGTAATTTAAATCAGAAGTTCCAAGAGGAACACAAAGGAAACTGACCAGCCAACTTAGCTTAAAACCCACTGTCAGCTGAAAATTCAAGGTCTCTCTCACAATTGTAAAGCCCATCGTGGGAATCCTCATCCTTCAAGGGTGGGAAAGGAGATGATCTCAGGCCTAGATGGTTTTCCAGAGGAATTCTAAACCTTCCAAGTCCAGATAATACCAGTGCTCTATAAATTATTTCAGAGCATTGAAAATAAAATAGAACTTCCCCATTTCTTTTATGAACATGTTATGAAAATTTGACACCTGAACCTGATAAAGAATGGAAGGGGGAGAGGGAAATATAGACCAATATCACTCTGGTTATTAATGGGGAAATAATAAATGTTAGCAAATAGAATACCACATTAAGAAATTCATATACCATGACTAAATGGGATTTATTCTATAAATAGAAGGTTGGTTCAATATTAAGAAATATATTAGTATCATATAGTAATATATATATTAGTATATGTATTAGATTAGTATTAGTGTATATATAGTATTATATACTAATCATATACTATCCAAAGGGGAAAAAAACATATGATTATGTCCATGGATGCCAGAGAGGCCTTAAATAAAATTCAACACATATTCTTTATAAAAAGACTTGAGAAAATAGGAATCGAGTGGTACTTCATTAACATGATAAAATATACATATCTTAGTCCTAAAGCCAGTCTCTTAATGGGGAAGCACTAGAGGCATTTCCAGTAAAATCAGAAACAAGGCAGAGATGCTCACTATCTATCTCTGCTATAATTAATATTATACTAGGGAGATTAATCAATGCAACTGGACAAAATAAATCAATTATAGGCATAAGATTTGAGAAGGAAGAAGTAAAGCTATATCTAGTTGCAGATGTATGATACTATAGGATCTTCCTGGTAGAGGATCAATGATAAAAGTAATTCAAACACAGTAAGGTAGCAGGATACAAACACACAAAAATCAATAGCCTTCATTTACACAAATGATAGCCAATTAAAAGACCAACTAGTAGAGAAAACTCCATTTACAGCAATAACAAAGAAGATTAAATACTTAGGAATTAATTTACCAGAATGTGCAAAACCTGTATGAGAGCAACGACAGCATTCTTTTAAAACATAAAATTAGATTTTCTCAAAGGGAAGGATGTCCCCTATTCTTGGAAAGAATGATTCAGCATTATAAGTAGGTCAGTTCTAAGTTGATTTATAAATTTAACACAATCTCAATAAAAATACCAATAAGCTTTCTTTTAAATGGAGTTAGACCCATTGATACTAAAGTTCTTATGGAAAAACATACAAGAATATCCAGGAAAACACTGACAAAGGAAACCAATAAGGGGTAAGTAGCTCTACCTGGCATTAAAATATCCTTAAAGCCTTTATAATTACAATAGTGTGGCACTAATATATGAATAGAGAAATATGCTAGTAGAAAAAAACAAAAATATACCACTAGAAAAAAATACAAAGTCCAGAAATCAACCCAAATATATATGAAAATATAATCTATGATAAAGGCAGTATCCCAAAACTGAGGCAAAAGATGGAACAACTGGGTAGCCACTTGGTAAACTTGGTAAAAGACAAAATTTCATTAGAGTTTCTCAACCTTGGCATTATTGACATTTTGAGTCCAATAAGGCGTTGTTGTGGGGGCTGTCCTGTGCACTGTGCTATGTTTAGCAGCACTCTAGGCCCCTACCCAAGAGATGCCAGGAGCACTCTTCCCCCTAGTTTTGACAACCCAGAATGTCTCTAGACACTGCCTAATGTCCCCTGGGGAGACAGAATTGCCCCTAGTTGAGAATCATGTAATTAGATCCATACTTCACCCCAAACACAAGATTAAGCTCCTAATGGATCAGGGACCTAAACATAAAAACTGAAACCACACAAGTACTAGAGGAAAATAGGGGTGAATTATTCTTTAACCTCAGTCTTTAAATCTGACTCAAAATACAGAGGAAGTAAAAGAAAAGATTGATAAATCTGAACAGTAAATATTTTTATATGCTCAAACACCATAAAGTCAAAACATAAGCCAAAATTGGGAGAAAATATGTGCAATATATACCACGAAGGACTAATATCACTAAGTAGATAAATACCTCTTTAAAATTGAGGAACTAAGAGGGGTGCCTGGTGGCTCAGTTGTTAGTGTCTGCTTTCAGCTCAGGTCATGATCCTGTGGTCCTGGGATCAAGCCCTGCATTAAGCCCAGCATTAAGCCCCACATCAAGCCTCACATCGGGCTCCCTGCTCGGCGGGAAGCCTGCTTCTCCCTCTCCCACTCCCCCTGCTTGTGTTTCCTCTCTCACTCTGTCAGATAAATAAATAAAATCTTTTTTAAAAAATTGAGGGACAAAGAAAGGAACAAAAACATGGTAGAAAAATGGGGGGAAAGCCTTGAACAGACAATCTAGAAAACACATAAAAATGTTGCTTACACTTAAACTGTGCAAATTCACTCATAGAGAAATGCAAACATTTATGTTGAGAAATCACTCATCACCTAATTAGACTGGCAAAAATTAAACAATATGGCAACATAATCTGGTGAAACTGGGGGGAAGCAGGCACTCACAAACACTGCTGGTGAGAATGCAAACTTGGTACGGCCTATCTGGAGGGGAATTTGGCGATATCTAACCAAACGACATATACCCTTTTCGCCCTAGCAATCCCACTAAACATATACCTCCAGTATTACCAAAAAATTAATCATTGCAGTATTGCTTAAAATCAAAAGATACTGTAAATAACCAAAAGGCTATACATAGATGGATATATTGAAGAATTATTTATCTATGAGTGATATTAGCCCTTCTTCTGGGGCACCTGTACCTGTATTGATGGAGTAAACTACAGGACAGCCACACAATGCAGTACCACGCAGCTGTAAGAAAAACAAGGAAGATCTTTCTGAACTAATAAGGAGTGATTCCAGGACATATTCTTAACTGAAAAAGGCAAAGTCCCAGGTTCCAGCACAGGATGGCAATATCGGAAAGCCCTGAACTGACCTCCCCCATGGAACACACTGAATTGTACCTATTGATAGAACAGTTCCTCCTCAAGAAGACTTGACGACTGACCGAACAGCTTCTGAGCAACTAAAGATGGAGAGAAGAGCGAGAGAGAGAGAGAACACCAAAGGGAACCCCTACTCACACTGTGAACAGCAGTGGGGAGGGAGAGTACTGAGGAACTGGGAACAGATCCCTCTGTCCTTGGGCACAGAAAAATAAAAGCCACAGTTTTAAAGAGCAAGTAGCATATAAAAGACACAACCCTAGAACTCTGCTGAGCGGTGAAGGAGCTGTGGGAATGTTCTCCAGGTGAGAGAGACACAGTTTACGTCCCATGTCCCCTTAAAAGCCTAGAATGGAGCAGGGTCCAGCCTCCGTAACAGGTGGGTCTGGCCCCCACAGGGAGCTTGCAACCTCAGCAAACCAAGGGTCCACAAGCCTGCACCAGTCTCAGTTGCACCGAAGCACAGGAAAAAAGAAAAGAAAAAAACCAAGTTTACAAGGGCCAAAAAACTGTAGGAACACTCTATTCCCCTCCACCTTAAAAGCCCATACAGGAACAGGATCCAGATGCTGTAAGTGGTGGGTCTGGATGTCATAACTGGCAGGCCTGGTCATCGCCAGGAGCTTCTGACCTCAGCAAGCCCAGGGTCTGCAAGACCACACCAATCCTGGTCACAATGGGACACAGAAAAAAAAAGAGCCATTGTTTAAAAGGGCAGAGGAACAGCTGGGATCCTCTCTCCCCCTCCACCCTAAAAACCCAAGCCAGAACAGGGTTTGGCTCACAGCTTGCAACCTCAGCTAGCCTAGGATCCACAAGCCCACAAGAGCCCACAACTATCCTGTGGTGCTGGGGCACAGAAAATATTTTTGTTTCTAATTGAAAAAAAAAAAAACTTTATATTTTATTTTTAAAATTTGTCTTGTTTGGTTTTTATTTTTGTTCTTTTGGGTTTTGTTTTTTCTTTTCCCCTTCTTTAAAATTTTTTTTTTACTTTTTCTTCTTTCTATAAAAAGCTACAGTTTAAAAGAGTAACATATACTGCCACAGCTCTAGCCAGCCCGCAAAAGTCACCACACACACAATCTACAGAAAGGACAACATACACAAGATCACTCCTTCATGTTTAGGAGAAGTAGCCTTTCTGCCTAATCCATAGAAACACCAAAAGTTGAGCAAAACGGGAGGAGAGAGGAATATGTTCCAATAGACAGAAAAAGATAAAAACCTCAGAAAAAGAAATGAAACAGAGATAAATACACCTTTTTTTAAATAAAGATTTTGTTTATTTATTTGAAAGAGCAAGAGAGGGAACATAAGCAGGGGGAGTGGGAGAGGGAGAAGCAGGTTTCCTGCCAAGCAGGGAGTCCAATGCCAGGCTAGATACCAGGATCCTGGGATCATGACCTGAGCCAAAGGCAGATGCTTAAAAACTAAGCCACCCAGGCGCCCCCCCCCCTTTTTTAGCGATATGCCTAATAAAGAATTTAAAATAATAATAATAAAGATAGTGGGCTTCAGAAAAAAAGTGGAAGAATTTGGTAAGCCCTTCAATAAAGGTATAGAAAATACTAGAAAGAACCAATCAGAGTTGAAGAATACAACTGAAATAAAAAACACTTAGAGGGAGAGTCAGTAGTAGATTAGAGGATGCAGAAGAATGTACCAGCAGTCTGGAAGACAGCATAATGGAAAGTGCACAAATTGAACAGCAAAAAGAAAAGAATTTGTTTAAAAAGATTTTATTTATTTACCTGAGAGACAGAGAAAGAGCATAAGCTGGGGGGAGGAACAGAGGGAGAGGGAGAAGCAGGCTCCCTGCTAAGCAGGGAGCCTTACGTGGGGTTCAGTCCTAGGACCCCGGGATCATGACCTGAGCCATAGGCAGACGCTTAACCAATAAGCCACCCATGCTCCCCAAGAAAAGAATTTTTTTAATGAGGCTAGATTAAGCAATCTCTTGGATAATATTAAGTGAACAAAGATCATGATATAGGGTCTTGAGAGAGAGAGAGAGAGGTGTAGAAAACTTATTTGAAGAAATAATAACTAAAAACTTCCCTAACCTAGGGAAGGAAACAGATATCCACTCCCAAGAAACACAGAATTTTACACATGATGAACCCAAGGAGGTCCATACCATGGCACACAGTAACTAAAATGTGAAAGTTAAAGAGAGAATTTTAAAAGCAGCAGGAGAGAAAAAAAAATGTTAACTACAAGAGAAAACCTATAAGACTATCAGCTGATTTCTCAGCAGTACTTTGTGGGCCAAAAGGGAGTGCATGATATATTTAAAGCGCTTGAAAGGAAAAAAAATTTGCAACCAAGAATACTTTACTGGCAAGGTTATCATTCAGAATTGAAGGTGAGTTAAAGTCTCCCAAACAAATGAAAGATAAAGGAGTTTATCACAACTAAATGAGTCTCACTAGAAATGTTAAAGGGACTTCTTTAAGTGGAAAAGAAATAGTTATAATTAGACATAAAAAATTATGAATAGAAAAATGTAAAATATGAAAACATGCGTTAAGTGTGGAGAGGGAGTAAAAAGGAAAGAGAAGGGTAAAAGAAAATCAAGGGTTTTTTTTTCCCTGTTTTTTTTAGACTGTATTTGAACTTAAATGACCAAACCTCATGAAAACCACAAACACAAAACCTATAACGGATACACAAAAAATAAAAAGAAAGCCAAACACAACACTATAGAACCTCATCAAATACAAAGAAAGAGAACAAGAGAAGGGGCAACAAAGAACTACAAAAACAACCAGAAAACAAATTTTAAAATGGCAGTAAGTACATACCTATCAATAATTACTTTAAATATAAATGGCTTAAATCCTGCAGTCAAAAGATGTAGGGTGGGCAGAATAGATTTAAAAAGACTCATGTAGACTTCTGGGAAAGATGGTGGAATAGGAGAAGAGGATCCTGGGCTCTTCTGTCCCACAGATACCACTAGGGAACACCCACATCAGTGTAAATAAACCAGAACAACTAGAAGACTGACAACATTCTCTCGCAGCTAAATGTAGAGAAGAGGCCACATCAAAGAGGATCAGAAGGACTGAGATGCAGTGGGGAACCAGACAAACTAGCAGGACTGCCCACAGGAGGGAGGAACACCACCAGCACAATGAAGGCAGAGGAGAGGACCCTGCACTAGGCATCTCAGGCATGGGGACTGCACTGCAAACGTGAATCCCCATAACATTTGGCTTTGAAGGCCAGAGGTGCCTGGCTTTGCAAGTTTTTGTAATCAATAGGGCTTAACACCTGGAACTTTAAAAATCAGCAGCCTCAGCTCTGCAGGAGCTGGGAAGGTCACAGGGAACTGAGTCCCCACCTTTAAAGAGACAGCATTTAACAAACAGCCCCACTGAGATAAAGCATAGAAGCAATAGTTTGAAAACTTCTGAAAGATTTATTTACTAATGTCAAAGCATGTGCTGCAGAGGCAGGGAACTTTGGGAAATTTTTCCAAGAACAAAAATGCTGGTAGGAACCCCTTCCCTCCTATGCCCCCCAGCCTAGATAAACGGACACCTGGTGGAACCACCAGAGCACAACACTCTCCACTTAGCTTGCTAACAGCTTGTGTCCAGCCCCCATGCTCTTCTGCAGATCTGTCCCCTCCAATCCATCAGGATTTCACAGGAGTTCTCCTGGGCACCTGCAGCTCACCACCCACAGCAGGCTGGCTCGAACACCTGGCCCCTGCACTCTCCCTACAGACATACCCCTTCCAATATGCCTTTGGCCGGAGCCCATCCAAAGCAGTGCCAAAGCCTGGCTGTGTGCAAGCAGCCCCAACAGGAGACAGGACGACTCTAAAGTGACTCCTGGGGAAAATAACTGCACATACCAATATGACTGCAGCCCCAGCAATGGGCTGGGGGCAGACATGATGTCTGACTGCAGGCCCCACCCACGAATGAAAGCTTCTCAGGGCATAACACAGGGAAAGTGCCTTGCAGTTTGATGCTACCACAGCTCTGGGAAAAGCCTGATCTAACTCACCTTAAGCCCAAGGTGGCCACAGTCTGGCCCACTAACAACATAGTAACCAAACCCTGCCTATAACAGGCAAAGAGAGCCATTAGAGACAAATGGACTGAAGGCAAATACAGCACAGCCACAACAGTAGGAGGCATGCAACACATATAGGAGACAGACCTGAAGGGCCAGGTTCTGGTGAACAGGGAATGTTGTGCTGCAGAGCACTAGAGGACCTCTTTCTCATAAGGCCACTACTTCTAAGAGGAGGACACATGGCTGATTTTCCTAACATGGAGAAAGAAACACAGAGAGTTAGACAAAATGAGAAGACCCAGGAATATATCCTGAATGAAAGAAAAGGGCAAAAGTGAAGCAAGAGGCAAAACAAAACAGAGATAAGTAATATGCCTGATAGAGTATTTTAAAGTAATTTTCATAAAGAGTCTCACTGGACTTGAGAAAGGAGTGGAGGACCTCAGTGAGACCCTCAAAAAAGAGATAGAAAACATAAAAAAGAACCAATCATAGATGAAGAACTTAATAACTGAAATTAAAAACACACTACATAGAATAAATGGTAGACTAGAGAAAGCAGAAGAACAGATCAGTGACCTGGAGGACAGAGTAATCGAAAGCAATCAAGCAGAACAGTAGAGAAAAAAAGAATAAAACATGAAAATAGATTAAGGGAACTCAATGACACCATCAAGCCTAGTAATATTAACATTAGAGGGGTCTCAGAAGGAGAAGAGAGAAAAGGGGGAGAAAATTTATTTGAAGAAATAATAGCTGAAAACTTCTCAAATCTAGGGAGGAAAACAGAAATCCAGATGCAGGAGGCACAGAGAGCCTGGAACAAAATGAACCCAATTACCAAGACAGTAATTAAAATGGCAAAATGTAGTGATGAAAAGAGAATTTTAAAAGCAGCAAGAGAAAAGAAAACAGTTACATTCAAGGGAAACCCCAAAAGGCTGTCAGCTGATTTTTCAGCAGAAGCTTTGTAGGCCAGTAGGGAGTGACATGGTAGATTCAAAGTGCTGAAAGAAAAAAACCCTGCAGCCAAAAATACTCTGTCCAGCAAGGCTATCATTCAGACTAAAAGGAGAGATAGTTTCCCAAAGAGACCAAAGTTAAAGGAAACCATGACCACTAAACCAGCACTATAAGAAATGTTAAAGGGGACTCTAGAGTGGAAACAAAAGACCCTAAGAGTAAAATAAGTAGGAATCACAAAAGTAGTAAAAATAAGTGTATCTATAAAAATCAGTCAAGGGACTCACAGAATAAAAAGACGTAAAGTATGACACCATTTACCCAAAATGAAGTGGGGAAGAGAGTAAAGAATGGGTTCGAACCTAGGTGATTATCAACTCAATATACAGTGCTATATGCAAAAGGTGTTATATATAAACCTAATGGTAACCACAAATGAAAATCCAGTAATACATAGGTAAAAAATAAAGACAAAGGAATCCAAGAATATTACTAAAGAAATCCAACAAACCATGCGTGAAGACAGCATGAAAGGAGCAGAAAAGAACTACAAAAACAACCATAAACAAAGTAACAAAATTGCAATAAGCACACACCTGTCAATAATTACTTTGAATGTGAATGGACTAAATGCTCCAATCAAAAGATATAGGGCGACGGAATGGATAAAAAAGCAAGACCATCTACATGCTGCCTACAAGAGACTCATTTCAGACCTAAAACCATATGTAGATTGAAAGTGAAGTGATGGAAAAGCATTTATCATACAGATGGAAGTGAAAAGAAAGCCAGGGTAGCAATACTAATATCAGACAAAACAGACTTTAAAACAAAGACTGTAACAAGAGACAAAGAAGGACACTATAAATCATAAAGGGAACAATCCAACAAGAAGATATTGTAAATATTTAGGCACCCAACACGGGAGCACCCAAATGCATAAAGCAGCTAATAACAAACATAAAGGAAATAATTGATAGTAATACAATAATAGTAAGGGACTTTAACACCACACTTACATAAATGGCTAGGTCATCCAAACAAAATGAACAAGAAAACATGGCTTTGAATGACACCTTGGACCAAATGGATCTAGCAGATATATTCAGAACATTCCATCCTAAAACAGCAGAATACACATTCTTTTAAGTGTACATGGAACCTTCTCCAGAATAGATATCATGTTAGGCCACATAACAATTGTCAACAAATTCAGAGAGACTGAAGTCATACCACGCATCTTTCCTAACCACAATGCTATGAAACTAGAAACCAACTATAAGAAAAAATCTGAAAAGGACAGAAATACATGAAAGTTAAATAATAGGGCACTAACCAATGACTGGGTCAACCAAAAAGTCAAAGAGGAAATCAAAAAATACATGAAGACAAATGAAAATGAAAACACAACAGTACAAAATCTTTGGAATGCAGAAAAATCTGTTCTAAGAGGGAAGTGTATAGCAATACAGGCCTACAGAAAGAAGCAAAAAAAAAAAAAATCTCAAATTAACAACCTAACTTTACATCTAAAGGAGCTAGAAAAAGAACAAACAAAACCCCAAACCAGTAGAAGGAAGGAAATTATAAACATTAGAATGGAAATAAATAAAACAGAAACTAAAAATAATAATAATAATAGTAATCATTGTAACCAGGAGCTGGTTCTTTGAAAAAATCAACAAAATTGATAAACCTTTAGCCAGTCACATCAAAAAAAAAAAAAAAGAAATACAAAGGACTAAAAGAGAGTATTATGAAAAAGTATACACCAACAAATTAGACAACCTAAAAGAAATGGATAAACTCCTAGAAACATATAACCTTCCAAAACTAAATCATGAAGAAATAGAAAATTGAACAGACTGATTACCAGCCATAAAATTGAGTGTGTAATCAAAAAATTCCTAACAAATCAAAGTCCAGCATCAGATGGCTTCACAGGTGAATTCTACCAAACATTTAAAGAAGAGTTAGTACCTATTCTTCTCAAACTATTCCAAAAAATAGAGGAAAAAAGGAAAGCTTCTAAATTTATTCTATGAGGCCAGTATTACTCTGATACCAAAACCAGATAAAGACACTACATAAAAAGAGAACTATAGGCCGCTATCTCTGATTAACACAGATGCAAAAATACTTAACAAAATGTTAAGAAATGGAATCCAACAATACATTAAAAAATCATTCAGCATCATCAAGTGGGATTTATTCTAGGAATGCATGGATGGCTCACTATTTATAAATCAATCAATATATCTCATCAACAAGAGAAAGGGAAAAAACCTTATGATCATTTCAACAGATGCATAGAAAGCATCCAACAAACTACAACATCCATCCATGATAAAAACCTTAACGAATTTGGTTTAGAGGGAACATACTTCAACATAATAAAGGCCATATATGAAAAACCCACAGCTAGCATCAGATGCAATGGGAAAAAACAGCTATTCCTCCAAGGTCAGGAACAAGATAAGAATGTCCACTCTCACCACTGTTACTCAATATAGTACTGGAAGTCCTAGCCACAGCAATCAGACCACAAAAGTAAACGGCATCCAAATTGGTAAGGAAGAAGTAAAAACATGCACTATTTACCGATGACATGGTACTATATATGGAAAACCTGAAAGACTCCACCAAAAAACTACTAGAACTGATGAGTGAATTCAGTAAGGTTTTAGATAGAAAATCAATATACAGAAATCCACTGCATTTCTATACACTGATAATGAAGTAGCAGAAAGAGAAATTAAGACAACAGTCCCATTTACAAGTGCACCAAAAATAATAAAATCCCCAGGAATAAGCTCAACTAAGGAGGTGAAAGAGCTGTGCTCTGGAAACTATAAAGCATTAATGAAAGACATTGATGATGACACAAATGAAAAGATATTCCATCCCTATGGACTGGAAGAACACACATTGTTCAAACATCTGTACTACCCAAAGCAATCTACAGATTTAATACAAATCCTTATCAATCTACCAAAATCATTTTTTCACAAAACTAGAACAAACAATCCTAAAATTTGTAGGGAACCGTAGAAGACTCTGAATAGTCGAGAGCAATCCTGAAAAAGAACAGAACTGGGTGTGGTGCAAAAATAATGAATACCATTACGCTGAAAAAATAAAAAATTTAAAAAAAAAGAACAGAACTGGAGGTATCACAATCGCAGATTTCAAGATATATGATGAAACTATAGGAATCAAAATGGCGTGGTTCTGGCAAAAAAAGAGACACAAAAAGATCAACAGAACAGAACAGAGAGCCCAGAAATAAACCCACGATTACACAGCCGATTAATCTTCAATGAAAGAGGAAAGAATATGCAATGGGAAAAAGTCTCTTCAACAAACAGTGCTGGGAAACTGGACAGCTACATGTAAAAGAATGAAACTGGACCATTTTCTTAAACCATACACAAAAATAAACTCAAAGGGATTAAGGACCTAAATATGAGACCTGAAACCATACATATCATAGAAGAGAGGACAGGCGGTAATTTCTCTGACACCAATTGTAGGAACATTTTTCTAGATTTGTCTCCTGAGGCAAGGGAAACAAAGGAAAAATAAACTCTTGGGACTACCTCAAAATAAAAAGCTTCTGCACAGCAAAGGAAATGATCAACAAAACTAAAAGAACCTACTGAAGATATTTGTAAATGACATATCCAGTAAAGGGCTAGTATCCAAAATATATAAAGAACTTACATAACTCAAAACCAAAAAATAAACAATCCAATTAAAAATGAGAAGACACGAACATTTCTCCAAAGCAGACATTTTGATGGCCAACACAGGAAAAGATATGCAACATCCCTAATCATCAGGAAAACGGAAATAAAAAACCGCTATTACCTTATACCTGTCAGAAAGGCTTAAAATAAAAGACAAGAAACGACAAATGTTGGCGAGGATGTGGAGAAAAAGGAACCCTCGTGCACTGTTGGGAATGCAAACTGGTGCTATCACTGTGAAAAACACTATGGAAGTTCCTCTAAAAATTAAATTAGAATTACCATATAATCCAGTAATTCCACTACTGGGTATTTACCCAAAGAATACAAAAATACTAATTCGAAAAAATATATGTACCCCTTTGTTTATGGCAGCATTATGTACAATAGCCAAATTACGGGAGCAGCCAATCGTCCATCAATAGACACATGGATAAAGAAGAGGTGGTAGATATACATTACTCAGCCATAAAAAAGAAGGACATCTTGCCATTTGCAACAACATGGATAGATCTAGAGGGTATAATGTCAAGTAAAATAAATCAGAGAAAAGCAAATACCATATGATATCACTCATATGCAGAATTTAAGAAATAAAACAAATGAACAAAGAAAAAAGAGAAAAACCAAAAAATAGACTCTTAACTATAGAGAACAAGCTGACGGTTCTCAGAAGGGAGGTGACTGGGGGTGAAAGCGGTGAAGGGGATGAAAGTGCACTTGTCATGATGAGCAGCACTGAGTAGTTACGGAATTGTTGAATCACTATATTGTACACCTGAAACTAATATAGCATTGTATGTTAACTATACTGGAATTAAAATAAATTTAAAATTAAATTTAAAAAATTTTTAAAAAACAGCATGCATAGTAGAAAAATAAACAAGATCCATCTATATGGACTATTACACAGCCACAAAAAAGATGGCATCATGCCACTTGAGACAATATGGATGGACCTACAGGATATTATGCTAAGTGAAATAAGACTAAGACACATACCATATGATTCCACTCATAAGTGGAACCTAAAAAAACCCTCAAATAAATGAATTAACAAAAAGCAGAATCAGACCTATAAATACGGAGAACAAAATGAAGATTGCCCGAGGGGAGGGCTGTGGGGGGCGGTTGGGCAAAATGGGTGAAGAGGAGAGGAAGATAGAGGCTCCCAGTAATGGAATGAGTAAGTCATAGGAATAAAAGGGACAGCCTAAGGAACACAGTCAATGGTACTGTAAGAGCAATATAATGATATGATGGTAGCTACACTTGTGGTGAACACAGCATAATGTATAGACTTGTCAAGTCACTATGTTATACACCTGAAGTAATATAACATTGCGTTAACTATACTCAAATAAAAAATGTAAACATGAAGTTAAATGTTTTTTTTTAAGGAGGTAAAGCCCAAAAGAGTGTCTATTGTACGCTACCCTTCATGTTAGAAAAAAGGATACAGAAGAAAATATACAGGTATCCATTTATTTGTGTAAAAGAAATAGTCTTTTAAAAAAGAGTCAATTTTGCTCTAACACAATATATTCATCCCTAAAAATCTCTACATTATGCAAAATTCCACAATAAAAACCAGAAGGTTTATGGGGGAACATGGGGTACAACACTCAGTAAACCTCAGACACACACACGCACAGAGATAGGAACCTAATTTTAAAAAAGCAGCAACACAATTTTACAACATTAAATAGTTAAGAAATATAATACAATAAACATGTCACTTTACCTAGAAAAAGCTTTGAAGTTTGCTTGTGGAATGGAGATCAGGATGGCTATAGCTTGTGAATTGGTGCAAAGGGGTAGAAGGCTGTAGCCCCAGGTGTGGATGGGTGTGACTTCTAAGACACTGGTGAACCAGGGGGACTCAGAGATGTCTACAGTATGTGCATTTTACATATTCTTACCCAGCTCAGGTCAGCTGGGTATACTTTCTGGGTTCACCTAGAATTTCTCATGCATGAAACTGTCCATAAACAAACACGAAATACACATGAAACTCCAACTGTTCTCTAAGATACAGCAATCACGGTGGCACAAACCTGCTTTTTTCAAAACAAGCATTACTGCAAAACTATACAAGAAAGACAAATCGGAAAGTAATGAGATTGATTTACCAACAGGCAATGAGTGGGAACAGACTAGCAAGAATGGGGGATGGGAAGGAGGTAGTAGAGTCAAGGGAGTGACACTTCTCTGAGTATATTTTTGGGGTAGGTCTAACTCTTAGAACCCAGGTAATGTTTTACATACTAGCCCCCCCAATAAATAAATAATATGAATCAGAATGTGAGGAGAACCCCAAATGGAAAGCAAACAGCAACAAATAAACCTAACTATATTTCAAATGACTATCATAATCACACTGAAGGAGGTGGGAAAGGAAATAGGTAAACTTAAGTAACTCTGGAAAGAAGTGTTTTTGTTTTGTTTCATTTTAACCAAGAATATTTACTGATGGATTGATGAATATAATTTTAAATAGAATAAGAAGGCATAACCATGAATTCAAACAGTATTCAAACACCAAAAGAGGGAAAAGCCATAAACTTAGGAACTTAAAATATTCAAGTCAAAGAGCCTCTGAGGTACTGAATAGATAAGTATCAGACAATTCTTCCCTTTTGTACGATTCCTGTATTACATCACTTGATCACAAAGCCAGAATGGTACTTCCGTAGAATTTCTCATTCATTTGTACCTCAGCCATTCCACCTGACTGCTCCTCTGTTCCCCATTCCTCTCCCTTTCCTTTGCAGTGATATTCTTCAGCCATTCCCTTCCTAAGGAATTGTGTGCACATCTTCCTTCCAAAGCAAGGAAGCAAGCAAGCAAGTGATGAGTCAGGGGAAGTGAGCCATGGGCAGATATATGAATGAACAGATTTGGACATTAGGATGGCGACTGCGTGATTCAATGAGGTCTTTAAGCTGACTTGGACAAATAAGCTGCTCTGGCTTGCAGAAAGGTCCATAATGCGACATCGTATTGTGCTACCAATGCCAGATCCCATGTTTCTAAGAGGTTAACAGTAATCTACACAAGGAGATAGGTAGTCAATGTAACCAGGCAGCTAATGGGACAATACAGTCAATGCTTTGGACCTCCTAGCGTGATCATTTGGCAACCGCAAAAACCTTCAGGATCCTGAGGTCAATCTTTAAATCTCTTGGACAGATAAATTAGGCATAAACCATGCGGCAGAGATGGGAATACAGGAGGCATTTAGGGTGCCCTAGCTCCTTGTTCAGAAACCCATGAGAAGGTCCCCAAGCATACTGTCAGAGAAGCCACCCTGGTGGTGACCGTGCCTCCAAGCTGAGCAAACCTGCAGGCATGTGGCTATTTTCTGAAGAGGAAGAATAGCCATATAGGTAGGTACTCTGTGTGTGGAGAATCAGAGGCCAGATGTTGAGGGACCTGGGAAAACCACCGAGAAGTTTGGCTTGACACCTTTCACCTTTTAAGATGAACATCTCCATCCAGCAGTCCTCTGATGACAGAGCAGACTTCCGGGGACCGAGAGGTGGTCATAGTCTCTGACAGAAATGCTGATTTCCCAAAAGTTCCTGGGGATATAACATCCCAGAGGCTTATTTATGAGCAAAAGTAGATAAAAACTACCAGACCATAGAACAATCTTGCCAAGTTAGATATGTATTTAACAGGCATAGCTTGGGGTGCCAGGTAAAAAAAGAGGAAACTCAGGCATAATAAAAAGCAAGAAGACTGAGCGGCGCCTGGGTGGCTCAGTGGGTTAAAGCCTCTGCCCTCGGCTCAGGTCATGATCCCAGGGTCCTGGGATGGAGCCCCACATCAGGCTCTCTGCTGAACAGAGAGCCTGTTTCCCTTCCTCTCTCTCTGCCTGCCTCTCTGCCCAATTGTGATCTCTGTCTGTCAAATAAATAAATAAAATCTTTAAAAAAAAAAAGGCAGGAAGACTGAAAGATCAAGTGAATGGTATGCCGGGTGGCAGAGAAGCAAAGGACATATGGAAGAGTTCGTAGGAGGATGCTGAAACCGAGCTGAGGGGAAGGCAGCATGGCTGCAGTCTACACCCAGGGAAAGCCAATGTGGCCGGCTGGCAAGAGTCCTTCCCTCCCTTTCTCAGGATGGACAGATAGCATTCGGCAGCGTAACTGGGGGAGATGATCTCTGTAAATGGGAATAGCTGAATGGATACTGAAGAGAAATAGGCTGGATGTGCCATTCTGTCATGTCCTGTTTTCCCCAGAGGCAGGTTTGTGTCAACAGAGCACATGTGGGGCTGTCCTGCAACAGCAGTGGTGTCTTGGCAGAAAGGGGGTAATAGGGTGGAGGTGGGGCTGGAAGGAGGACTCTCAAGTTCCGGTTTTTAAATACTAGAGAACGAGGAACTTTGTAGTCAAGAAACTGGATGCTGACTTTCTGTTCTATGCCCACTTTCTCCAAAACCCTAACAAATTTTGCAGATGATATGGCACCATCCCCATCCTGATGAGTTTCCTGGATGGTCCTGTGATGCTGCTCAGTTGCTTCTCTGGGAAATTCGCTCCAGCCATCATGCATAGCCTCTGGACAGCTCACTGTCATCTTTATCCAAATCATATGGCCGAAAAGCAAAGTATAGTTCGTTGCTTCAGAGTTGAACGGTTCTGGTCCATTCCCATCTTTGCTCTTAGCACTGTATTAAGTGGGTTGGAAATGAGCCAGTTTTTATGAATCAGTGGAAGTTTACCTGGTCTTTTCCTTCTGGAAAGAAGGCACTAATGAGCCATCTCCCAGTGGGTTGATGACAAGTTCTGGCATCAACTGGAAATCTTCCCAGCTGAGGGCCCCATTCTCACCTTTGTCCGGGCTGGTGAACTGGCTGTAGAGGCAGGTGATCTGACTGTGGGAAAGGCTGGTCTCCTTGATCTCCTCTAGTTCTTTATTCCACAGTAACGTGGACCCCAAGTGTGAGCTCCCCTAGGAGCAGCTGTACCTGAAGCAACAGTGGAAAGCTAAAGACAAAAGGAATTGTAGACAAATATTGGACTCTCGTTGGAAAATTTATTCTTCACAAGAGAATGAACTAAAAATTCCAAAACTACTTTATGTGCAGGATAGGACTGAGCAAATATGTTGTAGATAATGACAATGAGTTTGTCACTGCTAGAGAAAGGAGTTACAAATAAGGAATGGGGAAAGTCTAGAATGAATCCTTTGGTATTAGATTACATCTAAAATATCAGTATAAATTCATACATATTTTCTCAAACACAGAGAGAGATATACACATGTATCTGCAGATGGATAGGCATAAAATAAACGTGTGTCTATGTGCATGTATGAGTATACAAACATATTTCTTAGCTCTGTCATCTGAGAGGGCCTTAGAAACAATGATACTTTGGTAACCCTGAATACATCTACTGCCCACATCTTCTTTCTTTCTTTCTAAGATTTTATGTATTTATTTAACAGACAGAGAGCGAGAGAGCACAAGCAGGAAGAGTGGCAGGCAGAAGGAGAGGGAGAAGCAAGCTCCCTGCCGAGCAGGGAACCTGATGCAGAGCTCAATCCCGGGACCCCGGGATCACGACCTGAGCCAAAGGCAGGCACTTAACCGACTGAGCCACCCAGGCGCCCTGCTTACATCTTTCTAAATGCCATTCTCTAAAAGGATAAACCAGGGATCCTTGGAGAAATTTATTCAAGGACTAGGCCAGGGGAAATATAAGATAAGCCTAGAATATCTGAAGATGCTCAAAAGTAAGAAAGTGCTCAAAAAATAATAGGAAGCATGTCGAAAGGGCACAGAAGCCAACCTGAACGAGCTCTCAATAGCTAAATCTGGGACACTTTGAGCAATAAAATAAAGACAGTAATGGATTATAACTCAGAAAATAAAGATCTGAGTCTATACTGCTATAAGGAAATTGGGATAAATAAATACATGTATGGGGGGGTAGTTCTTCCTTACAGAAGAGTTCTAATGAATAAATGTAGAAGTATTGATACAAATTTTTAAAATCACCATTAGCCAAATATGATAGTTATAATTTTTATGGGCAATAATCATCGATGAATGCTAAAATTAGTTGGGTGAAATTATGTTGAGAAATAGGATGTGTGCATTGTCTCAAAGTTTCTCCCCACAAGATACTTGTTGATTACAAACAGAAAATAGTAATTTTAGCTGCAGAAGCTGACAGCCACCATCTTAGCCAAGTGATCAAAATTAACATCAGTAGCAATAGGGGACAGCTGTATATGAACCTCCTGATATAATGCAATGAGATGACACTTCTGTGGAATTCTTGACAAAAATGTTTGACCTCAATCTAACCATAAGAAAAATGTCAGACATCCTTAATTAAGGAACATCCTAGAAAATCATCAGCCAGCACTCTCCAAAAGTGTCAAGGTCATTAAAGCAATGATTGAGGGGTTACCACAAACTGAAGGACACTAAGGAGATTTGACAACTAAGTGCAATGTGGGATCCTGGATTGGATCCTGGACCAGAAAAAGAACATTAGTGGGAACTGGTAAATGCCAAGTAAAGCTAATAAATTGGTAAATAGTATTTATCAATTTTAATTTTCTGCTTTCAATAAATGTACTGCGGTTATGTAAAATGTTAACATTAGGAAAAGCTGGACAAAGTATATGGGAATCTTCTCTACTACTTTTGCAACTTCTGTGTAAATATTCAGTTATTTCAAAATACAAAGTTAAAACACACACACACACACACACACACACACTTAGCCATAAATATTCCACAGTTCCTGAGTTGGGATTTGTACCCCAGTGCCTATGATAGAAATATGGCTTCTGGAGAAAGTAAGTTCAACCAGGACAAGCTTAGTTCATAATTTCTTTCCTTTAAATAGCAAAATTCAGAAGACCACAGAGAATCTAAGATAATTAGAAATTGCTATGGTATATGACACCTTAACCCCTAGGGCCCCCTCATGGCATAGATTCCCATTTGAGGGTGAGCTGCTACGACGGACTGCATAGGGCGTGCAGTCTGTCATAGGAGCTCACCCTCGTCCTCTGCTGAATGGGCTGTCCAGCTCATCTGTTCTCATCAGTAAGTTATGTTGGTATGGGCCACGAATACTCAAGACATTTGCCTGCTCTTCCCCCATGCAAGTCGAAGGCAGGCATTCCCGTTAGATCACACCCAACCTTTCCCACATGGTCCAGAGAGCTGACTGATCAGAGTCAGCACTTGAGCTGAAACATCTCCTATCGCTGCTTTCAGCTTGCAGTCAGGTCCATGGGGACCCTTGGAGTCTAAGTCCCTGCTTAGATTCTGAGGTTCAGATGGAAAGGCATGGAAATCATCCTTCCTCAAATGTGGTAAGATGCTCCAGCAATTTCACCAAGCGTCCCTCTCCAGCTTTTGTCAGTGGTCCGGGGCCAGAATATCTAACAGTCTCTGTGGCAGTGGACGGCAAAGCTTGACATGAGATGCAGCGCTGTGGCAAAGGTTGATCAGGTTCCCGAGGAACACCGAAGCCTAAATCCTGACCATCAGGATGACAGTTAACTCATTCCACCATATGGTGTTAACAATTATCCTCTGTGTCAGGCTTCATAAAATTAGCCTGGGAAGAATATCAGAGATTCTTTGTCATTTCATAGCCTGATAGTAGTTTTCTAACTTATCAAACTATGCATCCAGGGATTTTAAAGTAAAAGTCTGTCAAATCACTTTTCTTCTTACCAAGGAGGTGCATCAGAGAGACGGGACATTCCAACGGCCTTACTGGGAAGTAAATGAAGGCAATCACTCAAATGAAGACCCAGACCCCCTCGGTCTTAGTCCAGAGCTATAAACAATGACCATGTTCACTCTTCCATTTTCTATCAAGAAGAAGAAAATAGGTCTTATGAGAAAGAAGCTTCTGAGAACAATGAAACTGTCTTACAGAAGAATGACAAGACTGGGAGTGGAGTTCTGAGCCAAGAGAGGGCTTAAAGACTAGAGTTGGCAGGAGGGGCATTTCAGCTGTATTTGACCTGCCCTGGGATAAAGACCTTCTCACTGCCTCACTCTCTCTCCTGTCCCCAGTTCTATCTCCTCTCATCCAGCCTCTCCCCTCCTTCTTTCTCCATGAGTCCTCACTGGAGACTTCTCATATTCTATTGGTTTACAAGACCGAGACTGAGAAATGCTGACCAAGCTTTTCTTTTGTTGTAAAAGAATTACACATACCACAGTGTCCTAGACAGGTCATGTTTTGGTTTTATAAAATATCTTCATAGTTTTGCAAGCTCTCTCGGAAATATTCTGTTGTTTTATGGCCTGTCTCAAAATGGTTCTATCCATCCAATTAAGTCTCTCTTGCTTCAGTCTAAGTGCTTTCCTTTATCTCATCCAGTTTGCTCCTTTAAATCAATTACAAAAAATTCTAACATTGGTACGAGAATTTTTGACATAAAAATTCTTCCCTAATCCTGAAACCTTCAATTCCTTCATTCTGCCTAAAGAAATAAGTTCAAATCCTTAGCCCAACTCTCCAGCCTCTGTATGATCTGGTCCTAACCTACCTTTCCAGATGGACTGCCCACAAATCCATTGCACAGACCCTAGACCTCAGCCTAACCAAACTACACGTGCTTCTTGAGAAAATATCCTGCACTCTAAAAACGATATCTCCACTTGGAATGCCCTCTCTCCCACTGTGGCCTCTTATTTATTCATTTTGAAGAAAATTAACTGACACAAAAATGAGAGACATAATTTCTGCCATACAGAGTACATGGGATAGTAGAGAAATTGTATTATTATTAAGTATAAGGTTTTAGCACCTAACTGGTATGTGGTGTTAGAATAGGGCTGGATGTTAGGATTAAACTTCATGGTAAAGGGAGCATCTGAAAAGGCCTTGAAGGATGGGGTAGAATTTCCATGTGTAAACTGGGAGGAAAAGGATTATAAGCTGAGGAAACCATGAGAGCAAGCTCACACAGGCAGGAGAAAATGAAGTGCATATACATAAATTCAAATATTTTGGTTTGGCTGTAGTGCTCCAGTAGACCAGATCTTGAAGGACCTTGAATGTCAAACTAAAACGTCTGAATCTATTACACAGACATGGGAAATTAGAGGTTTCTTCTTGGTATAGTAGGGTTGGAAGAGCCTGACATTAGTTTCAAATGTGAGACTACAGGAGTGGTGATGCCTGTCACATGCTCCATTTAACTCAGCTGTGAGCTCTCACAGACTGGCCGTAAGTAACTTGTGACTTTACTCGTAGCTGCTGTTCTGATATGGGACTCTCCTTGGGACAAGTCAGCACAGCACCTGCGACATGCAACTATATAGCTACCGACCCCAGCAGATACTCCTCCCCCTCTCTACCCATTTTCGAGAATCACCAGAAGCAGTTTGCTTTTGAGACGCCATCAGTTCTCCTGTTCCCTGCCATAAGATGCAGGCATCATTATGATCTTGATGTCCCACGGACCATCACACCGGTTCCTGTTTTCCTCATGGGGTGAGGAAGCAGAGGTAGCAAGTACTTTAGATGCCTTAGACACAAGCAAGCCAGGGGTGAAAGCCTGGTACCACACACTTCAGCAGTCAGGGTCCAGCCAGGAACACAGACTGATCCACAGCAGTTATTTTAACAGACAGAACTCAGTACCGGGAAGGTACTGCAAAATGGACATAGCAAACGGGAAACGGAGGCAACAGAGACAGTAAGTGCAGAAAGGAGCTGACACACCTAGGACAGAACCTAACAGGGAGCAGCTGGTGAGAGAGAAATGTTATTTTCAGAGTCCCGGCAGAGCAGAGGAATAGATGTACAGCTGACAGACGACAGCCGAAGAGGCAGCACAATAGCTAATGACAGCATTAGCCCACGAGCCCCGTTAATATCAAATACTGTGAGAAATAAAGAAAATTCCTTACTGCAGAGTTTAGTTTTGGAATTCTTTCTTTTTAAAACACGGGCCTGGCTGTGGAGCAGGGAATAAAATTACTGCTTTGTACACATCGTTCCAGAATATGTTCAGGTTCACGTTTTCTTGCACATCTGAGACATTCCGCTGCTCTAAGTACAAGCAGACAATGGAGTAGCACTCACAATAAGACAGAATGAATTACTGACACACACAACAACTTGGATGGATCTCAGAGGCATTATGCTGAGTGAAAGAAGCCAGTATCAAAAGGTATGATTCCACTTATATGACACTTTCAAAAAGACAAAACCATAGTGATGGACAACAGGTTCTTGGTTGCCAGGGGCTAAGGGTGGGGGGTATGACTCTAAAGGGATAGCACAGGGGAACTTTTTGAGGTAATGGAAATGTTCTGAATCCTAATAGTGGGAGGGTTACGTGAGTCTAGGCATGTGATAACACTCAGCTATACTAAAAAAAGAGTCAATTAAAAAGGGGGGAAAGGTAAAAAATAAAGGTGGAACATGGATGGCTTGTGCATAAGAAGGTTTTATCTTTTCTTATTTTTTGAAAACTTTGCTGTGGTAAGGTTAAGTAGGACCCTACTGCGCTCTTGCCGCGACTGGCGTGAGTTACAAGGGAAAAGTGTCCCTTGGAGTGAGGCCAAATCTACGACATGTCTTCAGTTACTGCACACCTTGGAGCCTCCAGCTGAGGGCAAGGCAGGTGGGCGAGGGAGGAACTCTCCCCACACCGATGGGCCACTGTGGGACTCAGGCTGCCTGCTCCTGTGATTTGGGTGAGGGTATTTGTGCCGTCTGCAGCAGTTCAAAGCTTTCTTCTTCCCTCCACTTCAAAGCCCGGCCTGCCTTTTTCCCACTCATGTCTTTTATTTGGTGCTAGCAACCTTTGAGGACTGATACTGAATGGCCCTTGGCAGTGACCCCACTAATTGGCAAAGCTGGCCACAGGGGATGAATAAGACACTCACTGGCATCAACATCACACTGATCATGGTCCAGTGGGCCTTGTTTTGTATTCTCCTTGACAGTCCAGAGCAATTCCTGTGAATAAATGACTGAGCAGCAGCAGGAAGTGGTCTCCCTCCTGGCCTCCCTGGAGCCCTCTTTTCCATTCACATGGGGACTACCGTCCACACAGGCTTCAAAGTAGAATTCTGTTATGCTCAGCACATTTAAATCACTTCATTAATAGAACACCATTAAACAAAGTGTTCCTGAACTTTAAAATACATAAAATCATTTTGCATTCCATCACCCAAAGAATTTTCCTTTGGTTCCAGCTGAGATCAAAAGGAGAGAGAGATTCTTGGCGGCTACATGCTGTCTTTCACAAAGACTCTCTCGCGGTGGAAACTGCGCCATTGCCACTGCATTCGGTTCTGCTCACTAGGGGCCGATCTCATACCCAAGACATTATCAGACCATCAAGAGGGTGGGATTCCCTTTTGAGTGAATGAGCACATACTCTTTTGTGTTTGGCTTCTTTCACTCCACATACTTTTTTGAGGTCAATGCTGCATGTATCAATATTGTGTTCTTTTTTATGACTGGGTAGTACTGCATTATAGGAATATGGTAGTCCCCAATTTGTTTATCCATTCTCTTGTTGGTAGATAATGGAGGTGTTTCTAGTTGTGAGGACTTTGGGGGGGGGTCTTTTACAAATTAAGTTGCTATGACTATTTTTGTGCAAGGCTTTTTGTGGACATACTCATTCTTCTTACCTCCGTATACCTGAGAGGGAATTAGAGGGCAGACATATGCTTACGTTTGTTAGATACTGCCAGTCTCTGAAGTGGCTAGACCATTTTACGTGCACCCCATCAATTTATGAGAGTTCTAGTTGCTCTTCCTCTGTGCCAGCACTTGTTATTATTGACCTTTTGAAGTTTAGCCCCTCCAGTACACAGCAGTATGTGACTGGGGTTTTCATTTGAATTTTCCCAACGAGAAATGATGTTGAGGGCTTTTGCATATGCTTATTGGCCTTTTGCATATTTCCTTTAGCCAAGTGCTTCTCAGGAGAATTGAGGAAGTGGTGGTGGCAATAGCTGGCAGGGAAGAGAAATAAAGGTATGATTTGGAAAAACAGACTTATCAATGATAAGGCAATTTTTCCCAGTCCTGAATATTTCTGCATTTTGGTGTTTTAAATAGACAGTAATATATAAAGTGGTTAAAAGAAGAACTCAGCCAGCACTTGTTCCTGAATATCTCCCTCCCGGCCTATAACCACTGTTCACAATTCTGCCTCAGAGATGTGTTCCTTTGGGCTTCTCACTAGGAGTTCTCAGCACATTAATGTGAATGCATCTGTGGGCTTCTGTCAAGCCTCACAGCTAGCTGGGGGTGCAGTGGGAAGGGTTTGGGCACTTCGGGGTGCTGCGTTCAGGCCCTCTAGGGAAAGCATGAAGGCCCTAGCTTTCCTGGGAGAGTGGTAGAAAAGGTAACACCAGGAAAGGGAAGAAAGGCTTAGGAGAGAGAGACACGGGAAGCACCCTAAACTTTTACTTACTTCATTCTGTTTTCCCACAGTTACTCACTTTGGTAAATGTTGGAGCTGAGGAGAGAGGAAAGGGAGAAGCACAGTATGAGTCAGAAATGATGTTATTAAGCTTGTTTGGAAGAGCACAATGCCAGCCAATAGGAGGCTCTGGACAGTGTCATGGAAAGAAAGTGCTATATAACTGCAGCAGGAAGAGTGCTGAGTGAAGAAGGTATCGCCAGCTTCCTTTAAGCCTTCCAGAAAGATCGAGGCACTTTCTGTTTATGTGCAACACATTCACACACTCCAGTAAGAAGAATCTGAGGCAGACAAGGTCCCCTCCATCTCCTAGATAGGCCGTAACCTTGTGCAGAAATGCAGGGACCTGGTTTAAGGACAAATGGGCCCCAGGGTGGAATGAAAGTAAGGTCCCGGATCACCTGACTAAGGAACCCATGTGGCTTGTAATGGGCATCTTCGCTCTAAGGTTTTATTCCTATATTCAAACATACCGCAGCATCCATTCTCTAGTGAATATTTCTCATGTTTAAGACAACATGATAGTAATGAATGAGCTCTGAAAGTCAGCTGCTATAAATGCCATGTGTTATCAGTTAGATCACACACTAAAGCCGAATTTTCAAAACATTTTAAGCTGAAATACCCACAACATTTTAACAGATGTCTTTTGGAGAGTCTAGAGGCAAAATAAGCTCCCATCAGTATATAAAATAAAACCCCAAAGAAAGTAAAATGCAGAGGGATTATATTTTTCTTTTGGCAGTAAGAGAAAGGTTGGGGAAAATCTTGAGATGTTTGGAGAAATGCTTGTTCACAGCCACAAAACTGAAGAAATGAACAGTGTCTATTATTTCTTGTTCTGAGCACTGACCCTAAGTATGTAGCTCTAACTTTCATTGAAAGAGTTTCATGGGCAGGTAGGGAAAGGATCTGAGAGTATAAATTATGGGCCAGCAGGGACAGAAATGGGGTGAAAGCATCAAAGAAGCATCTTTTGTCAGGGACAGGATGGGCAAGACCAGTAGTGGCTGATTCTAAAATGATCTCATCTCGGAGTCTAAGGCCTCTTAAAATCAGGGGTAAGAGGGCCAGAATGGGAGCCTGGAAAAATAAAGAGACATTTTTATGTGTGTGTTTTTCTCCAACATTATGAAAAAGTCTGAAAGTACAGAAAAGTCAAAAGAAGGGGGGCAGGGAGAGGGTGGCTGGGTGATGGACACTGGGGAGGGTATGTGCTATGGTGAGCGCTGTGAAATGTGTAAGCCTGACGACTCACAGACCTGTACCCCTGAAGCAAATAATATATTATATGCTAATAGAAAAATTAAAAAAAAGAAAAGTCCAAAGCACTGTATAGTGATGAGAGAGAGATCATTTTTCATGTGACACTTTGGTTCCCCAGGTGCTATCTTTGACCTTCAAGAAATGTTCTTGAATGAATCAATGAGTGGTCTAAGAGGCTTCCCACATACTTATTCCGGGGAAGCCGAGGTTGTTCACTGCTACTCCTGCATGGAGTGGTAATTCCAAAAACAGGACACCCTATGGCTCTGCTTCTGTTCTACCTATTCTTTTGGATGCTCCTTGCTCATGCTGTCTTGTCTCCTCCTTGCCTTGTTATCTTTGACTTTGTGCTCGATGTTGTGCTGCAAAATTGTATGCGGAGACAATCTGACATTATTTCTTTTGAGAGGATTTTTGTTTGCTTGGGCCAGGCACGTGGGGGTGCTAGCTAGCAGTGCAACAGATTTTACTCAAGCATTACCAAGGCAGTAGGAATACAGTTATGAACAAGAAATGGTTTCTGCCCTTGTAGGTCTTACTAAGAATAAGCAAAAGGATTCATTTAAATAGAGTCCTTAAAGGATAATTTCATTCATACAAGTCTGGTCAGCATGCAGCTTTTCCTCACCTTATCCGTGCGCACGGGTTAAGGACCGGCATGCTGGGCTGTGCAGAGATGCCCGGAGGCAGCAGTTCTCTTTCAGTTTTATTTCTTAGGTAGTTTTAGAAAAAAAATCCCATGAACTGATTATATCACCATATAAAAGTCGAATCAGAAATAATCAGAACTGTTTTACTTCCTTTGACCAAACACCCAGGAAAGAGAATGCTTTAAAACACTTCACTTAAGCAGGTACTAATTTCATGGCAGAAATGAAACCAAAGTCCATTTCAATGTTATAAGCTTAACTACTCTAAATCAACAGATCATCTAGAGGAGCTCGAGGGCTTTTGTCGTGGTGGTAAAACCAAAGAACAAATTCCTTCTGCACACAAATTCCAGAGCACCTAGTTTCAGGCCTAACGAGCTGGAGGCTGGAGCTCCTATCAAAACAGTGGGGAGGCGGGTCAGTTGAGAAGGAATCCTCAGTGGAGTGTAACCTACAGAGACCCTGGCCTAACGATGGTCGGCCAAAACAGAACACTCTCTCTCTGGACTTGGAGTCCTTAGTCATTTCCAAATGTTACCTCGTTACTTATTTAATGGCATGGCGGGGCGGGGCAGGTTCTCAAACTGATGAAAACCAAAAACCACTCCTCATCCCTCGCTCCTGGAAAAAACACTCAGTAGGAGAGCTGACTTAGAAAGTTAAAGACAAACTACCAAAATTAATATATTAATATCATTAATATGTTTTATTCCCTGCAGTTTTCTGTTGTGTAATTCTTTAAATTCTTTCATGAGACACCAGAGCCTTTGGTTTCTTGGAAACGGGTTCCTTCGCCATACAGGCTTTGTTTTCAGGCTTCCTTTCTCCTGCTTCCATGATTTTGCTGTCTACTTGGCATACCCTGGGGTCTTACTTGAGACCTACAGATCACTATCTATGATGGAGGCTTAGGAGAGAAGTGGGGTAATGTCTGAACTCAGGCCACATACAGCACATCTGTCAAGATGATCATTTTCAGTGAGGGAGCCACAGACCCTACGAAATCATTTGTCTTAAATAACATCTAGATCAAAGTTAACTGGGCCTGAGGAGATGGCATTTGTTTTGCTTAAAAATTAATGAGCAACTCTGTCACTTAAAATTTAGAAACTCAGAAGAGAATCAGACCTTGAGTGCTCCACGTCCAAAACAGAGGTCTGCATAGGCTCAAGAAAAATCAGAACTGGAATACTGAGCCTCTGATGGAACCAAACGTGGCTTGTGGTTTCCTCTATTTTTTTCACCTACTTGCACTAAAATGATCAGTGCCCTTGGATTCTATGGTGTCTGCTTCCTCCTGATATCTTGACCACAAACCTTACTCTTTTGGAGTTTCTCATCACTATTAAAATTACACAAGGCTCATATCATTCAAGTGTACCAATAATTTTTTGAGTTCCTACGAGGAGGAGCCACTTTGCTGGCATCACGGAAGACTGAAAAGAAAATCAGATGTGGCTTCTAACCCCTAAGAATTGATAACCTAATAGAAGAAAAAGACACATCCAGGAAGAATTCAGGTTACATTAAAGCAATGCTATAGGGAAAGTGCTGTAATAGAGGCCTAACTGAATCTAAAGCTGACATGGTTTAGAGTTTAAGAGAGTTTCAATATCCTACTCAGTAGATCCTGAAAAGGGGATTCTAATTACCTGATTATTCTCCAAACACGACTGGCTACATGATTCGTGGAGTCCAGTTCAAAATGAAGACACAGGGCCCCTTACTCAAAAAAGCATGGTGTCCTTCTGAGTGCGGGACCCTGTCACATGCCCTTAAACCTGGCCCTGTCTTCAAATACAGTCTGTGAATATGGGGAAGAGGCAGATTTTAAGCAGCCTGGATGAAGAAAGTGCACACAGGGAATTTTCTTCCAAGTAGTTCACCGGAAAATAAACTCACTCTGAGGAAAGAAAATAATTCTGTCTTTCCCAAATTAACAAATGGGACTGGGCTCTAAAAGAAAGTTACCATTTGCAAAGTCGATATCACAGATACGGCACAGCTACATGGTAAGGGTAATAATGATAGTGGCAGTAGCAGGGATAGCAGCTGACAAACGTACAAATCTTATTAAGTGCTACCATTTTTCACAGTCAATTCTGTCAACTTACTGCTCATTTAATCCTCAAAACAGCCCTGGAGGGCAGATAGATGCTATTATTTCCCTATCTTACAGATGAGGAAACCGACCTTAGAAAGGCTGAGTCATTAATTGTCCCTGGTCACACAGTGAATAAATGGTAGAACTAGGATTTGAAGTCAGACAGTCTAGCTCCAAAGTCTGTGCTCTTAATCTGTCCTTGAAATAAGGACATATATGGAGGGAAGGAAGGGAGGGAGGCATCCTGGTATACTCATTCATTACTATCTTAGATTTGACTTAACCAGGGTATACTGTGTGTTGTGTGCATGTTTTTAATTTTTGCTTTTTTTGCATTTCATGTTCATAGTTTAACAGCACCCGTTCGCCCTCCCCCACTGAGTGTTGCCACATGACCCCATGGAGTAGAAAGGTACTGGTTCTGAGAACATTACATCACAGCCCTATCCCATTCTCTCCAGACATTTTCTTTTCTCTTTTAACTATGGCAAACTGTTCTTTCTAACTAACAGGTATTCTTTTAAATCCACTTCAAGAGTGATATTTTCCTAACTTGAATTAAATAAAATGTAATTTCGACAGCCCTGTCATTGGCTTTCTTTCTCACTTACCTTCCCCATCTAAATTACAATTAAGGCTCTGTTCAAGATGGGCATCACCTAATGCCACTCCTGGACCTTAGACTTCGAAGGAGAGACATTCCAACTTGCCCTGTATTTATTAGAACTGTAAAGATTCAGCTTCTCAAATCAAAAAAGAGAACAGGACAAAAGGATTCTCTGGCAGCCAGTAGTCCCTGTCGCCATTAAATAAAACACGCTTTTGGCTGCTGGTCAGAGCCTGTAGTCAGGTCACTATTCTGTCTTTGTTCCCCAGTCCATTGTTATTCAAGGAAGGAATCGCCTACAAAATGTGGCCTCTGGTGGTGGGGGTTTCTCTCCAGCTCTTGCTCTTTCTCCCTCTTTTTCTGTCTCTCTTTTTGAATGCACCAAACTTTTTTTTTTTCTTTTTGGAAGTTACCTAGGAAACAAAGTCTTTTGTGCTCCAACTTTATTTGAGCTATTCGCTTCGCTGGGAATCTGCACAAAAGCTGAAGAGAAAAGAAGGTTGCTATGTTTTACTAAAATGTTCATGCTGAACACATTTTTCTCAGGGGGTGGGAGTCTTATCCTGTTGGGTGTGTTGGGGGGCTTTGCAGATACCTCTGACAAGGTAAGCAAATGCTGGGGGGTTAACTTAAGCAAATGGCTCTAGAATCTTCTCTTTACGAGGACCTGAGAACAGTTTGACAATATGTGAATCCCGAGTCAGCAGGACATGATGCTTCCAAATGTGAGGATGAGAAATTTTTTTTCATGCTTTTAGGACAGAATATTATTAAAACTTAACTGGAATAAGAGGGGAAAATATTTATTTTATACAGACACTCACCTTCCTCCAAATTATGGAAAGAAAGAAAACTAGGGTCAGTGGTGAAAACTGGGTCTTTTAATAATCTGGTTTAGAAGCCCAACCCCGAAATCAAAATCAGAGTGGAGCCTTTTTAATAATCTGGGTTAGGAGCCCAGCCCTGAAATAAAAGGTGGACAATACTAATATCTATCAAGGGCTTGGATGGAGAATTTTCAAATGTCATACCGAAGTCAAGGCCTCTAACTCCACAGCTAGAAGAAAAGCTTCCCACTGCAAAAGCAGAAAGAAACTAAGATCCTTTACTCTTCCGAATTTGAAACAGAAAACCTCTTGGATCTTTTCCCCCATTAACTGCTTTTGTATTTTCCACTATACTAAGTGGGGGAGAGGGGCTGCTTTTCCATGTGCACACAGTGTTGATGAAACTGCATTTTTGAAATGTTATTCACAAATGCCATAGTCCTACAGTAAAATTAACTCCTTGTGATTTCATCCAGCCTCTCAGAGTAGATAGGCTTGTCCTTCGGGTGATATGTTCTGGAATGTTTCCTGACTCTAGGTTTTCTGGCACATTTTATGAACCTTTCATAGGCATTTAAATCATCTGCTCCCTTTGAGTCCAGTCATCTAGGGCTCTCAAGCCTTTCGTTAGGAATATACAGGGAGATAGATATCCAGAATTTACCTGTCACTGGGTTAGAAACTAAGATTTTCTTTCAGTTTCAAGCGGGGGGACCTATGGCTACCCTTTCTCTCCTCTTAATTCCATTTAACCTGAAAAGCATGCTCTTTAAGTCCATTTTTTCTTTTGTGTCACTTGACTACTGAAATTGTAACTTTCAATTAGTGGTGCTTACTAACTATTTCTAGGAATCCTTCCTTTGACCTAAAAGCTTATTTCTGACCTCACTGTTCTTAACTAAACTGAAATTCCTTGATATGTTGCTTACATATAAACCATGCTGGCTAAGTTTGAATGTACTTCATTTGCAGTCCCATCCCCCGGAGGATGAAGATACAGATGTCATGTTAGGGCAGAGGCCAAAAAACCCAGTACACAATATCCCCTCGACACTGGACAAGCAGACCAACTGGAGCAAAGCACTGCCTCTCCCAACACCAGAGGAAAAGATGAAACAAGACGCCCAAGTGATTTCTTCTTGCATTATTCCCATCAATGTCACTGGTACCATTCTGTTCTTTTCTTAGGGGCAGTCGGGTCACAATATTCTGTGTTTTAAATATGTTCAAAACCTGTGCTGCTGGGCGGGCCAGTTAAGAATACCACTTTGTAAACAAGCAATACCTTTTTCATCAAAATACAACCCAGAAGATGTTCAATATGCTTTTGTCAGGTTTTGAACATCCATTTGCATATGTTCTGCTAGGCCGCTTGTTATGTAAATGATGGACAGTTTCTTTTTGAAAAAAGTCACCAAATAGCTCTTTGGTCATAGCCCACTGAAATAATGGAGAAAGCGGCAGTGATTAGTCATATGATAATGATGCATGGCACAGCAAAAAAGAAAACAGCAAACCCCAGGTCTCTCAAACTGCAAGTAATGATCCTGTAGACCAACTATAAAATCTGTTTTCAGGCTTCTTTGGATGAAGGTAGGCTTGTTTCAAAGATGGTTTAGATTTCCGCATTGATTTTGGCAATTTCTGACCTAAAAATATGCAGATTCAAAGATGAAAGCTGAATTCTATTCTAATCTAGCCAGCCTGGCTTACATTCCTCTCTGCCTTCCTCTTCTTGTGTACTAAGGGTTTAAATGTTAGCCTAGGTCGAACGCAAGCCTGTCCAGAATTTTCTTGAAAAGTTTATCTGTAGTGACCGTAGATGCCAGGAAACGATCTACTAGTCTTAGCTGCAAGTGAAATAATGTTATGAAATATTTTCACTTTCAAAGATAGACAGAAAATAATCTATCCATTGAGCTTTCTTTAAACAGCTCTGATAGTTATGTTTTAATTTATTTGTATATTGAAGATGTCACAATGGCCATGTTATTACTTTTATCCTGGTACCATGTGACTAAAGACGGCATGTCACTCGAGATGCATTTTGGACATGGCTATTATTAATCCCACTCAGATTTCTCTCACATACAGTGGGGAGCAAATGATGACCAGATATCTGGTATAGAGATATTATTTCCTTCCTGAAAAACAGGAGTTCTGGTTGATCAGCTGGTTATGAGCTAGGAGAAATTTTCTTGATGACCTACTCAACTTGCAGAAGAAATTATTCTAAGGATGCATACTTTATCTGATCTCCATAATCTAAATGGGCTGGGGTTGGTATATGTCAAAATGTATTATTTTGGCATCCTCTTAAACTAACTTTCCCTTCTGGGAGCATTTGATTATAAGCAGCACCTGCTTTCTTCACAGCACTGTAAGTAAATTTTGTTTTCAAATTTAGTTCTTTGATTATGGGTCTTGTGATTCAGAAAAAGGAAGATCCTTCCTTCTGCTTTATTTCAGGAACTCTCAGACTAAAGCCCAGATTATATGTTGATTTCAAGAGCTTTAATGAGAAAGCTAATTTTGTCCATATAACATAAAGTGTGTCTGTGTGCCATGTGTTCTGTAATTATTATGAGTAGAATGAAAGATCTTAATTTTTGGTTGGAGCTAAGAAAGGAAAATTCCATTAGTATGAATTCTCCAATAATATTATAATTATTCATCATGTGATATCTCACAGATTTTTTTAAAGTGAGTTCTAGAAACTGTTGTCACTTTGATGCTAAGCAGAACTCAAATTGCTTCGTTTTATAGCTAAGCCAAGGTTTAACACGCCAACCTATTCTGTGTATAACAATCAGGATAGATAAGACAACCAGATTCCAATGCACTTTTGGCATCCTGATTTTGAGGCAAAGCTCACTCTGAAAAATCCATGGCACATGCCTGTGACAGACAGGAGTGTAAGTTCCTCACCTCCTTTCTCACCATTCTAGTTTTGATAAGACTACGTGTAGTGTACCAATAAGGTGATTATGGAGAGAGAAACAAGCAAGCATCATGGTTTGGCCCCTATATTTATAAAAGCAAACAGACACGCATTGTAGAGACTGGGAATTCCAGCTTCATTTATAGCTGATAGTGAAGGTAGATCCACTTAAGTAGAGAACTGAGGACTGCCTTGTATTTTTATTTTATATTGATAAGACACTGGTGCCATACCAAGAAGTGTCCGACTGAGTCAGTAGAAGAAAGTAGAAAGAGTTACATGATCATTTAAAAACAAATCTCTAGGCTATTTTCTCCTCGCGGGAGAGAGAGAGAGAGAGAGAGAGAGAGAGTGTGTGTGTGTGTGTGTGAGTGAATGTTGTGTTGTGTTGTGTTGTGGGTAGGGTTGGGGTGTAATGGAGAGAGAAAAAAAACTCACAAAGATGTTTTTAATGAAGAAACGGGTCAGGATCTGTTAGCTGAATTAATTCAGGTTAACATCTTGGCTCTGGATCTACTATGCAAAGACAGCTTCAGAGAGCCCAGAAATAGACCGGTAGATAGTAGTAACTAAAGGCTGTAAGTCCTTCAGGAGCTGTTTCTGTGCAAGAGTAATTCTTTGATGTTATTTTTCTCTCCTCTTTCTTTTGATTTTCCTTCTTTGCTTGTTACTCTTGGCACTGCAAGCTGTTGTGCAGAGCTGCATTTAGAAGTAAAGCTTAATGTACTGCAGAGTAATTTAAATAGGAGCTGAATAAGGGCTCCCTTATATTTATTCACAGGCTTAATCCAAACTCTTCCTTTACTTCCAATCAATAAATATCACTGTGTTCCAAGCAAATGAAAATTTGTTTGCCATTTCTAAAGGCTAATGAGACCTATTTGTGGGTTGCAGGAGTTGGTTTTGACAGAGAGGCTAGTATACGCTGCTCTCTTGTTCATTCACAATCCGTACTACAGCGGAGACGAAAACTGAGGAGGAGGAAAACCATCTCGGGTATCCCCAGAAGAGTCCAACAAGAAATAGGTGTAGTATAAACTGTTAATGGTTAACATTCTGTTGGGTGTCAATTAGAAGATGAAATGGAAGCTGGCCTTTTCATCAGCTTCCTTAAAGATAGTGTTGTAACTTGTAAAGGTTTTGAAATGGCATGTACTTGTTCTGTGTTCAGCAGGCCGGGTGGTATTACTTTTTGAATCTCTGTTCTTGACTGTGAAGATTTACCTTTAGGGATTTAGGTATACATGTTCAGGTTTATGGCTGAAGTGTAATATTTTGGAAATTTTTAAAAGTTTTATTAAGATGGAAGTAAGTAATTTTTTAAAGTTTTTTTAAGATGGAATAAAAAGTAACAAGATGCAATGAAAGATTATTTTTAGAAAATTATACCTTTACTTGAAGACAGATATACTTTTATGGCATTAATTATTTTAAAAAGGTAAATTTTAAGCATATTCAATTAAATATTAAATATTGATAACATGTTACCTTTATATGACTTTTTTCCCATTTTTTTCTGTTCCATGTGTTTAGGAATCTCTTCCTGTTTTCTTATTCTTATTATTATTACTATTACTATAGCATCTCTTTCATTACTTATAATGAATTTTAAGTTTCATTTTGCTGAGCATATATTACAAAATAAAAAAGAATAGTGGCCAAGAAGACAAAATGCACTTTAATTTAAAAAAATAGTAGTCACTTATTGGGGCAAAGTAATTGGATAGTGAAGAGAGAAAATTCACAAAAGATCTAAAAACATCTTCTCTTACTATACATGCACACACTCACACACGCACGTGCACCCGTGGATATGTGTGTGTGTGTAGAGACAGAGACAGAGCAGCAAAGGGACAGATTCTCTAAAGCATTTTAACTTTCTCCTAATTTTATACACTTATTTTTTTCCCTCAAAGATCCATCATGCTACCACCAGGTTTGTGGATATCTCTCAGAATGTCTGTTAGTCTGCTGATGTATGAAATATCTCACTATGCTTTCCATGTGCCTCAGATTCTGACGAATCCCCTGTGGCCAGGGAAAGGAATGTGATCGTGCACACAAATCCAGACCCTTCCAACACTGTCAATAGGAGGTCCGGAACCAGGGACTCCGAGTGCCAAACTGAAGATATTCTGATTGCTGCTCCATCCAGAAGGAGAATCAGAGCTCAAAGGGGTCAAAGCATTGCAGCTTCCCTTTCTCATTCCGCTGGCAACATCTCTGCACTGGCAGACAAAGGCGACACCATGTTTACGACTGCGGTGAGCAGCCGTACGAGATCTCGGAGCCTTCCCCGGGAGGGCAACAGAGGTGGGGATGCTGAGCCCAAAGTTGGTACTAAACCCTCAGCATATGAAGAGGGGGAGCCCTTCATGGGCGACCGAGAAAGATCATCAAATGATTGCAGTGAGGCCCCCAGCAGCCCAAGTGCACAGGAACACCAGCCTGCTCTGGGCCTGGCTTGTTCTCAACATCTTCACAGCCCTCAGCACAAGTTAAATGAGAGAGGGCGGTCACGCCTGTCCCGAGTGGCTGCCGACTCTGGCAGCTGTGACATCTCCTCCAACTCAGACACCTTTGGGAGCCCCATCCACTGCATCTCCACAGCTGGCGTCCTCCTCAGCAGCCACATGGACCAGAAAGATGACCACCAGTCATCCAGTGGCAACTGGAGTGGGAGCAGCTCCACATGCCCCTCACAGACCTCAGAGACAATCCCTCCTGCGGCTTCTCCTCCCCTAACTGGCTCTTCACACTGTGACTCGGAGTTGTCCCTCAACACAGCCCCTCATGCTAACGAGGATGCCAACGTCTTCGTGACAGAGCAGTACAATGACCACCTGGATAAAGTGAGAGGCCACCGGGCAAACTCCTTTACCTCCACTGTGGCAGACCTGCTGGATGACCCCAACAACAGCAACACCAGCGACAGTGAGTGGAATTACCTACACCACCATCACGATGCCTCCTGCCGCCAGGATTTTAGTCCTGAGCGCCCCAAGGCAGACAGCCTGGGCTGCGCAAGCTTCACAAGCATGGCCACTTATGACAGCTTTCTGGAAAAGTCTCCATCAGACAAAGCGGACACTAGCTCTCACTTCTCAGTGGACACAGAAGGATACTACACTTCCATGCACTTTGACTGTGGTCTCAAAGGCAGTAAGAGTTATGTCTGTCACTATGCAGCTCTGGGCCCAGAGAATGGCCAGGGCATTGGGGTTGCTCCTACTCTTCCCGACTGTGCCTGGCAGGACTACTTAGACCACAGGAGGCAGGGGAGACCGAGCATCTCTTTCAGGAAACCAAAGGCAAAGCCGACCCCACCTAAACGTAGTTCATCACTGAGGAAGTCGGATGGAAATGCAGACATTTCTGAGAAGAAAGAACCAAAGATAAGCGGCGGCCAGCTCCCGCCTCACAGTTCCAGGGAAATGAAGCTGCCTCTTGATTTCTCCAACACACCTTCTCGAATGGAAAATGCCAACCTTCCCACCATGCAAGAATCTTCTTGGATGAGCCAGAGTGAGCATGGGATTAAGGAGCCTCCGTTAGACGCTCCAGATACTCCGCCATTCAAAGATGAAGGTGCTGAATCAGCTCACTATGCGGACCTCTGGCTTCTGAATGACTTGAAAACAAATGATCCTTACAGATCTTTGTCTAATTCCAGCACTGCTACGGGTACCACAGTTATTGAATGCATCAAATCTCCAGAGAGCTCTGAATCCCAAACGTCCCAGTCGGAATCAAGGGCGACCACCCCATCCCTTCCTTCTGTTGACAATGAGTTTAAATTGGCCTCACCAGAAAAGCTGGCCGGCCTGGCATCTCCATCAAGTGGCTACTCGAGCCAGTCTGAAACACCAACTTCCTCTTTCCCTACAGCTTTCTTTTCTGGCCCGCTGTCTCCCGGAGGTAGCAAAAGAAAACCGAAAGTCCCAGAAAGGAAATCCTCACTACAGCAACCCTCTTTAAAAGATGGAGCTCTGTCACTGAGTAAAGACCTTGAACTTCCGATTATACCTCCTACCCATCTTGACCTAAGTGCTCTTCATAGTGTCTTGAATAAACCATTCCACCACCGTCACCCACTGCATGTTTTTGCTCATAGTAAGCAGAACCCAGTAGGAGAAACACTGCGGTCCAACCCTCCACCGTCCCTTGCGATTACACCAACAGTCCTGAAATCTGTTAACCTGAGGTCCATCAGCAAGTCTGAAGAAGTGAAGCAGAAAGAGGGCAACAATACAGATCTCCCCTACTTACAGGATAGCACTCTCGCAATGGCTGCCCTGTCTCCAGGTAAGATTAAGCCACATGCGGCTAAGAAATCAGTATCACGTCAGTACTCCGCTGAAGACACCATACTGTCCTTCTTAGACTCCTCTGCAGTCGAGATGGGACCAGATAAACTACAGTTAGAGAAAAAACGTGCTTTTGATGTAAAGAACCATTGTGACCCAGAAACGGCGACCTCAGCTGGTAGCAATCTTCTAGATTCGAGTGTCACAAAAGACCAAAAACATATGGAGAGTGAGCCTGTTCCGGAAAATACAGCGAGTAAGAATTTTGACTTTCCCACCGAGGGATTTCAGAGGGTCTCTGGTGCCCGTCCAAATGAGCCGGATGGCAAAGTACTACAATATGGAGCAGGTCCAGACGGGGCCCTGGCACAGGTGCAGAAGCCATCCTCTGCAGATTGGGAGGAAGCTGCGTACCCCGAGTCTCTCGATGCGCTCCCGGCTCAGTCAGACTCGCCAACGAGACCCACAGACATAAGCAATCCACTCAAGCCTCAACCTGGGATGAGCCGCCACCATGACAAAGTGCCTGGGAATACCAGCTGTGAAGCGGAGCTATCATCTGCAAATTCATGCCCTGAAAAATGTTCCGAGCAGGAAAATACCGCTTCAGGTGTTTCCGCCAAAAGTGCCTCTGACAACAGCGGAGCAGAGGAGACCCAAGGAAGCGTGGATGAGGTTTCACTGAAAGGTCAGTTGTTGATGGCTTTGTCACAAGTGGAGAGGTGTCTCACCGCACTTCACTACGGTTTTTTTTCTTATGTTCCCCGTAACACAGTGCAGCCCTGGGTGTTGGTTTCCCTCCTCCCCCCTTTTTTTCACTTAGTAAAACGAGTGAGATAACAGTTTTTGTTTTTGAGGGACTGACTGAGCTGCGACAGATAATCTCTCTTCTTCTTCTTTTTTTAAAAGATTTTATTTATTTATTTGACAGAGAGAGAGAGAGATCACAAGTAGGCAGAGAGAGAGAAGGGGAAGCAGGCTCCCCGCTGAGCAGAGAGCCCAGATGCAGGGCTCGATCCCAGGACCCTGGGATCATAACCTGAGCCGATCCCAGGACCCTGAGATCATGACCTGAGCCGAAGGCAGAGGCTTTAACCCACTGAGCCACCCAGGCGCCCCGATAATCTCTCTTCTTAAAAACAGCAGTAAGGTATCTGTTGATTGTTGCTGCCGCAAGCCAGTGCAAGACAGCGGCGTGCCTGCTAACTTCTTCCTAAAGATGCTTTTGTTCTCCATTTAAGAATCGTCACCGAGTGATGACTCTATGATTTCACCGCTTAGTGAAGACTCTCAGGCTGAAGCAGAAGGTGTGTTCGTGTCTCCAAACAAACCTCGTACAACTGAGGATTTGTTTGCAGTCATTCACAGGTGAGGCAATTAATACCAAACGTTTCGCTTCTTTCAGTGCATCTCATCAAATGCAAATGCGGGAAAGCCTTGGGTACTTGGGGTGCTTTCAGCAAAAAAGCAAAAACAAAAAAACCTCGTTTTCCAAATCAAACTGATAGACTTATATTTCCCTTAGGGAACGTGAGCCTTTCTATGTAGCTCGACCTCACCTGAGGGCCTTCCATAAGAACTGCGGAAGGGACGGGGGTTTCCCACAGGAAAAACATCCTGGAACAAGTTTTCGTTTGAAAACAATTTGTGGTTAAGTAACTTAGAGTGAAAGCTCAGAGTCTGTTGTAACCTCTGACTGAAATAATTTCTTGAACCAAAGGGAAAAAAAAAATGCTCACAGCCGTAATCCTCCACTAGCAGAGACGCAAGCCGCTTCACTGAACAGTCAGAGCCCAAGTTTGAGACAAGACAGTGTAGGAACCTGCCCGTTTCATGGCTCAGAACTAATCACTGCCCCCCCCATCCTAAAACTTAAACTTCTTTAATAACACTGGTCCTCTCTAAAATTAGTACTCCAAATCCCACAAACAGAGGATGTCCTCTGGGCTGTTTTTGCAGGACACTGTTGTGTCCAGCCTGCCCATTCACATTCTCTCACCTGCCCCCTGCCATCAAGGGCCATGTCTGCGAGAGTACATCCTCCTTGCAGTTTGTGACTGACAAACAGAGCAGGAACTCGCACAGAGGCGAACCCAGGTTGGACTGAGCGAGCCAACTGTGCTGTGCCTGCTCCTTTCACAACCACGCCTACCTTCTTCCACTAGGCCTTGGACCTACATGGGATTCCCAAGGGACACAACTTGCAAACTGCCTTTTCTACCTTGTGAAGTTATACTTTTTAAAAAAGATTTTATTTATTCATCTGAGGGAGAGAGAGAGAGAGAGAGAGAGCGCGTGCATATAGGCAGGGGCAAAGGGAGAGGGAGAAGCAGACTCCCCACTGAGCAGGGAGACCCTGGGATCATGACCTGAGTTGAAGGCAGACGGTTAACCAACTGAACCACCCAGGCACCCCTGAAGTTATACTTTTTTGAAGCAAGTTTTTTGCAAGAAGCTTGCCATTTTTCCTGGAATGCTACTTTTTTTTTCTTTTTAGATTTATTTATCTATTTGAGTGAGAGAGGGAGAGAGCAGGAGCGGAGGGAGGAGCAGAGAGAGAGGGAGAAGCAGACCCCCTGCTGAGTGGGGAGCCCAACGCAGGGCTCGAACCCAGGACCCTGAGGTCATCACCTGAGCCAGGTTAAACAGCTGCTTAACCAACTGACCACCCAGGCGCCCTGGAATTCTACTTTTAAAGGGAACTTGCATTTTCTGTTGATGTGGTTTTCCCATAAAGAAGGAGCACAGCTCTTCAACAGCTTTATTTTAAAAGACTCAATCAAAAACCCTTTCTGTGTGTACATACCTTACCAGGCACGCCTCGCCACTCAGAGAGTGAAGAATCAGTTTACTTTTTTCTTTGCTCTGTGTGTAGTCTAAGATCCAATTATACTTCCCACCCCCAGCTTTATCTTAGGACAAGTTACTAAAACGCTACATAAGTTAAAGAGTCAAGTCCTTACCCCAAAGGACCAAATGTCAGTATCTGGAATAGTGGACAGAACATAAGTAGTGGAGTCAGAATCATCTGGAATTGAATCTCAGTGCTACCACTTCGTATCCAGTCTTGTCAGTTAAAACCTCTCTACCCATTCCCTGACTGTTAGTGGAAATACCTATACTCACATATTCAATTTTGATGCTAAAATAACATTTTAGTGTCTAGAATATGGTAGATGTTAAAAGCAAATGCTAGTTTGGAATTCCTACTGTACTGGAGTGCCAGACACTGGCCTATGCGATCTAACCACAAAGGTTTCAGTGAACAAAAATGAGGCTGGTCTCCAACTGCAAAGCTGAAATTTTCTCTACTCTATGGATTTTTAGGTTGGTGAAAGAGCATGCTGCCAATATTTATCAACATACTGAATCATGCAAAGATTCACTAAGTTTACACCTATGTACTTATCAAAAGAAATAATATGATGATGGATCCCTATGTTTGGTGGACTTACAGAGCTTGGTAATCTTAGATTTGCATTTGTATAGGATTTATTTATGTGTAGCACAGTGACAAAAATGACCTTGCCTTTGTGTGTGTGTGTGGATGACACTTTTTTTTTTTTTACCTTGTTTTCTTGAGGGTTTACAGTATATAGGGCTTTAGAGCTCCAGAGGCAGTCTAGGTCTTTAGCTTCTCACAGAAAGTTGATTTACTGAGTGATAACACTGCTGTTACTAAGCAGCTACAGAAAATTGTCTTTACAGCCAAAAATGGATTGACTGATTTAAAAAGTCACGTAAGAAATTTTTTTATAGGGAGAAATTTAAAAAGTTGACAGAACAGTATAACATACTTTCCCAGACACACATATCCGTTACCCAAGCCTGCCCACCATCAACCTATGGCTAATCCTGTCCCATCCACACCTCTATCCGCTTTGCTCTTCTGGTACTCACTGGAAGCCGAGCCCACACATCAGAGCATTTAATATGTAATGAGGAGACAGATTTAATACGAGAAAGCTACAGTCCTTCACTGCCTATGCTCTAACCGGAAGTCAGACAGCAATATCTTCTCATAGTCTTATAAAACATCCCAGTAAGTCCTCCTCTATTAGCTCCAGCCTCCACATGAGTCATTATGTAAGATGGTCATTTACAGAACCTAGTTTCAGTCCACTGGTTATTGGAGAATTTCCCTCGGGCCGTGAGTGCTATAAGGGTAAGGAACGTATCTCCCTCCTCACCTCCAGTGTCCTAATGCCACCTAGCCAATCAGATAGGGCACACCAAACTGCTCTTCAAGGACAATGCATGAATGTGACTTAACACTTCCAGTTTCAGAAAAATGTGTGCGGACTGAGGTTTTTCCTTTTCTTGAAAGGTCTAAGAGAAAAGTCCTTGGAAGAAAAGACTCCGGGGATGTGTCGGCTCGAAGCAAATCGAGGGCTTCCCTTGGCAGTAGCAGCAGCAGCGCTGGTTCTGGTACTTTGCCCAACAGCAACGTGACCACCCCAAACAGCCAGAGGTCCCCGGGCCTCATCTACCGAAATGCCAAGAAGTCCAACACGTCCAACGAAGAGTTTAAGCTGTTACTCCTCAAGAAAGGAAGTCGCTCGGATTCTAGTTACCGCATGTCTGCTACTGAGATCCTCAAGAGTCCCATCCTGCCCAAACCTCCTGGAGAGCTCACAGCTGAGTCCCCACAAAGCACCCATGAGGCTCATCAGGGGGCCCCTGGGGCCGAGGCCCTGTCCCCACTCTCTCCCTGCTCCCCGAGAGTTAATGCAGAAGGGTTTTCCTCAAAGAACTTTGCCACCTCAGCCTCCTCGAGGGTTGGCCGCTCCCGAGCACCCCCTGCGGCCAGCAGCAGTCGCTACAGCGTCCGCTGCAGGCTGTACAATGCGCCCATGCAGGCCATCTCTGAGGGCGAGACAGAAAATTCTGATGGGAGCCCACATGACGACCGATCCTCCCAGAGCTCAACATAGGTGGCCCGGGCCAGGCTGGCTGTCAAAGGCCAAAACCCTTAGTCGTATGAGGATGTAGGAACAGAAGAGAAGACTGGGGAGAAGTCAGCACACCATGGGGTACCATCACCGCTTACCAACGAATTCCTAAATATTGGCTGGGGAAATGGAAGATGGTCCTTCTTGATTATTTTCCACATTTTTAAGTAGCTGCACTGTCTTTCATATTTTTCTTTAGCTTAGTTTGATTTACCCAATCTCATTCCTTTTGATAATATAGAATTTGAAAATGTCTGCTTTTCATGAAACCCAGACAAAGTTTTCCCAGAGCTGCCTATTCAGAAAACAAAGCCCTCACTGTCATAATTCTTAAGATGATGAAATTACTCTGGAGGTTTGGTATTTTTTTACATTAAAATGAACTAAAGCAAAATTCAGAAGAAAGAACTACACACATGTAAATACCATATTTTTGATAAAAATGTGTAAATAGATTTATCAATGACGAGTGGACATGTGGCCAATTATCTACCACACACCAACTGTTTATAGAACACAACAAATAAAGTGTAATAACTGTATTCTGTGAATACCATTTTCATATAAAATACCATATTTAAATGTCCACCAATATGATTTTCTGAGTGATAAACCTCAATTATGAATTTTAAACTGGTGAAATAAAGAAAATCTTGAGATCATATACTGAAATGTGATTAATTTAAAATAATGAATTCAGACCTAGTCATTTTTGTGACAAATTGCAGCACCAAACAAGTGAATAGTAACACATGGCTATGATTTGCCATGTGGTAATTTGGACAGAATGAAAAGCATGCTTTTGATTTTTTTTTAATCAATGAGAAAAATCAACATTCTCAACACAAAGCCCTGAAGAACATTTGACAGTGTCTTTTAGATTTTTAATTTTTCAGTGGATTGCTTTAAAGAGAATGAATAGGGAAAACAATAGTTAATTTAGGTTATGTTTTATATTAGGCTACTGGGGACATAAACAGTCATCATCTAATGACTATAAACTCCTTAAACAGTTTAGTAATTAGCTCCAGTTTTTCTTTAACTAACAAAAATAAAACATAAGCATGCCACAGAGCTATTGATTTATCAGTAAGTACCTGCAATGAGTTTTCAGTGAAGCTTTCTCTCTGTGCTGATGAGATTCATGCTACCTAAAAAAAGTAACAGAAATGACACTGTGAACAATATAGTTGGGAAATAGGTATGTGTATAGGCATTATTTATATTCACTGTTAAACTGGGAATGGGGAACAGCTCTGGTTCACAATGCTACATACAAATGAGTTTTTGTCTGATTTTACTATATCTGCTTGATGGCAAAAGGGGAGGGTGGTGGGTGGGAAAGGAAATGTCAGGGTGAGTGCTCTGATACAATGAAGGCAGGGAAACAAGCTGAATTACTTGAAATTACTTGAATTTTCTTGTCTTAAAACTGAAAAAAAAAAGTAGTTACAAGTTGAAATCTGTAAATGATTCTTACACCTCTGATTTTAACGTGAACTGATACTAATGTTTGAAATATGTCAGAAATATAAGCAGCTATGTACTTAAAATATGTTTTGAATGGGACAAGGTAGAAAGTAGAGAGAACTAAGAAGGGATATGGCCTATAAAAGAATAGAATGTGATTAGAATGATAGAACAGGCCAGAGTTACCAAGAAATTGATAAGCAGCTGGCTTTAAGTTTATGCAAGTGGTATTTGGGAAAGTAGGATGTGTGAAAGGGGGTTTGTGGCTTTGGTTTAATTCATACCATATGAAGGAGAAAGCCTGGTCTAAGAGGATGCTGTCTTTCAATAGCAACACTTTCTAAGGTGTTATAGATTGAGAATTAGAGAATCTGATTGCTGTTGGGTTTTTGTTTGTAAAGAAAAAAAAATGTCTGTCTCCTACTATTTGTTTTCACTATCAAATTGTATTTCTTAATTTGTCATCCTTGTATGTAAAATACGTGCTGGGGGTGGTGGGGTAGAGGAGGGAGAACGTGTGTGTGTGGATGTGTGCGTGTGTGGGTGCTTGCGCTAGGATAGATAAGCTACCTGGTAAAGGGTACATTTGAACATTTACAAAGTGTTATACTTTTTATTAAAAGAAAAATGTTTGGGGGTTTGAAAAAAAATGGACCATCATTTCTCATTGGAACCCATTAGTCAAGAAAACCAGCATGGTTTGACACATGGGAACATGAATAACTTTTTCTCATGCTTTGAAAAGTACACTTGGCAAAATTTTAAAAGAAAGTTTTTAGACAAATGCGATAAGAAACCGTCGTTTCCAGTCACAATAGGTGATCTTTTGTAATTTTCATAAAAGCAGTTCGTTTGCAGTATGGCTTTTGTGTAGTTAGGGGTTTTTTAAGCGTAAAGAAAGGTATGTGGGCTTTAAAGTGATTCTAAATCTTGAATAGGAAACACATGAATTGGCTTTAATAAATACGTCACCTTTTTATTATTGACATCAATTTAAGTAATGGTACCATATATTTTTTAAAATACATACTGACTTGAATTGTGAGGCAATAAGATTCCTTCTATATGTAATGATCACAGAACTAACCCTTATAATATAGTTTTACTTATTTTGTTTACTCTAAAAATCTATAGCAGAGTTTCTCTATTTTATATTTCATAGATTTAAAAAAAAACCCAAGTAATGATGGATTTTAAATTCACTGTGTTAAGAGTATTGAATAACAAACTGAGTAAAAAAAAAAAAAAGGAATTCCTTATTAATCTGGAATATTCTACATGGCTTTATTACATAGCATATAAGACCAAGAATTAGAGGGCTGTCTTCAACATCACTGCCGTTTTGAAGCAGGGTACACACATTAGGTATTGTGAAAAACATCAATCCAAACTTTTCTTCTGTTGTTTGCACTGATGCTAATTTTTTGTTCTTTTATGTTTATGCAACATGTCTATGTTGTGTGGGGGAAAATTTTTTTCCTTTTTGTTTTTTTGTGTGTTTTGGGGTTTTTTTGTTTTTGGCTTAGTAGAGGACATGGACTAGTTGTAGCAAACAAAACACACTGTTTGCTCTTGCCAAAGGTCAGTGAGTGAGTACATTTGCTGCAGAGATGGCAGACTTAGAGAATTAGATCATGACAAAGATTTAAAACTATAAAGAAGGTTACAGTGTAACTATTTTGGTACTAGAACCAGTTCATGCTGGCCAAAAAGACAATGGTTTATGGACTTGCATCCATTTTGTATTTTTGTAATATTTGTAAATATGAACTTTTTAAATTGTTGCAGAAATGGTTTCTTTTGTAAGATGTTTTCAACGTTTACATTCAATTCAAGCCTTTGTATATTTTAGAGCTGTGCAACACTTTAAGTCTTGTATTTATTTTTAGTAAAAATGGTGACAGTTTCATTGTGAACCCCTCTCAAAAAAATGTACCAGAAAAGTTTGATTACCTAGAAAGTGTGTATAGAAACTGCAAATAAACGTGACTGCAATTAAACAACCAGTTTCTCTTGGATTATGTAATTGTATTCTTGGGGTTTCACAAACAGCAAGTGTTTTTATAGGGAACTGGACATAAAGGAAAGTAACTGCTATAGCAAAAGTAGGTGGAAAAAATAATAAATAATGTATAATGAGCTCTAATCTCATTTTGGGTTTTGGGTTTTTTTAGATTTTTAAAAAAGTAATTTCAACACCCAATGTGGGGCTCCAACTCACGACAGAGATCACACACGCTCTACTGACTGAGCCAGCCAGGTGCCTCTCTAATCTCGTTTTGTATTTGAGAGAAGAATAAATTTCCAATAGCTACTATACTTTCCTTGTAGCTCCTCTGTAAGCCAGGAAAAAATTTATGGCTTTAATTTACAATACTCACCTGCTTTGCTTCTAATAATTACTCAAGACTGTGCCTTGTTCCGAAGATGGGCAGCCTCGATATACATATTACAATACTCCACTAAATAAATGTCATGTGCCCTTTATTACATAGCAAATTTATGTCCTGGATAGTGTTCTAAGTGCTTTGCTTACTCAAACTCATGTACTCCCCACATTGTGCCCATTTTACAGACGGGGAAACGCAAGCTCAGAGCCGTTACCTGACTCTCCCAAAGCCATGGGAAGACGAAATGTTGGGGCTGGGGTGAACCCCTGTAAATCTGGCTCCAGGGTCTATGTTACCTCTCCACGAGGTAACAACTTTTTTAAAATAACTTTCCCCCGTTTGTACCAAGCCTCCACAACTAAGGCCCGTCTCCTTCGAATTCCAGCAAAGACAAGCACACCTAGGACAGAGCCAAAGTCGACGTCTGTGATGGGAAGGCGAGAGACAGAATTAGATTTAAAAAACCAAAATTTTCGAAAACCAACCAAAGACAGTGGGCAGGCCGGCAACCGACAGCCTCACCCTGCAGAACCTTCTCTACGAAGCGTCTCCAGCGCTGGAAGGAAAGCCCGCGCGTGCGCGCCAGCGCCCCTGCGCAGCCGCAGAAACACCTCTCAGCATCTGAGGCTCACGCCTCTGGTCTAATGCCAGGTCCCAATCCCACCAGCTTTTGCGAGCGGAAATCTGAACTGGCACGCCCAGCTACAGACGCTCGGGGGCGGGCACTGCCGGCCGCGCAATGGGAAGCAAAGCCCCTCCCCTCGGCTGTCTCCCTAGCAACGTTCCTTCCCCCCCCCCTGCCCAACCATTGCGCAGGCGCTTGCCGGATTGGTTAAGAGCCGTGTGAATAGCCTGAAGCGTGCCGCGTGCTCCCGGATGCGCGCGTATTCCGGAGCTTCCGGGGTCCTCGAGGCAAGCGCCTCATATGGTCCGGCTCGACTTCCGGTGGGAGGACGGTTCGTGAAGCTGTCGAAGTTAACGGTCTTAGGCCGTTGATACTCCGGAAAGCTGGCTGACATTATTCGGGCCCTGGGCCCTTCGGCGGGCAGTGTGGCGGGTTCTGATGACAGAACAGGTCTGTTCAGTGGCACTTTTTCCTCCCTTGAGCTTTCTTGCCCCTCGGTTGTGCGCGAAAAGCCGCTGAGGTACGGTTTGGTTTGACGGTTGGGAAGCTCCCGGGCGGAGCGCGGCGGGGGGGGGTGCTGACAGGATTTGCCTTGAGGGAAGGAAAAGAACTTGATTTTCGGGATCGCGCAGAGGGGGTGGTTCAGGGTGGTTCCCACCTCCTGTCCGGAGAGCAGCGGCTCTGTGCTTTCGAGATTTGGCCGCTTTTTGAGTACTTTGTGCTGACTTTCTGAGAGAAGTAGTTCGTTTTCCGTCCGTTCGCTGCCTCAGCGAAGGTGTGTTGGGCCGGTGGGGGGGGGGGGACGGAGCGCGGAGCGAGGAACTACCAAGACTCTGAGACTTTATATAGAATATTGAGTTTAAAGAACTGATGAACTCGTGAGTTGATTCGTTGGAACATTTTTTTGAGATTGAAACGTTGATTTTGAGGCTTTGTTGGTAACCTCGTTTGATCAATGACAGTGGTCTTCCTGGTTTATTGTATATAGAATATATGTATATAAACGCCGAGGCAAGAGAAAATAAAGGCATGATTGTTTGATAACTTCGTTAGTGATCGCTTCATTCCCTCCTCTCGCTCTCCCCAAATTAGGACTGCTCATGAGTTTTAAACTATATTAATATTTACAAACAGTGATTTTACGAGCAGCTTTTCTTCATGGCGTTCCATAAAAACAGGGCATGGGCTCGATTCAGGGCTGGGTGCTGGGATACAGTTTGGGCGGCATTATCTTCCATCGGGCAACTTTGTGGTCGCTTAAGTTCGATACGGACAGTAGAGTAGTTTTCGGGTGAAACGCTGTTTCAGCCTTAACATTTTCGGTCCGTTGATGAGATAAGTGAATGCTTTGGAACCTTGGAAGCTGAATCTTCAAATGACTTTTTTGAAAAATGCCTTTGAAATGCCTTTTTAAAAAGCCTTTGAAATGCCTTTAAAAATGCCTTTTAAAAAGCCTTTTAAAAAATCAGATGGCTTCTTGTTCTTATGTTATCAAGAGTTTAGGTTTTCTGTGGTAAAATACAAATGAGCTTCATTTTAAGTAAACTCATTTTGCGGGATTTGAGCTTAATGAGTTATTTTAATTAGTTTTGCATAATCCAGTCATGATTGGGCTCTAAGAAATTGTTGCAGAAACTTTTATGAAAAGAAGGGAAAGGAACTAAAATTGATGCTATGCTTGCTGTGAACCAGACATGATACTCAGTGCTTAACTGTATCATTTGGTCTTACACAGCTCTGTGAAGTAGATATTATTCCAACTTCAGGAGTTTAGAAATTGAGGCACAGAGAGGTTAAATACCTGCTTGAAGCAAAACAGCAAATTTTGCAATTTGGATATGGATTAAAGTATTTTTAAAGTCCAGTTCTTTGCATTATGTCCTGGTGTTTAAAATTTGTTTACCAGAAATGGTTGCTATATATGCAGTATACAGGTGCAATGTGAATGAAAATTACATGTTTTGACCCTGAGTATTTATTGTCCGTGTGCTCCATGACAAATAGTTCTGTTGGGAGGATGCTATGAATACCCAAATAATGAAATAACAGTTGCGAACAGTGGGTGCCTTTGCTATGCCGGTCGTGATGGTGAGCACTTGACGTGTATTAATTCATTTAATCCTCTTAACTCCATGTGAGGTCCGTACTATTATCGCCATTTTACAGATTTAAAAAAGAAAAAAAAAAGCACAGGGAAGTCACGTAACTGATAAGTGGAGGAGCTGGGATCTAAAACCGAGGTATTCTGGCCCTAAGCCTAAGGTCTTTAGGCTGTTTGATGTTTCCTTTTCTGTAACGATGACCTCAAAAGCATTACTGTGTGAGTGTTCTGGTACTTTGGGGAAAGCAGTGTCACTTTCGGATGGGATGACTTAGCACCTTTTGCTTTGTGGAGATGGAACTTGAGTTGAGCTTTGACGTTGAATAGGTTCTCCTAGGTGGAGAACCAGCAGGGTATTGTGGGTAGAGGTCATGACAGGAGTGAGAGGTTCAAAGAGTGCAACATTGGTGATTTATAAATGTGCCACAGAGGTAGAAATATCTGGAGTCTAGTCGTGGATTCAGTGACTGCTGCATCTATGTCTAACTACAGCCAAGTTTGGGCTGCAGTGTAATTATCCAGTAGAGAATTGTCTGATTTTAAGAGTCTATAACGGTGGTGGCAAACTTTGTCTATAAAAGGCCAGAAAGTAAATATTTTAGGCTAAGAACAAGGGGACAAGTGGTAAAAGGTGATCTCACTTGAGGGTGTGGAGACTTCTGACTGTGTAAGGACCATGTAGGCTATTGTAGGAGTTCGGGTTTTATTTTTGATAATGTTAGAGAAGGGATTCCAGGTGGTTTTAATAATGAGTAAGTAAAGCCCATTGATTCTGGAGCCAAACTGCACCAGTTACTAGCTATGAGACCTGGATAAATTATTTAAACTTGCTTAGCCTCAATTTTCTCTTAAGAAAAATGGGGATAAAATAACAGAGCCTGCCCCACAAGGTTGTCAGGAATACTAATGAGTTAACAATTGCTTAGAACCTTGCCTGGCACAGGGTCGGCTATAAAATCTGTTTGGTATTACTATCTGTACCTTGTGGTATATTCTAAATTTTCTATAGTAAAACATATGTAATGAAAAATTACACATATAAAATATCAAACAAAATTGTTAGAAATACAATGAGATTATAGGAAATACTATCCGAGTTGGGAAATTTGAATTCAATATTCTTACTCCTTGAGAGTTCAAGTAGAGGTGCGAGACTGCTCCACAGTGTTCTTTGTCAGATATCTGTTAACTGGGGGCTGCTTACGTAGATCATGGCCCATCTGCAAGATAGAAAACGAGAAACTTGTTAGAGTGACTACAGTATATCTAAAGGTATTGGTTTGGGAAGACTTATCCCACCATTGATTATTTTTGCCTGTTTTTGAGCTTTAGATCAATGGAATCATATAGTATGTTCTCTTTTGTGTCTGACTTTTACTCACGTTTATGGTTGTGAGATTCTCCTCATGTGTAGCAAGAGTTGGTTCGTTCTCATTGCTCTGTAGGCTTCCTTTGTATGAAAACACAACAGTTTCATTATTTATTATTAGTCTTATAATCAGAGTAAAACAAATGGTTTAAAAGACAAAAATTGAAGTTATACCTGAAATTGGAGGTTTTGGGGTTTTTTTTTTTTTTTGAGAGAGCATAAGTGGGTGGGGAGAGAAAGAAAGAGAATTTTTTTTTAAATTTTAAAGATTTAGTTATGTGAGGGAGAGAGACAGCACTAGCGGGGGGAGGGGCAATGGGCGAGAAGCCCAAGCAGACACAGGACTCAAGTCTCACAAAGCTGAGATCATGACCTGAACTGAAACCAAGGGTCCAACACTCAATTGAGTGAGCCACCCAAGTGCCTCTCAGCGCCTTGCGAAAAGCAGTTAGGAATTGTGCTCTCTTGTTCATTTTTTCCAGCATTTACTCTGTAGCCTTTCAGTAGTATTTACTTCACAATTTAGATTTTGTGCGTGATCTTGATCCTTATATCTAGGTGTGACAACATAGCTCTTCAGTTTTTAAAGGTTTATTCTAAGTCACTACTGGAAGAGTTACTCTAAAATTCAGCCAGGACTCCGGTTCAGTTTGAGTTGGCATTTGGAGAACATATCCCTATTAAGTTGATGATGGTAATGTGTGAAGTAACTTTTTTATGTCTTGCTTTTTAGGAGTAGGTGGTTTAGCAGCCCTGGGTGACCAGGGAATTTCACAAATAAACCCACCAGCAAGTTTAAATACAAGTAGGGCCCACTCGGAGGAGGTGGAGTGCTGCTGTTGCTCAAAAAAGATGTCTAGCGGCTCCAGTGAAGCTGATGTGGTTTGTATTTCAAATAAATCTGTCTTTGTTCTTTTCACTGTGCTCTATTTCTTTTCTAAATGGAATTTAATTTCATTGAGTGGAATTCAGAAATAACAACTTCATGAGCTTTGATAGTGATCTATAAAGCTGTGACAAACATTCACATACAAATTTTTTGTGAACTAGCATTTCTATCGGGTAAATACTCAGGAGCTGCACTGCTAGCTCATAGGGTTAATTTAAGTAACTTGATGAAAATCTTGCCAAACAGTGCTGTTTGTTTGTTTGATTGTGTTTGATTGTGCTGTTGTACAATTCTGTCACATTCTGCTGTTTCTTGATTCCTGAAGGTAAGTAAAAATATAGATTATTAAATTATATATAATTTGTCTTAACAGAAAAAGCATTTCTTTACTTAAATAAGGATGTGGGTATTAATGCCACCTAAGTGCTGTGGGCAATTCTCTTAACTTCTGTCAGCCCCAGTATCTTTTCATTTTTGGACATAATGTTAACTGCCTACTGAGAATTGCTTTCTGACATAAGTATGTGAAAGAAGTTTGAAAAGCATAAGGCACTGTACATGTTGGTGTTCACCAACATGTATAGTGTTGGCATATACCAATATACATGGTATATTTTTATAAGAACTAATCTATAGCCCTTTCCATATTGTTTTGGTTATGCTTTTTGAAACAAAGACTACATAGCTTCTGTCTTTATTTTAACATTATTCCTATAGTTTATAATTCATTCTTAGAATACTGTATTTAAATGAAATCTAATGCTTATTTGTTGTATATTCATTTATTTATAAACTGTTCTATTAAAAAAAAAGTTTTAAGGTGATTAATTTATCAAGAAAAGTAGGTGCTTAAGTGTTTCTTCTTTTGCCCACAGAGTGGCACTGTTGGATTATCTAAAAATCAAAAGCCATGTAACCTGCTTCCTTGTTCATGGTTAAAAATACTTAGGTTTGCAGCAGTTCTGGTGCCAGGTTCCTAGACTAGTCTTTCGACCCTGAGTTACACAAGAGGTTAAGCCCAATAGAAAATGATATCTTAAATGTAAATGGTATCTTCAATGATACCTTAAGTTCAGATAATGAGAAAACAGTTTTGCAAGTACATCTTTTCATGTAGTCATAGTATTTACAGTGGACAAAGGTCCTTTGATATTCACCAATAGCTTTTGGAGCATCTTAAAAGTGAAATTGAAGTCCTCAGTGTTTCTTTCAGTTCTATCTTTCATCTTTCCTTTTAATTTGTTAATACATCTTCCTTAGATAAGAACACGAATACCTGCTTATGATGATGATAACACTGTTCTTTATGCATATGAACCAAACACTGCATATGTCAATAATGTAAGTAATGTTAATTGCCACTTGTCAGATACATTAACACTTAACCATTTTAAAGAAAAATGTTTAAATTCTTCATATACTGTGGAGTTCCTCTAAACTCAAACCCAAAGAATATTGGTCTCTCCTGAACTTGTTTGCTTCCTTTCATTAGATAGTAACCATATAACCATTTTACTTCCCTTTTCCTTAGGTAGTAGGAAGTTCAGAGCAGTTTATACTCATTTTCAGTACAAAACTTTAAACCTAGGTCCTTCTGATATAATAAATTCTTATTTCCTCTCTCAATTAGCAGTTGTCATTTCCATTTTCGTATTAACGTGAGCTTTTATTTTGTTTCTGCTTGAGATTAAGACTTCTGGATCCTTTTGAAAAGTTGGTGACAAAAACAATTTAAGTAAATAAATGTAAAGTGTCTTTTTCCTTCTGGTGTTGAATTTGGCTCTTATAAAAGTAAAGCATTAACTACTTAACTTTTAAAATATTAGCAGGAAACTGTGATGTCTGACACATCCTACAATGAAGAACAACAAAAAACTGTTGTGGATGTCCTCAATCATTGTCAGGTACAAAATTCTGTTTCTCAAATGTAGTTTACTGAAATACTAAGTTAAAATTCCCTTTATCATGTAAAAGTGTACAATTAATTGAAATTTTGCTATATCAAATTACCTAAGATTATCCCCTCATTGTAATAATTTTTAATAATTTCTAGTTAGAATAGCACCTCCAGGTGAAAATTTTGAAATACCAATATGTACGTTTTATAGCTTTGTTTTAAAAGCCATTAACTGAAGAAATGTATGTTATATTATTTGATATTGATTAATTTTCCCTACAAAATCTTTGAAAGAAATTGATATAGAAAAAAATTAGTATGTGTCTAAATACATTGTTGAGATTTCTCAATTGAAAAAATGGCAGCATACTGTTGTTTTTTAAAGAGTATATCTTACTTAGTTTTGAGGGGATTTTGTAAAAGTTAGCATGCTGGTAGAGATTGATGGGGGTAATTATCAAGGATTTTGTGAGCTGCATCCTCTAGAGGTAATGGAAGCTTATTTTTTAAAAAGTAGTTGTTAACATACAAAGTTTGTTGGATTAAGATGAGCTACCCTGCCTAAGTAAAGCGTGTTTAGTGAGTCTTTATCACTGTTACTGAGAACAGAAGTGGACTGCTTCAAAGGAACATAGCAGGTCTTTGGGGAAGGAGGTACGGAGGGTGGGCGGTGAAAGGGGGGGGTTCTGATTTCCAGCGGGGCCATTCCCGGCCTGCCTCATGTAAGCACCCACGACCCCCCGGGCTGCCACTGCTCTGCCAGGGCCTTCTTTCTGAGCGACGGTGCAAGATGTGGTGAGCTAGAACGTGGAGGAGGAGAAGTGCCCAGTGTCCCGTCACAGCCCCGAAATGGACCATCGGGGATCCTCCCGGTTTCTCCCAGTGTGCGAGCTCTCTCCTTTCTTCAACCCCTTCCCTTACCGGGCTAGACCAGTCGCTGCACACTTCCACCTTTTCTTCTTCTGTCCTTGCCCAGTGTCCTCTTTAGGAAGATTCCAGCCCTGTGCAGGCTGGGAAGCAGAGGGGGCGCCTGCCGGGATCCCTCCACTGTCCCGCGGCCCTTCGCCACACTCTGGTCAGCTCCCTCTCCGTCCCCCACAAGCTCCGGAGGGCCCGGCCCTCGCTTCTTATTTCAGGGAGGCCAAGGTGGGTTGGAGCGTGAGGCCCAAATCCCTCTGAGTCGCAATTCCTCTCCCCACAGCCAGCCACTAGGCTGGGATCTGTCCTTCGGGCATCTCCCTCTATAAGGCTAAGGCGGTGCTGTTTTCTGCCTCTGAGCCTCTTTCCCTGTGCCGGGACGCTTCCCTTCGCCAGTGGCCACGTCCTGGCCCTTCGGCTTCCGTCTCCGTCACTCTCCGCATCCCCTCCCACAGCTTCACCTCCACTTGGGGCCTCCCATCCCTCTTTCTGTCATGCCTTCTCTCTCCTTGCCTTAAAACACCCAGCTCTTTGAACGTCATTCATCTTCACTGTCTACACATCTGACTTCTGTGTTCTCTCTGGGTATTTTGAATCTACTGTTCCTTCTGCCCTCTCTGCCCTTCCATGCATCTTTACCTGGTGAACACCGTCTTGTCTTTTAGTCCTCAACGGGGACATCTCCTCTGACAACACTGCCACGACTGCCAGCCTGGGTCAGGTCTTCCTGTTCTGTGCACACGTGGCCTCCCATTCTTACCTGTGTCGTAGCCATCAGAGTCACAACAATAATGACTATTGATGGGTGGTTGAGCACTACTGGGCGGGTTGTCATGTAGTATTGTTAGGATGGGAGTACTAACATCACACCACAGCGCCTCACTTTGTCCTTGAGAGAACTCTGAGATTCTCATCTGGATTCTATACATGAGGAAATTAAGGCACAGAGAAGTTAAGTGACTCGCCCAAGGTCACACAGCTGATAAGCGGCAGAACGCTAGTCTTTGCACCCAGGTGTGTTCCCCTAAAGCCTGCACGGTTCACCTCAGTGCTGTTGGTCAGTGGGTCACTTGATCATGCACCAGAACCACCTGGAGGGCTCGTGAAAGCAGATCGCTAGCCCTGCTCTCAGAGTTCCCGATTTAGCAAGCGTGGTGTGGGTGATGGGGCATTTCCGACAAGCCAGTAGGAGACATTGATGCTACTGGTCCAGGACCACACTTTGAAAACCACTGCTTTAGGCTGCCCATCACTTTATTGAAATCCTCTCTCCCCAACTCACCTGGCCGTTCCTTAGGGCAGGCTCTCGTGTTCCTGTTTTCCTTTCTGTCCACAGTCCCAGCGCCTAGCAAAGCAGTTCCAAGAGGTAGTAAGTAGGCCCTCAGTAAGTGTTTGAGTGAATGAATAAGGAAATGGTCCTGGCCTCCTGTTTAAGTGTATATTTGGCCTGAATAAAATTTCTGTGTATTTGAAAAATTCTCAGGTTTTTTTAGTCACATACCTGGTTGGCCAATAGGGAACATATACTGGAAGGTTTTATAAGGTTAATTGTTAATTACCTTATCTTTGAAATACTTTGAAGCCAAAAGTCACGTCTGTTATATTTGGCTCACTGTTCTTTCCAGCACAGAATGCTCACTGCCTCTGAATTCTCACCATGGTTATATGGAAAGAGGCTCTTTGGCCTTTTTAGCAGATTTGAAGCTTTCTTTCCTAAAATAGCCCCTTCCTTGATATAAAACGACTCCATCATAAGTATGGTGGCTTATAAGAATGGTGGTACATTTACTTTCCAGTATTAAAGCTTTTTAAAATGCCCGCATGGCCTGGAGTTGTTGAGTAGGAGGTTGGGCTCCTTATCTCCATCAGCTCCGCTCTGTGTCACCAAAACCAGGCATCTGGTTCTGACAGCTTGAGAACTTTTCTTTGTTTCTAGCAGTCAAAATTTGGCTTATTGGTATTCTTATGTTATTTTAGAATAGAAACTATTAATAGCTTATATTATAATAGGTCATCTATGATGCTATTCAAAACCTGGATAAGAAATTTGATGTCATTCATGGAAAAGTTTCAAAAATCCACCGTTTTCGTGTGAAATCACTGTGGCAGAATCGCGTGAGTGTTAACAAAAATATTTTCACAACTGCAATACACCTCTTGCTTCTAAAGATGCCATTGAGTTAGAAATGAGAGAGAACTATTAACTATGAGATGAGCAAGGCCAAATTGATTCTTGCTGTAGCAGCAGATGGGAGACTGAAACTTGTTGGGAAAATGCTTAAGTTTAGGTTTGAGAAGTGTATGACAATGAATAGTTTTACGTTTATAAACACAACGTATAAAATTCAGTTAAAATGTAGGGTTGAAGAGGAACAAAAATCATATAATCGAAATAGAGCATATATATTTAGTAATATAAAGCAGTGTTTCCTGAAAAAAAAATTTATATTTACTACTTATTTTATTTCCTTTTTTACTCACTGACAGTTAGTTTATGCTGGGTTTGTGTCATTTCAGAAGCCACTTGGATATGCTTATAAAAATTATAATTACCTGCTTTCCAGAAAGATCAGATTGCAGAAATTGAGGAAGAAGGAACCTCCTTCTTCATTCTCTTACCCTGAAAGTTATAGCCCAACTATGCCGGTGGAAAGGCCCCCAGATGATTCCCAGAGCAATCCTATAGGATCACCCTACCGTTCAGAGGAGGGGTCCCCAGAACGGGATCCAGAGTCATTCCTCCCTGAGCAGGAGCCGAATCTGAGCCAGAGTCCAACACTTCCCTCCATGTATTCTTCACATTCATACCAGCCATATTTCACACCTGATGATCCGATTCAGGGCTCCTCTACCATCGTGCCCTACTGTCCCAGCCCAGGGCCCAATACCAGCCACATGTTCTCACCTACTCGAGCTTGTACAGTAGCACCCGGATCCATTCTGGGTCAAGGTGAGCCCAGTCCGACGCATAACCCTGAGATGATGACTTATCCAGCTCTAATGGAAAATAAGTGCCTCGGCCATACTGCCTCATCTCTTTGTATCCCGCCCAACTTTGGTGAGTGTGAAATGACACATGACAAGTAGCACTATTTGATCTATAATCCTCAACGTCCTTGATGCAAGGGCATTTCTCCCTACCTAACATCTCTTCTTTTGGGATAATGATCAGGTCAAGTTTGATTTGTCTTTTTCCCCCATTGAAGCTACAAGTTCACCAATTGGAACTGACCCAGGTATCCTAAAACAAAGCTTCTCGGATGACCCTTCAACCTGGTCTGTGGAGGAAGTGATCCAGTTTCTGAAACAAACAGATCCTCAGACATTCACATTCGCCATCGCTGACCTTTTCAGGCAACATGTAACGTATATTTTGATTTGGTTTTCCTGCCATAATGCTTCTTTCTTTCTTTCTTTCTTTCTTTCTTTCTTTCTTTCTTTCTTTCTTTCTTTCTTTCAGTAAGCTCTACACCCAGTGGGAGGCTTGAACTCACAACCCCAAGGTCAAGAGTCGCATGCTATAGGACTGAGCCAGCCAGGCACCCGTGCCATAATGCTTTTGAATGACCTCTGTCTAGGCCCTTCAGTTGGGTACTGATTAGTGTGGATGGTGGGGGAACCCTAGCAACTGATTTTCCATATGTGAGAAAGGTTACTTGGTCCAAAGTTAGCTCCTTAAATGGTAGAGGCTGGATTTAAATAGGAACAGTGTGACAGGGTGTCCTCTTTGTTATGATTCCCAATGAAGCCAGCAACTGATCCCGTTTGGCTCAGTTCTATTAACCTTATATGGTTGTTGATGGTTTGGGATGCTGATAGCCTCATGCCATTTACAAAGTAACATCATGGGTTACATTTTTTATAAGTTCTAATTTTTATTGTACTTAGTAGGAAAAGTACAGAAAGTGCCTGAGAAAGGCAGCACTGTAAGGGGTTTCAGGTCTTTTCAGACAGTACAGTTTTATTTTTAGACCAGAACTTGTAAAAACCAAGTAATATGTTTCAGCAACATCAGTCAGTCTATTAGTGAAGAACTTGAGGAGGATGCCTTGTGACTATGAAGTCATGTTTTTGTAGTGTTTCCTGATGAATAAAATTAGTAGCCATACCCTCTTTGATATGGCAAGAAAATAGTTTTTAAGCATCTAATCAACTTCAGACAGCTAACTGATTAGCTTTCAACATCAAGACAGCACTCTATAGCATGTGTATAGTTCGTATGGATGCTAACACCCTCGTATTCCAAGCTGTTCTAAGATAACTAATGGCCATCTGAAATCCATTTCTACCATTCACAGTTTTTACTCTGTCATAGATATGCAGTATTTTATTCAGCACAATATTTAAAGGTAGGTAGTTTGATGCTTAGGACATTTTTAAGATTTTAGGTTAGGGGCGCCTGGGTGGCTCAGTTGGTTAAGTGTCTTCCTTCGGCTCAAGTCATGATCCTAGGGTCCTGGGATCAAGCCTTGTGTCTGGCTCCCCTTCTTGCTCTCCCTCTGCCCCCCCCTTACTTTGTGCTTACCCTCTCTCTCTCAAATAAATAATATACATTTTTAAAAAGATAATAGGTTAAATTTTCTTCCTAAAATTCAAGGTAAATTTATAAATGATCAAACCATGCTTCATTGTACAAATTATATTTTTAATAGTTTCCATCAAGCAGGTGTATACTCAGAGAATATACATCTGGAAGGAGCTGCTCTATTATTGGTATCACATGTTCATATAATATGAAGAAAGGACCATTCTGATAAAATATGAACCTATCAACTAATCACTGTCCTTTCCTTCTGTCTGTAGGACATTGACGGAAAGGCTCTGCTACTACTAAAGAGTGACATGATGATTAAGTACATGGGGCTGAAGCTGGGGACAGCCCTGAAGTTGTGCCACTACATCGATAGGCTTAAAGAAGAAAAATTCTTTGTCAACTGAAAACATGTTTGTGTCAATTTAGCTCGATCTTCATTCAGGGGAGACCAGTGCCATCTTGGTGTAAAATCATTTTTCTGCCCTTAGAAGTTTTTGTTGTGTAGAAGGTTCTTCTAAAAACTATGTTCTGTCCAGAATTGCAGAACTCCATTATAGTCTGGTCTACTCTTTCAGAAGCCATCTAACATGTGAGCATTGGCGGTTTGTTAGATTGGGAGTTTTTTCGTTATATCTTTTTATTATTTTTATTGCATAGTTTACAATTGTACTTCACACAGGAAACAGAAACACCTCTAATTTCTGTTCATCTTTATCTAAGGAACCAAAACAGCTGAATCCCAAAGAGAAAATATCAGGGCCTGAAAAGTTCTCTAGTAAATCCATGGATTTTCCTTAGAAGAAAACTTAAAAGATGCAACTATAGATAGCATCTTTCTAAAATCTTTTATGTTTGTTACTGCAAGCTTCTGTTCATGTTCTACCAGCTTCCCAAAAGGGAAAGCCATATAAAGTATTTTCCTTTCTATTATTATTTCTATATATGTTGTATTTGTTTCTATTTAAAGAAAAAAAGGCAACCTTATAAGCTTTCTTAAAGTATTTTTACCAATTTTTAGATAAATTGTTAGAACGGTCATTTTATGCAAGAGATACTTAGTTTACAACTTAACATATTTTACCTAAGCTTGGACATTTCACTAGGCACTCATTGCTCCCATCTCTCTATAAAGATGCCTATGTCCAAATTTTTGAAAGATACGTTTTTATTGTCTGTGTTCATAATGATACTGTTTCATATTTATATTTTATTCTATATCTGAAGTATACACACAAGTAAGTCTTCTTTTTGAATTTAAGGATAGCACTTTGCACTTCACAGAGGTAAAGATGAACTATATCCAGTGAGATGTTTTTATTCTGTTAAAAATATTCACATCATCTGCCATCACTAGTACCTCTCAGCTGACTCTTCAGGGTTTCCATACAGGGAAGCTCTCTGTCCTGTGCAATGTTTCTAGTTCATTTGCTTTCTGAGCCATTTATCCTACTAAACTTTGAAAAATACATTAGCTCTAATTTGTCATTTTGGACTTTATTTTAAGAATTAGAAAATTAGAACATTCAAGTGAAACCTGTTCATTGTTTTATTTATTACCTTGTTATATTATATAACATTTGATATAATATTTATAAGCTGTGAGAATTGGTGCTAAGTGTATTAGCCATTTGTTACAAATGCCAATAAAATGTTCACCAGGGGCAAAAATACACATCTTACTTTTCAAAAACCAAGTGTGCTTTATAAACAAATGCAATTCTTTACTGGGCATATGTGACTTAAAAGGTGCTTTTATTTATGTTACTCATTTATGTTGTTTCTTGTAAGACAAGATTCTATTTTAAACTTGATCTTCTCTCAAATTGTGTGAAGATGCTGTGCCCAGCTGAACAGTCCTCAGGTGTTTGTATGAATACTATGTTTTACAGTTTCAGATTTTAAAATATAATAAAGTTTTAAAACCACAATAATGTCAAGGCCTCAGATTTGATTTTGTTTGCTTTCACTACATGACATTAATGTACGAATTTATTAGAGTTGATAAAGAAATGCTATACCAAGCTTGTGGTTGTCTGCGTTGAGTGTTAACACTTGCCCTCATTCTACAGATAAGCAGATCACTAGCAGCGAAGGGCTGATGTCCTGCAGGACCTTAAATGAGCCCCCAGGGGAGCAGCACGAAGTTCCATCCATGAGCTGTGTCTGTGCTCAGCACTTGCCGCTCGCCGTGGTACTGAGGATGCGAGTGCACTAGAAGAGGCCAGGGCCCCCACAAATCTCGTCCCCGTCCCCGAGCTCCTGCGTCTGCCTGCGGTTCTGGCTGCTCTTCTGTCACCGGGGGGCCAGGAGCCACACTGCCTTTCCGCCTTCAGCTCTCCCAGCTGACAGGGTGCAAAAGCCTTAGAGGCTCAGGACGGGGGCTGCGTCGCCTTCGGCACCTGACTCCTTGCCCCTCTCGGCTATGCCAGGAGCTTCTGCTCCACGCCTTCAAGCCCACAAACTCCTCCCGCTGCAGCAGCACGTCTGCCGGTTGACACGGTCCCCACCGAGCCTCCAGGGCTGATGCTGTAGTGGCGGGAACGGGGTGTCACTGTGCTTGTCTGGGACTTGGGTGATTCAGACCCGCTTGCTCTCGGCCATCCGGCTTGTCAACTTGTAGCCCAGGGACGGTCTAACGCGTTAGGCTCTCGGGAACTCTCCGGGCTTTTAAAATGATCTTTCCTCTGGTTCTGCCTCTCAGGCCATCCTTCCCACACCAGCGGGCGGAATTCTGCAAGCTGACCGCGGCAGCCCTCTGGGCGCATGGAGCGTTTGCTTTCGTCTTTGCGTGATTTCTGATCGTTGCGGCGGCTCCCGAGTGTGTGTCCAGGGTGGGACTTCCCAGACTTAAACCCAGGCCCCCACTGTAGGCATGAAAAACCCAGGCCCTTCTGTAATGCGACTAGAAAAGAACTGAACCTCATGATGAGGAACGATGTAGTTGGGAGGAAAAGCCCCGCTTTCCGAGCTACGAAGGGATCGCGTTCACAGCCGGCTGAGTGCGTGAAGTACGTGTGAACTTCCGGGGCTGCTGCTTCGCTGAGATGCTGGGACTCGCTTGTATTTCGCAGTCCTCTGAGGCTGATCCGGGGAACGAGGGAGGGAGCCAGGGAGGGCTCTCGGGCACGGGGGACGTGCAGCCCGGGGCCTACGTTCAGAGTGCGTGGCAGACGGGTTCCGTCCTCGACCTCCCGACGTTTCCCGTTTTGTCCTGAAGGTTGATGAAACTGAACCTCGAAAGCAGCTCTCCACGGAGGGTCCTCAGCCCGAGCGTCCCCACTCTCCTTACTCTTCTAGAAGCAGCTTCGGACATGCGGGACCACCTGCTTCGGCTCCAGGGGCGCTGGCAACCCGGGGGGCGAGCCATAAGGAGTAAGAGACCTACTCCTCGCCTCAAGCTGCTTCCACCACACGTTGGTGACCCAGCGTTCGTGGAAAGGAGCCTCAGGAAACTCATGATAGCGCACGTGAGCCAGTTCCTGGCGACTGTGAGGGCTCAGTGTCCTAACACTCCAGTGACTGTGTCCTGCTCTTCAGCTAAAGAACCAAAGCACATACCTAAGCTTGTTTGTTCGCAGAACTAACCCCTCAGGGGCAAGGGGCAGGCAAGGCAGGCTACGGTCCTAGGGAGCCCCACCCCACCTTTGGCCTCACTGTTGCACTTGCCTTTGGTGGGCCTGTGGTGCTCAAGTTCACCGATGTCAGGGGCTGGGGTCTGTAGACTCCGTAAGGCACAGCAGTCAGTCCAGTGAGAGAGGGAATATATTACACCTTTTTTATGTTTAGAGAAGGTGAGAGAAATGAAGCTCCTTCACGTTGAACGTACGGACTGACCAACATGCAGTGTTTTGGAGCGCTAGCTGGTGTTGACACGCCCCACACCCCCGGCCTTGCTGAGTTCTCCCCTTTGTGGCCTGGAGGCCGCATTTCCCAGGCCCCCTTGCCAGCAGTGGGAGTTAGAGTCCCCCACAAGGGAGAAGGCAGACAGTAAACAGAAGCAGTTTTCCTCTGGTGGCTGCTCAGGACAGGCCTTTGGCACAGCAGAAGGCAGATGTGCATTTGGCCAGTGGCCACCAGATGTCATCTGGAGACCTCTCCATGTCAGGCACACAGGTGGCTGAAACCACGGGGGGTGCTTCCTGGCAACCCTTGCACGCCTGGATCTCTGGGAGCCACATCCATTGTCCTGGCCCCCTGCCCTCCAGTGACTGCAGAAGCTTCTGGTTCTGTACCCCACCACTTCCGTTCTGAAGACGTAGGACGTTGCATATGCCCTCTCAAACCCGGACTTGTCTACCTCCTTCAGCGGGTTGCCCCAGAGAAGCTGCCCACTGTTGGGAGGGAGGAGTAGAAGTTCCACAGTGAAGGGCCTTATGTAATCAGATCTGAGCCTCCTTTGGCTATAAGACCCGCTGTCATTTAATGGACCAAATGGGTGAGAAGAAGGTGGCCTATTCAATCAGATGCCATGGGCATCCCTGTCACTAATTCCATAGATGTTAGGAGGTGGGGAGAAGTGAGTGGGTTAAGGCATACAATTTTAGCTCTCAAAAGCTGAACAGATTATTTGAAAAGGATAAAGCAAAGAAGCAGAGAACTCAAGACTGATCACGTGAGCCCAGTGCCCAGCATGAAAGGGCAGCCCTGGTCTGAGCTCAGTAACAACCACAGCACAGATGAAAACGGAGCAACCTAATCAGATCTGCCGGAAATTCGCAATTTTCGAGACTCTGAAATGTGAAAGTGTAGCCAACAGCATAAGCAGAAGCTCTTGCCACGAGCGTCTATTTTGTCTTTAGGCATCAGCTGATGCCAGACAGAAGCCGTCACATTTAGCAGGTCATTTAACAATTTCCTTGCACCCACCAAAGAAAAGAAAGAGGAAGTTGCCACGATCGTAGATTAACACAGTCTTAGACACATGCATGGATCCTGTTTAGATCCGGCCTAAGAGAAGCCAACAGTAAAAAGGCGTGTATGAGTCAGTCCGGGAAAGGCAGGTGCCCAGTGGATATTAGATGAGTGTAAAGAGTTATTCCTTTAGGACAATGTGGTCACAGCAGACTGATGGTGACCAGAAATGTCTGTGCCCAAGAAGACCCAAAATTGGATCTTTGATAAATAGCCAGCAGTCTCAACCATATATCGTGATCCTAATGGCAAAACCTAAGACACTCAAGACCTCCTTGGTCTTGGTCTTCCTGGATCCTCCCCTCCCCGCATTCCACTCACACACCTGGCTCCTCTGACTTCTCCGTAGCCCTTACACGTGGGGTTGGTTATATTATCGTTCCTAGTCCTTGCCTCCACCTTTCCCTGTAAGAGGATCTTGCGTTGCCTCCATTGGCATGGGCTTACGGTTCCTTCTTACAGGCAAAACCTACTGTCTGTGCCCCTGTTGGCCCTGAACCTTGCTCTGGCTGAAACGTAAGTGGCCCAAAGGCACATCAAGCCCCAGCAGAAGCTCTCCGGTGGCTTCTTGGTCATCTGTCTCTCTCATTCCCCTCTGCTGCAAGCCCAGCGTGTGCCATCCAGGGTCTGCGTCTTCAGACCAGCTTCTGGAGCAAGAAGGCCTGTGGGGTGGGGCCAGGCCATCCCGTGCCTCCTGCAGAGAGTGTCCCTAAGAAGTCAATGTGCGCAGTGTCCTGGGTCTGGGGGACTCAATACCGCAGCTCAAAAATAGGGTGGAATGTAGCTAAGGCCCTTGCTGACATCTTGTTTATTTGTACCCTGGCTGTCTTCCCCACCGGAAGGAGCTCTGCGTAAGGACAGTGAGCCTCACTCACTTGTTTTGCGCGCCAGCAGTGTCTGTCCTGAAGGGCCCCTGACCAAAGTACGGCCCTGCTGTTTGTGGACTGACTCCTCCCCCTGGGGAATCAAGTTTGGCTTGAGTTTTCTTGGCACCAAATTCACCCCGAGCCTTTTCCCCAGGTAGTTAGTACTGTAAACTGCCATTTGGCCTTTATTTCATTTTCCAGTTGGTTTTACATACCTAGTGCCAAGCACTGGAAGCCCAGGGAGAAAGAGTGAGTTACTGGAGAACAGTGTCTCCGAAGAGAGTGAAACACTGAAATTCCCAAGCAGTTATCTAATTTAACACAGCATTTCTCTAGCGGCCCTGAGTCCCTCGTGCTTGCCTTCCTACTAAATATCTGTAAGGAAATGAAAATGAGGAAAACGCACACTGGCCCTGAAAACAAAGATGGGTAGGCTTGCACCTGCTGGGGTTTGGGAAGTATTCCTACTCACTCTAAGTATTCCTTCTCACTCCGTAAGAAAATTCCTGTGACTTCCATTTCCACACATCCTTCATCCCCCGGCCCAGACACGTGCGCATGTCTGGCTTCTGGGCGCGCATTACAACCCAGGGCAGCTGCAGATCTCACCGAGCATGGGCCTTTGAGCTCTATCACGCTCTACCCTTGCTTTTCCCTTCACTTACATCCATTCCCAAACAGCCAGTGCACTGTGTTCAGGAAGGAGGCGGAGGGGAGCGGCACTCTTTGGGGGGGGGGCGGAAGACCCCATAGGCCGAGCACTGCAGGTGGAAGCCAAAACAGGAAGAGCCCTGGCAATTTCTGGTAAATTCTAATGAGTCTTTTAAAAAGTGGAGGTGGGAGGAAGCACCCCCAGAAAGGGGGTAAACGACAAGCAGGCTTCTGGGTGTGCAAGAGTGAAGGTAAGAGGCGAGATCCCTGACCTGAGGCACCTTCCCGCCTATGTGGGAAGAGAGCATGAGAAAGCTCCAGAGACTTGGGTCCCTTAGAAACGTACAACATGTGGCAAAACTCAAGTAGGCAGGAGATGCACCAGATGATGTTTGCCTGCTGGGTGGAGGATGAGCCCCTGCCGGAGGAAGGGTCGCTGTAGCCCAGCCCAGAAGGATGATGGAGGGGTGGGGTGGGGTGGTGAGGAGGGGTGCAGCAGCGGGCTTTTTAGGCCAGGGACAGCGAGCAGGGGTAAACTGCTAGAAGCACACCCATGTCTCTTCTAGGAGATCTGTGGCTCTTTTGAAGACATCATAAATATATCTGGTGAGCATTTTATCAAGGACCTTTAGCTTTTGTCCTCATGGTAAATCAGTGGTTCCCACATCATTTGCTGAACACTGCTTCCCTTCCCAATGGGTTCCAAAAAATCACCTTCACCCTCTATTAAATCCTGATGAAGAAATGCTAAGAAAACCTGGAAACGCGCAGCTTGCCTAGGAATGAAACTAGCCCGAATGAAAACAGGATGCGTGTTATTCCTCCCCTTTTATCAAACCGGTGAAGATGAAAAACAGAATTAATTATTCATGCTGATGAGAAGCAAATTTGGTACAAACATATCCAAAGGGCAGTTTGAAAATATCTGTAAGAAGCCTGACTGTGTCCACTACAAGGGGATTTTCAAAATTAAGTAAAGATTTATTCACATGGGAAGGCATGTGTTATATGTCGATCCAAGTAGGTCACGGAAGCAGACATGTAGCCTAACATCCCGGCAGATTCTATTGTGTGTTTATACACAGATGTGTTTACATATCTAGAAGACATTATGGAAGATAGATACAAACATGCTTACAGTGGGCGTCTCTGGGTAGGTGGGATTCCGGGTCTGTTTCATTTCATTTTGCTTATATTTACTTTCTGATCTTGCTATTGCTTTTATAATGATTGTTTAATTACAAAAACACAGGCCATAGCATGTTCAAATCATTGGTGGAAGATAAAAGGAAATAACACATTGCCACGTAGCGGGAGGCAGAAGCAGCCAAACCGTAAGAAAAATGCATAACCTGTGTCAGAAGGCCACCTTAAGGTAATGGCATGTCAAAACAGATTAAACATCCATATTTTTAAAAATTCAAAGATGGATTCTAAAAACAATTATATGCTTTTACCTATCTTGTCACTTGCTTTCAACTTTAAAAATAAAGGGCTAGAGAGAAAGGGATCTGCAGATGAACCAAAAGTAGGACCCAGTGAATCTATCGATCCCTGCACCATACAATTACATGCAAAAAGCAGTCAACGCATCAGGAGTCCTTATATGGTGAGATGTTTGAGTACAGGGGAGAGAGATCGTGGACTGGCACAGATGACCAATGACACAGAATCAACAAGTAAAAAGCCACATCTGATAGACCATACAGATGATTTACTAGAAATGCAATAGAAAAAAAAAGACTTCACTGTATCTTTTAGCCTTTGACATAAGTAAGCAAAATTAAGGGCAGATATGATATAATGAAAAAAGTGTTAGCAACAGACATCAGATTGGAAAGAGAATTCAGGAATCTATGGAACTTTCACAAAATCGAGTCCATCCTAAGGTACAAAGTACCCTTGGAATTACACAAAGCAAAGTTAGTAGAGGCTACAGGCTGAGACATAAAATTAGAGGTTAAGGGGACGGTTCTGAAACACTAACAATGAAAACAATAATCGTCCCCCACCTTTCTAGGTACAGCTTCTTTCCTGAACATTCTCCTTGAGTACTAGGCCTATCTAGTCGTCTCGCCTCATCCATGAACTTCGGTTCCCTTAGGTCAGCCCAGCTCTGGAAGCAGATGATCCTCCTGACGCATCATCACATCCAGAGTAGTCTGATGCTGCGTCACGACGTCTACGTCTTTCACTGCCCTAATCTCAGCACGTGGCCAGCTCACGTCATCACAGGAAGGAGAAGGTCAGTACAGTTCACTAAGATATTCGAGAGAGAGACCACGTTCACAGAACTGTCATTATAGTACTCTGCTGTCATTGTTCTATTTTCTCGTTAGTTATCATTGTTCACCTCTTACTGTGCCTCATTCATGCATGAAACGGAATCAGGGACATGTATGTACAGGAAAATCATGGTGCATGTAGTGTTGGGTCTTCTCTGCAGTTTCAGGCACCCGTTGGGTGTCCCGGAAAGTATCCGCCACGGATAAGGGGGACTGCTGTGTATGCTCTTGGCCCATGGTGCCTGCACCTGCTAGCCCCCAGGCCCATCTCCTACTCGTCACACCTAAATCTTTTCCTGTCTCCTCTTTGCCAATCTAGCCCTCTGCAGTCCTGCATTCTTGACAACATGTCACCTGCCCTCGTGGCCAGGCCCCTGATGGGGTGGCAGCCACTGTCTGCCAGGTCACCAGCTCCCGCACATCCCGCCTCCCACAGCCCTCTGGTCATCTGGGTCCCCCGGTCTGTCATTCCCTGAGCTCGCTGCCAGAGGTCATGTCAGTTAAATTTCTGCCCCAGGAGCACTTCCACGGCTGACATTTTATTTTGGGTTCTCTGGGGTTAGCTCAGTATCGCCTGCGTAAGAGATACATAAGTGTTGGTTGAATAAACAAAAGCAGACTTTCTTCTGAAAAACATATCCATTTCCAGTACATCTGCCAGTTTAAAAGAACTCATTTTTATGAATGTTTGTACCTGACTAATCCACGCAGTTCCCACCACCACCATGACACATCTCACAGGTGTTTGAATAGTGATGAAGGGCGAGTGATCCCAGGGATTCTTGTGGCAAAGGTAGACAGTGCTTGCAGGAGAACTGAAGTCCTGACCTTGTATGCACGTACGGAAAGATTTGTCTAAGACACAAACCAAGTGCGTTAAAAAAAAATGGCTTGGTGTTTTGGGTGCACATGTGTGAGCGCAAGTGTGTGTGTGCGTGTGTAACTAGGATTTGAAGATCTAACTATGGCCTCTAAACAATGGACTTTTGTCCTATACCTTACAATTTATATCTTGTATCTCCAAACCAAATGCTGGCTGATGCCGTTTTTTCTTGAGTCAGGCTAATATTTTTCTCCACAATTTAGAGGCTACATTTTTCATGCTTTGGAATTGGAATTTAAAAATAAAAGTATATGGGCACCTGGGGAGCTCAGTCGGTTAAGCATCTACCTTTGGCTCGGGTCATGATCTCAGGGTCAATGGGATCCAGTCCCGCACTGGGCTCCCTGCACAGCGGGGGGCGTGATTCTTCCTCTCCCTCTGCCTGCTGCTCCTCTGACTTGTTCTTGCTCTCTCTCAAATAAATAAATAAGTAAATCTTAAAAAATAATTTAAAAATACATAGAAGGTCAAAGTTGTTCTTGCTGTCCGTATTTCCCATAAAACACATGTTTCCATTGGCTCTGTCAAATGTTCCCTTCTTTTGTAAGATTAATTAATTAATTTATTTATTTATTGAGTAAAGCGATTGAAGTTTATTCAGTGAAGACACAGAAAAAGGTCTCAAGAGTGAGGGGGTCCCGACAGGGCTGCCAACGAGGGCCTCTAGGGTTGGTCTCTTACAGGAAGCTAACCAGTCCCTTTAACGTCTCTACTGATAACACCTTCAGTGACTTACTTCCTTTTTAGGGGCTGGTTATTCTCTGTTGGTCACAGATGACTATGTTTTTTAAAAAGCTCTGTGATAGTACATTTGTTCCTGCAAAAACAGACTTGTGAAAGGAAGCCCGGACCCATCACCCAGCTTCAGTCATTACAAACTCACGGTCACTCTTGTTGCGTCCATACACGCACCCACACCCCCCATTTCCATGTTGTTTTGAAGCAAATACGACTGATCGTTTAACCTAAATAGGTCAGTATGCATATCAAAAAGATAAAGAAACTTTTTTTTTTAAAGGAACTGCTGTCACGCTCGAATAGTTCATCTCTGACACTGTTCTCTAATGACAGGAACCAGGGCTCCTTGGAGAAATGTCTCATTCTAGGACCAGGGCAGGGAAAATTCCAGATGAGTCTGGAGCATCTTGTCGTATCAGAAGGATGTGCTCTAAAAAGCACAAGGATGGGGCAATTCACAGGGACACGGGAGCCGACCAGCAGGGCTCCCGGTGCTTCAGCCTGGGACAATTTGAACAGTAAGTAAAGTAGTATTGGATCAGACCCCAAAGCGTAAAATAACCCCCCATGAGAGCATACTGCTGTGAGCAAGTGACGGAAGGAATGAAGAGATGGGGGACAATAGACACACCTGTGCAGAAGAACCCCAAGTCATGCAGATTCTCACTCCAGGGGGTGGAGCCCCGCTGCCCACGCCCTAGTGTGGGCCATGCAGAGACTTCCTTCCGAAGAGGACGGTGTGCAGGGTCATGAAAAACAAGGAGTCTGTATGTCATTTCTATATGGGAGATGTATTTAGAACGTATAATCACCATATGACTGTCGCCATTTGGAAATAGTCACCGAGTGAGAATTCCTTGCTTCTAATTTGCAGCGTCTTTTAAGAAGATTTATTTCTTTGAGAGAGAGAGAGAGAGCAGGAGCACAGGTTGAGGTAGAGGGAGAAGCAGACTCCTCGCTGAACAGAGAGCCTGACAAGGGGCTCGATCCAGGACCCTGGAATCACGACCTGAGAAGTCAGACGCACAACCGAATGAGCCACCCAGGAGTCGCTGCACCTTTCTGTATTAATTTATGTACTAATATATTTCAGAAGTTAGCATGGAAGCTGGCAAAAGCAAAAGCAATAGTGCCGTTAGGAAAAGTGCAGGTACACAAGACACGATTCTGGTCAGGAAAGTGCTCCAATGCACCCCCTTCCTGAAAGTGTCAACGGACTACGGAGAGACACTGGTCAGGGCCGGGAGGGTTGGCAATCAGCCCTGCGTTCCACTGTGGACACTTCCAGATGTCCGGACTGCCTGCTAGCTGGACATACGGATGACAACAGTGCTGAGGATCGTCAGCTGTGTTATTACGTCATACTAAGCAAACTGCCCGAGGCAGATGTGGTTTTGGTCACTGTGCTCGGATTGGTCCGAGTACCCCAGGCTCCGCCGCAGTGACAAACAGACCCCGACAGGTCCGTGCCTTTGCTTTTCCGCCCCTTCTCCCAGGCGAGGCCTGATGCTCCCTAGACGCCGCGTCTTTCCTCTGGCGCCGCGCCCGGCACGCGTGGCCTGTGAGGCTCTTTTCTTTTCTTGTTTTTTTTTTTAAAGATTTTTATTTATTTATTTGACACAGAGCGAGAGATCACAAGCAGGCAGAGAGGCAGGCAGAGAGAGAGGGGGAAGCAGGCTCCCCGCTGAGCAGAGAGCCCGACGCGGGGCTCGATCCCAGGACCCTGAGATCATGACCCGAGCCGAAGGCAGAGGCTCAACCCTCTGAGCCACCCAGGCGCCCCTGCAAGGATCTTTTCATCGCCCCAGCCCGGAGGTGACCCGTGGTAGTTCTCCTCGGGTCCCACTGGTAAGACGAGCATGTGGCCCTGCTCAAGGGAGAGCGTGGTTTTCCCAAGAAGAGGGAAACGGAAGGGCTGGGCACCACGTAGCATCGTTTCTCCGAGGCTGTGCCTCCCGTGTTTCCAGGCGAGGGTGATGGCAGATGGCGCTGGAGCTGGGCCGGGTTGGCGGCCTCACTGAGAAGCTAGGGGTGCAGTGCCGATGCGTGGACAGGTGCCTGGGGGGGCTGAGTCTGGCTGGAGCCCGCCTGTTGCCCCCAAGGAGAGTCGTCGTCCTGGCAGTTGTGGACATGCAAACTTTTGAGTCTCACGCCACAGACCTTCCAGTTTTACCAGAGCAAGTAGAAATACAGATTTTCATGGGAAATCTCCCAACTGTAAGACGGACGCCTAAGTATATGAAAACCCAGGCCAGATAAAACGTGTATGATGCGGGCCGAATGTGACCTCTGTGTTTCAGTGCAGGATGTTAGCCCTTTGGTCTCAGAGCTTGGGACCTCGAGCGGCCAGCCCTCCACTCCTCTGGGAGGTAAAGCTGACCCGGCATTTCTAAGAAGAATCTTGGCTCTGCCTGTGGGCATTCATTCTCTCTGTCCACCTGGGTTCCCGTTCACATCCTCCATGTTGACCACAATCCCTGCTCAGCCGGCCACAGGGGCACTTGGGGCCACACGTGAAGGAGGACAGAGTCCCTTATTCCGCCCAGGTCATTGCCAGGCTGTGTGATCCCGAGGCATCTGCTAGACCACGAGTGTTGAGAGAGACCGCAGCATGGGCTGGAGACTGGGGAGTCATTACGAACTTGGAGAGCTGAACGAGGCCTGGACAGGAAGGCCCTTGGGTCACCTCCAGATGGCGTCTTGAGGTCCGAGGGAAGCAGTTAAGGAGCTCTGAACGGGGGTGGGTGTCACACAGCAGACCAGCATTGTGGGCATTCTGGACAGATCGTTCTGGCAGCTGCTGGGGGTCGGGACCGAGCTCTCAGCAAACAGAATCCATCCTCCAGCGTGCACAGTGTCCTTGGAATCCCATTCTGGTATGCTTTTGGGCGGCGACTCCCAACAATCTCACTGTTACCTTTTCCTGGGCTGTTGTCAGAGGAGGAGGCGTCCCTCTGAGGATGGCCAGAGTCGTTGGGTTCGTGATAGCTACGAACGGTCAGGCACAACCACCTCTGTCTTTAGAATGGGAGGTGGCATCACGTTTCAGGTTGCTCGAGGTCTGGGACCACAGCCAGGTGACAACGTGGGGCTGGCGTCAGCACCGGAGAAAAGGCAAGGGAGGAGAGGTTCTGACTTCTGCAGCGGGTGGCCGCCGTGTGGCCTCTGGTTAGGACAAGGTGTCAGCCCGGAGCAGGGTGGTGTGGGGAGGTTGTGGCCATGGTGTTCCCCAGAGCGGAGCCGGCCTGCTGTCCCCAGTGCTCCCTGGTGGGAGCCTCCCAGGGCTCTGAGGCCCAGACTCAGCCTGGAAGGCAGACTGGCTGTGGTCAGACTCCCACAGTAGTGGGGTCGTGTCCCCTTGTATTTGCGGACCCCTGGCGCGTCTCTTTCCTAGTCTCTGCCGCCACTTCCGCCTCCATCTCTGTGTGTCTCCCTGTATCTCTCACACATTCTTTACCTCCCGCCCCTCACTCGCACACACAGACACGTCCGTGTGCACCCCCCTTGGAGTGGCAACCCGTCATCCGTCGCGCCTCGTGAGTCCAACCCGTGGCAGCACTTTTCCCGGAGCTGAATGAAACCGGCAGAATGTCCTGCGTAGCACGCGGGGCCGTGCTGCTCTGTGAGTGTCGCACCCCTTCTGTCTCGCGGGCAGAGTGGGTCATGGTCCCGTAGGTCACGTTTACGGTCACTTCACACCCTCTTCTTATGCCGTGGCCATGCCCCGCCCTCTCCTGCTGCCTAGAAACCAGGCCTGGGACGTGAGCCTGCCTGGGAGACGCGAGAGTCGAGTGCCACGATCCCGGGACCGGCTCCACAAAGCGTACAGAGCAGCGCCCCTCGGCCTGATGCCCGTGAGACGCCCCCGCCCCGCGGAGCTCAGCACCCCGCTTCCCCTGACCAGTGCCCGGGGAACGTCCAGGGCCCGGGCCTGGGCCCCAGCCGTTTGCACAGCTCCCCTGGTGGATCCGCGTGCGGCCAGGGCGATGAAGGGGCACTCAGAGGAGCGACCTGTGACAGCTGTGACATGGGTGGCTTCCTTGTCCCCTTCTCTCGAGTACAGTGGCTCGAGTCTGGGGCCTGTGCTCTCTTGGAGACCTCACCTTCTGCCCTTCCCTGTTGCCTTCTGAGAGCCCCACCGCCCCGCACCTGCTGGATTTCTCTCCTCCCTTCGAAGGTGGGGTTGTCGCTTGGACTCCATGCGCTCCGAGCCCGTGCCGTCCTCCTAGCTTGCAGTTCAGCCTCTCTCCCCCACTTTGCCGAAATGACGTTTCCCATCCCTTACTAAAGGGTGAGGAGGCGCCTTCCTGAGAACTTGGGGTCCTGGGGATTTTCCATGTGGATCCTTCCCCCGGATGTCCTAGGATGCTCACAGAGTAGCTGCTTCCAGAACAACGTCACTAGCCAGGTGCGGGTGTCAGGACCACTGCGGGCGCGAGCCCTGTGGTTGTGGCGGTGGCTGCCAGCAGGCGGCGCTGTCCTCCGGGCGCAGACGGAGTGGGGCCGTGGGGATGTGGTGCTTTCTCTCCAGCAGGACTGCGGAGAAGCACTGGCTGTTCTGACTTTTTGAAAACCCATTAACTGCAAAGGCTCCTGTTTCCGTGGTGGAGGGGTCAGCAGCTCTTACACAGGAGGAGCGAGGGATTCCTTTTCAGCACTAACCTCACCAACCCTTTTCTGTAGTTCTTTCAAATACAGTTGCCCTCAATTTGTCTAGTAGCTGTGTTCCTGGGAGGCTGCCCACACTCTAGAGCTTGTTTAAAGGGCACCCAAGAAAGCTCTCTTACTGGAAAAAGAAATTGCTTTATCTCTCGAACAGCAAAAAAAAATATGTATATATATATATATGTATATATATATATATATGTATATATATATATACATATATATGTGTGTATATATATATATACATATTTTATTTGCAAGATTTTATTTACTTATTTGCAAGAAAGAGAGAGCACAGCCAGGGGGAGCGGCAGGCCAAGGGAGAGGGAGAAGCAGGCTCCCCGTTGAGCAGGGAACCCCATGCAGGGCTTGATCCCGGGACCCTGGGACCATGACCTGGGCCAAAGGCAGATGCTTAACTGACTGAGTCACCCAGGCACCTCATGAATTTATATTTCTAATTCAAATGAAGGTTTAGCTTCTCTAAGACATGAGAAGGGTTTGATAAACAGGAGAACGGCTCTACATGTTTACCTCAGAGGAAGACCCCATGGCCCTATCCACCAGACAGTAGGCTTCTGGGGCTGCACAGCCCCCAGGGCCACTCTAGAGCCTCTCCTGGGCCATGGCCTTCAATGGGCCATGGGGCTGAGCAGTGGCCTCTGGACAGGGGGAGCCTATCTGCCACAGGAGAGGAAGGGAATGGTGGCCTGTGCGTGCTTTGTCCTGGCAGGCCCCGGGCATATGCCTTGTGTCATCAATCCCCACAGCAAGGCAGCTGAGTCATGGGTCCCCAGATGAGAAAACTCAGGGAGAGTGAAGCTTATGTGCACCGCTCTGATTCCATGGCCAATCTTGCCTTTGAGGTTTTTTTCTCCCCACCTGGGACTCTGTCTCCTTTTCTAACTAGTCCCTTTTCCTGTTGATGGCCAAGCGATCGATCCCGTCTCAGGCTAGGACGGAGAATGAGAGGACACGTAAGCCACTTCAACTATTAGTCAGTAGTCTGCAGGAGGCCCTCATGGCTCTTGGCTTGAAACCTCCCTTTCTGGAACAAAGCAGAACCCCAAAATATGCCAGCTACGGGGAAAAGCTTTATAAAATCAGGAATTTCAGTGAGCTTTGGTGGCCTTGGTCTCTATCACTAGCCATAAACAAAGCATAACACAAACAAATTTATTGAGTGCTCCGTCCTTGGTGCCCCAAACGCGTCGTGTCATGTTCTCACGGATGTCTTATTACTCCCATTTTCCAGATGAGGAAATGGGAGCAGAGAGATGGAAGTGACTTGTCTGAATCCAGACTCTGAAGCTCTAAAGAGTCCCTAGTCACCCCGAGGGCTCCCTAAATGCCATACAGTATGCTGGATGTGAGAGATACAATGACCTTAACCTTGGTCCTAGAGCAATTTATGGTATGGTAGGATGGACAGAGACATACTTGCAAACGAAGGAGGTTGACAAAATGACATAGGTGTGCACTCTGCCATGGGAGGGCCGGACGCAGAACTCTCGGCTTATGCTGGGCTCATCACAGAAACCTTTCTGGAGGCAATGTTATTTTAATCTAAATCTTGAAGCATTAGCCAGAGTAAGAAGGTGGGGAGGGGGTGTCAGGGCCCTGAAGAGTAGACCCACAGAAGCTTATGCTGGGAACTGTTAACCTTCTCTATTCCTGGAGCTTACATATGGGGGTGAAGGGGGCAGTTCCAGTCACAGAGGTGGTCCACACTCTGATCTCAGAAGGCCAGAGACAGAATGCCTCTTCAGGGTATAAGGATATAGCCAACACTGGGAGCTTTTGTGCAGCAGCAGAACATGGTAAGGCTTGACTTTTACCAAAACTATTCTGGTGGAAGACTAGAAAGGAGATGGAGGGGGTGGCTACAAAGGGAGGCATGGGCCCCAGCCAGCTCTGAGCCCATTTTAAACGTCTAGGCAAAGGATGATGTGGCTTGGGTGACGAACAGTAAGCGTGGAGGAAAGGAATGGAGGATTTGGGGAATATCAAGGAGGCGAAATGAACAAGATGGAATGTGGGAGGTGAAGGAGGGGGCGGAGTCATGGACAACAGCCTCACATTTCTTGCTTGGGCGATGGGGAAGGAGGCAGCTGTAGAGAGGGTGCGACACAGTTGGATCTGGGGCCGGGGTGAGGAAGGGGGCTGCTGTGTGAAGTTTTAGGGCATGTGGGTGAGCAGTGGAACATCAGCATCATCGTCCAGGAAGGGCAAAGGATGCCACAGTCAGGAGATGGAAGAACGCGGCGAGAGGCGTGCCAGGAAAGCTGAGAAGGGAGGGGGGTAAAAGCACCCCGCGAGGCCAGCAACATGGGGTTGAGAGGTGTCATGGCTCCCCAGGGAATTACTGTCACTTGGAACATGAAATAGTAGCAGAACTTCGAGATGTTACAAAAAAGAAAGAAAAGAAAGAAAGATGGGGAGGGAGGGAGGAAGGAAGGAACTTACTTCAATAAAACGTCGATTAGAATTTCATTACTCTGGAAATTTGCAGTGGTTCAAATGGATTCTGCTGAATTTTAACCTTCATGGTGGCAACAGGGGGTCTAAAGAGTAACTAAATAGGATGGGCGGGCCCCAAGTGAAGATTCTAAGCTACAGTGTCAGGTTCATCTGATGCTTGCACAGGTCACGCGAGACTGGGGTCTGGAACCGGCCTAAAGCAGTAGGGCCCATCAGTGGCCGAGTCCGGGGCAGGGCCCAGCACAGCCAAGAGGTGATAAATGAGGAAGTAAAGACAGCACGCTGTGTTTCATGTTGATAAGCAACTGTTGAAGCTTTCTGAGCTCCTCTGCACTGTGGGCCATGGACCGAAGGCCCTTGCAGGGGGAGAGGGACCACTTCATGCTGCGGGCCAGGTTCTGGGCGAGAGGTGCTGGCCAGTGATGGCCGTGCAGGCATGACCTTCTGTCATGGAAGAAAAGAAGGGACATGACTGGAAGAGATTTTCAAGAAAATGAAGAAGAAAGTCACCAGTGTGGAGTGGGTACTGGGGACAGGACAGCCAAAGCCAGCCCTTGACCTTGGGCACCCTGCAAGGCATCATGTCATTCCAGCTCAGGCCAGTCACCCATGGCTGGAACAATGACAGAGTCAAGGAGGGGTTTCCCCTGCCGGGTGCTTGATGCATTTTGAAAAGATTCCCATTGAAAACAGTGGCAGTAAAAAGGTCTCAGAGCTTAAAGAATGAGCCCTCGATTTCAGTGGCTCTCCCACTGCCTGCCTAGGTTCATTCCCCAGCCACACAAAGAAAACACACTGTTCTCATCCACCCTCAAGGACCTCAGAAGTACCCATTCACTTACAAATCGTTCTTACCAATAATGCTATCCCAGTATTAACAAGATTCCCCCAAGGACTTCTGCCAGGTAAGGCCTGGTTAGCTGGTTTGCATTGGTCTGGTGCTTGAAATCATGGAGCCGCATTCAAACAAACATCACTTGTTAACAACCAACTTTGCACTCTGTACGCTGGCCTCGCCTCAAGGAAGACTGAATTCCTGAGGGCATTTCCATTGTCTCCATTGCCATTGTGGCTGCCTCAGGGACTGATACCTGCGAACAACCTGTAATAAGGGGATGAGTGTTTGCTTTGAGAGGACAGTGGTTGGGTCCTTGACTGCTTCTCTGGCACTGGTACCCTGCCCCACTCCTGGAGGAGGGAACCATCATCAGGAACCTGGTCTCCTAATTCTGAGCTCACAGGTCATTCATTGGACCACGTGTGCCCTGAATGTCCCCTCTACTCATGGAGAAGATTAAGATGAGATAGTAGAAGGCACACTGCCCTGTCATTCAGAGATCTGGTGGAGAAAACTTGGCAGAGGTGGTGGTGGTGGTCGGGCGGCAACAGCTACAGTGCTTGGGTCAGTCCAGCGCCACCACCGTGGAGCAGCTTTTTCTCAATCGTGCAGGGCCAGGGGGCAGGAGGGTGGGAGTCCAGAGCAGAGTGGCTGCTGTCGTGTGATTTTATACACACACACACACACATGCACACACACACACATGCACACACACACACACACGAACGTACACGCACGCACACACACACTCTGGTCCTCTTTGTGTGATTTTGTGTGAATTAAGAGGCTGTGGCCAAATATAATTTGGGAGAGAATTGGTGAGGACCAAGCCAAAGGCCTGGGGAGGCCTATTCAGGGCAAATCACTCGGAAGAAGGGATTCCGGATTCAAAGAAATGAGACATGGGTTGATGAGGCTCCAAGGAAAATTCTGACCGTAAAGAGAAACTTGGGAGAGTCAGATATGTCGGGTCCAAAGGGAAGTGAGGATGTATAAAAAGGAAATAACGAATCAAAGATCTCAGGCCCCATTGGGAATTGGAGATATGTTACCAGAGATATATAACTGACCAAAGATGGGAAGGAACTACTGAGTTCTAGGACGCTTTGCTGGAACCCACAGTTGGTTCCCAATTTCTATCTGGAGTTCTTCCATTATTTTTTAAAAAAAGATAACAGCATAAAGCTCAATAAATGAGATAAAATCTATATACTGTAATTACTTTTTTTTTAAAAGTATGGTCACAGGGTTGGACAATCATCACCGCCACAGTCGATTCCACAATATTTCCATCACCTACCTGGAGCTACTGACTCTACAAAGTAGATGGAGAAACTGGGAGAAGAGCAACAAGGTGACAAAAGGACTACAAAGTTGGAGCTCAGAGAGCACGAGAGGAGATGGGACTCTTGAGTCCAAGGGAAGGAGGCTGCGGAAAGATCTGGTATTTAAACAGGGAACTGCTAGGAGGAGGAGATTTGGCCTTGGTTTCCATGAAGGACCAACTAAAAAACTAGGCTCAAGCACATCAAGAAGGACTGAGGTAAAATACAAGGAAGAAAAACCACACCCAACTTCCTGGCAATATTTGTAAACTCCTGGGTTATGCTGCCCTTGCAAATACGGCTGATGAATGCCATCATGGGTGGGGGCAGGGTTTGAGTAACGGGTCCTTCCAGCTTCATGGTGCTGGTAAAATATGAGGCATCCCTTCAGAACTGGCTGAGTGCCTGCCCTTTCTGTGAGGTGGACTAGGTTTGCTGAACCTGGTTTTCTTGGGAGAAGTTTCTAGAGGGCCTGTTACATGCTAGATGAGTGATGGCCCTTTGGACGGATGAATGAAGTTTCCAAATGATAGTTTCCCGGTCAGATCAAGCATGTGGTGATAAGCCAGAAAGTATGAGTGGGGTACCAGAGACCACAGCTGCAGCTCTCTCTTCCTGTCTCTTGATTTAATTCATTCTTCAGAGTTTTTGAGCTCTTGCTGGGGAACAGGTATAGGAAGACAAACCCTGGGAATAAAGCAGTGGTTCTCAACCAGGGGTGACATTGCTCCCCAGGGGGCTCTTGGCAAAGCCTGTGGACATTTTTATTGTCCCAGCGGGGGTCATGGGGGGCAGGCGGGAGGGATGCTGCTGGCGTCTCATGGGAAAGACCAGAGGTGCTGCTAAACATTGTATAGTGCCCAGGACAGCACCCTACAACAGAGAATCATCCAGCCAAAGTGGAGAAAACTTGAGGTCAAGAAATAGGGATCGGTCCCTGTTTTCAAAGAATTAAGTCTGATCATTGTAGTGTTTCTTAATATGGCTTGAAGTGTGACCTAATGAAAATTTCTGCATTTACAGAAACTCTCCAAGTTCCTTATTTGAAACGATTATATATAAAACTGAATTCCCAGTACCACTGGGGACTGAGAGCATGGGGACTGCTGATGTAAAGGGGTTCATCACATTCTTACTAATTGACTGGGTTATCAAACCTTAGACTTAAAAAAATTATTTAGCAGGGGGAGGACCATTTCCAGGTGACCTGACATCTTTATCAAGCAGAGTGAGCACTTCTGAGTGTATATCTAGAACCTAGCTGGACAGAAGATAACCTACAGTAAACCTCAAGAGCTCATCTCCTTTAACTTGAACTTGTTCCTCGTTCGTGCAATTTCGGCAGGGCATTGCTACAATCTCACTTTGCTTAGAAATCCCCTGGTCTCATAACAGCTGCAGATGGATTATTTGCAATGGTTTGAAACTAGTTCTTTCCCGCACTCATATATGCTACTTACTATAAAATCAACCAATACGTTAATTAAAATAAATACCAATTTATTAAAATGGCACCCTCAGGACCTCAAATACACCCTATTTTGTTTCGCTGATGTGGGAGGTCAGTTATTTGACCTGGTGGTAGTGAGCTGTTCTGGAAAATTGCCTTTTTTATTTAATGAGGAGTAAAGTCGGCCAGAATGACCTCTAACGCTTTTTTCCCTGCTGTTAAGGTTTTCAGCTTAGCAGCTTTAGAGTGTGGGTTTTAAAGGCCTGGCATTGCCACCTTTCAGCTTGAAATCACCCCTTTATAATTGTACCGAGTGCTCTGGGCATTCCAGTTAATTGGAATGATTTCAAAAATAATTGAAAAAAAATCTGTAATTCAGACTCGTCACTAATTCATACTGGTTTTTTCTACCAAAGGTTCCAAATTCCTGTGGGTTCATTGGGCTTCAAACCCAATATTTAAGAATCATTGCAAAGTACATATTTTTTAAGTTGTTGATGCTTAAAAACTGAAAACAGAAAACTCTTCTGAGCCTCAATTTCCTCACTTGTAAAATGGAATCTAAATCCTTTCCTGCTCTATTAATTATGGTATTTATGAAGATAATCACTGTATTGACATACCCTCTCAGTAATTGGCTACCATTCCCTCCCTCCATTCCTTCTTACCCTCCTTCCCTCCCTCCCTCCTTCCTTCCATCTATCCCCCCTCCTCCCTCCTTTTGTTTGGAGTTTTCACCCTCACAGACAAATGGTTTTCATGCTTAAAATATGAGACTTTTGCATTTGAATCTAAACAAATCTTTGACCTCACTTTAGAATTTTCTACTCACTGTCAAGGACCTCCTTGGTTAGGATAGTAACTGTATCGTCTTTAAGTCTCTCATTTTCCATCCAGTTTTTATTTTGCCAGGAGGATAACTACCCCCAAATATGGATCTTTGTGATTTGTTCCAATGTTTTATCATTTCTGAACTGAAGCCAGCTGAAGCCATCTTGACAAGTCTGAGCAAATATCAACATTCCTGGGGACTAAACTTATTTCCTAAAAGACTCTGAAAAGCTATTCTTTCGGCTGGTTGGCCCAAACTTTTTTTTTTTCTTTGAGAAGAAATGGGAAATTAAGTCACGAGAAAGAGTCTGATACAAATCCAGCTGTGAGGGGTGGGCGAGTAAGTGACCGCAGCTCTCTGAATCAAGCAGAAAAACGAAGGGACCTGACTTGGCCAGTGGCCCCCTCCGTGACCCTGGTGGGGGTCACATGCCCCAGGCTAGGAACTGTGGTTCCAGGCTGATAACCCTTACATCAGGTTGTGTGAAAGGCTGTAAACATCCGAGTGGGAAGGCAGCAGGGAACTGAACCACCAGGGAACCCTAGGAACACACTGGCCACAGCAACAAGGCCTTTGGTCTCATCCCCTGGCCTGCGGGCAGCCAACTAGATTCCAGTTTCCATCACAGGCTGGAAATGGGGGCAGGCAGAGGGTGTCACTGCCCCCCTAGCACTACCCTGAGCCTGGTCACTAGACAACACTCTGTGTAGGCCTCACAGTCCTCAGGAGGCAGGCCTCTCCATGCCACGGCGCCTCTCCCCAAAGGCCCCCCAGTCATGCCCGAACAGCAGGTCCTGGGACTGGGCGCGGCAAAGGTGGGTGGGAGGCCTATTCCAGGGATCTGTCCCAGGGCGAGGGGGGAGCCCATGCTGACTCCACACCCCGGTGGGCTGTGGAGCCACACACGTAATTTGGGTAAATTTTCACCCAACCAGGGCCAACAGCTCAAGAGAAAGGGGGGCATTTCCAGACACATCAAGGAGGAATTTGTGGCTTGAGGTTTATAATGTAATTACAGGCCGCAAATGCCTTCCTTTCCACCTGTATGTCACTCGGCTTCAAGCACCTGCTCCTTCTATAGGCCAGACTGAGAATTCTGTTCTCTCGGAGCCAGGGAAGCAGCAGCTCCTGCCAGCATGCTGGGAAGACAGGGGCAGTGCAAGCGACCGCGAACACAGGGAGCAGAGACATCAGCAAGTCCCTGGGCACATTTGGATTGTCGTTTCCGAGACCAGAACACACAAGCTCAGGAAACATGGCCAGAAACCCAGCATGGCAGTACAAGTGGGGAAAAGGAGCACCCTGTGTGGAGGCCGAAGGGACGGGGTGTAGTCAGGGCCACGAAGAGGACCAATCAAGCCCGGCGAGCAGCATCTATTTGCCCCTTACCACCACGGTGCACTTGGAAAAGTCAAGTTGAACAGCACGGGAAAAGAGCAGGAAAAACAAAATCCATTCTGGGGGTAGAGCCCAGGACCCGCTGAAATGGTAATCCTATCCATGGCGAGCCTGGTAATAAAAGAACAGTCTCGCAACTGCTTTTCCTCCTGTTCGTGTTCGCAGTAACAGCTGGATACATGCTAATTGCAAAGATGTGCAAGAAAGAGCTCTAAGTTTAAAAGCAGGCATGCCGTAAGCCGTCTCTCACCAGCACGGCTTCAGACCCAAGTGTGATGTGGCACCTAGCAGGTCTATTTCCAGCGCACACTCATGGTTCCTGATTTGAGTGGGATGCTCTGTGCTGTCACAGAAGAGCAGCGTGCTGGTCCCTTCTTCCAGAGCCTCGCTTTCGCTCAACGAGAAATAGCTCAGACAGGGGTGTCTGGCCTTGTCACCACTGACATTTGGGCCGGATCACCTGCTGTGGTCAGGGGAGGGGGCGGGGGGTTCCCTGTGCCTGTGAGGTATTTAGCCACGTCCCAGGTCTCTACCCACCAGATGCCGGTAGCATCCCACCCCCGCCAGCTGTGACAACCAAAAGTGTCTCCGGGCATTGCCGGATGTTCCTCGGGGAGGCACCATCACCCCCAGTTGAAAACCACTGGGCTACACTAACAAGGGGCGACTCTCTCTTCCCTTCCCGACCCCACTCCCGGGTGTCTCTGCCCCAGGCCAGGAACATTTCTGGGCCATCTCCTGATCCACCAGCAAAGAACTTACCTCTCGTTCTGAGTGGTCTGCAGTAATACCTTTGACTTGCAAGACCTTCCGTCATTCAGAACAATGCTCGTACTGCCTTTGAAAAGAAGGTCCTTTCCAGCTAAATTCTGGGAGGGGGTGGGGAGGAAGCAGGCAAATTTTCCTTTCAGACACATTTGTCTGTTTTAGTCTACGGAAGGCTCAGACACAGAATTGTCCACACCCAGAGCCCCGCGTGAACTTGAAGGGACCCGGGGTGCTCGATACTCACGTCCCCACCCCTTCTCTGTGCCACATTTTTACAAACGAAGAAACCAAGGTTTTGAGGAGGAAGTGACTTGCTCTGGGTCATACATAGTGCCCATTTATGGGGGTACACGCCAATATAATTCTTCTCTGCCCAACATGCCCGAAGAGCTCAGGTCTCAAAGCACAGAGAACTTGTCGTGCTTTATGAGCAACGTGCTTCATGAGCCAAACCACACCAGTTAAGGAATGCAAATTTTTTAAAAATGATAGAATGCTGCAACCAATTAGTGCAAACAAACATTTATTGTGAAATAGTCATCCTACCCTTTATCAGGTATTACATCATCAAAGCACTTTGTGGCAATGAAAATAGCTTTTTTTTACCCCTCTGATTCACCCAATATTCCATTAAAGCTGCAAAAAATGTGCAATCTGCTTGAAAAATAGGTTGCTCTTATTTACTCATTTGTGAAAAGTCAAAAATTAAAAAAGAAAACGATACTAGCTTACAGGGCCTCTAGAGTCAATTTGCTTTCCCGCTTCCCAACTACTCCCCAAAATAATTAACAAAGATAATTTGTTTTAAAGGCCTTTTTATAAAACCAATGCACCTTTCCCCATATTATAATCATAAAAATTTTAAAAAGCCATTATTTACTTTCTTGGAAAAAAGGTGGCCAGCCGTTGTTTTTTGATGGGGAGCATGTGTATTTCCTGGGAGTTCACTTTCTTTAACTTTATGCTCCGGTTTTTGACGGGTTTCCGGAGGGGCTCAGTGCTTCCCATGGGCTCTTCCCCTTGGCTGTTGATGTCATAGCCCTGAAGCACCGAGTCTTCTCTTTTGAAGGAGAAGTTCTTGGTAGACACACCCGAGAGGCCTTTGATCTTGCCGCAGAAGATGGCAGGAACCGCGTCTTCCACTGAGACGATCACCTTGGCTGCCTGGGACTCGCTCAGCATCTCGATGTGATTTTCAGCCTTGACCTCGCTGCCGGCTTGGCTGGGCTGGATGGGCAGCTGGGTGGGGTGGCTGCCGCCCACGTGGCTATCCATCAGAGCCGAGGCCCCCGGGGCCGTGGTGGGGGCAAAGGACACTTCCACGCCACCGGGAAGTTTCTCCATCGTGGCGTGACCCGGGCTGCTCACGGACCCGCTGCTGTCATACAGGGTCTCGGCGGGAGGCTCGGCTTTCCGGTGGGCTGCCAGCGACAGGTCTAGGGCCGTGTCTTCCTGGCAGACAGGGGAACTGACTTCGCTGGCCTTAAGCCAGGGCACCGACTTCATGGAGAGGTCCAGGGCCTCGTTGTCGCTCCCCATCTTGATGACCGTGCGGCGGCTGAGCTGGAAGTACTCGCTCGGCTGCAGGATACCGAAGGGCTTCCGCTCCTCCTTCTCCAGAGGGGGCTGGGCGCCTTTGAAGGGGTGCGCGCCAAAGGAAGGCGGTGGCTTGGGGCAAGCGGAGCTGAGCTTGGATTCGGGACTCTGAGGCACCGGGATGGGGATGGGGATGGGTACCGGCACGGGCAAGGGGACGATCACTGGGTAGGGCACCAAGAGGGTGGCTGGAGGGACCAGCGGGGACAGCGGGGAGTTGAAGGCCTGGGGGGGCATAGGGGCATATCCAGGAGGAGGCTGGCAGGGTGGGGGGCCGAGCGCACCCTGAGAAGGGAACAGATTCTGGAGCACGGCTTCGAACGGCAAGGCGGGCTCCTGCGGCTGGTTGGGGATGCGCAGGTCCAGGAGCTGGGGCTGCGCCTCAGGGTCCTCGGCTCCCTGGAACAGGTTGTTGTGGATGGCACTGGAGGAGCACGGGGCCTCCTGCGGCAGGACCAGAGGGGAGTTGAGGTGCTGGAAGACGTGCTGCTCCAGCACCACGGGCAGCTGCACGGGGCCCTGCGTGGTCATGACATAGGCGGCATTGCCGTTAGGTTGGAGCTCGGGTGCGGAGCTTCCCTCCACCTGCATGTGAATGGGCATCACCACTGGGCTCTCCCCGAGGCACAGGGGCTGCAGCACGGTGGCTGCCACCTTCAGAGCCACGCCGCTCTGGGACTCGGCCGGGGGGTTCAGGATGGACGGGGCCGGCACGGTCACCAGGGCCTTCTTTACCAGGTCAGTGGAGTTGATGTTCCAGGCCTCGGTGGTGATGAGCTGGGCCATGCCATTCTCCAGTCTGTTACCGGCCAAGGCGGGAGCGGACTCAGTCATGTCCACGGAGAGGTTCTGGGACCGCAGATCGTCCATCACTCGGCTCTGATGCCACCGGGCCTGCAACACAGAACGCGCCACGTGAGTCTTCTGTCAGACACTGTTTAGAACGGCCTGAAGTGCTCCCTGTCCGCATCTCTGGAAAGTTTCCGCATCTCAGCGAACCGAGAAGCACACCCGTCTCTCTATGTACACATACGCGTTATAGATATTAACCGCTACAGACAAACACACCCACGTGATCAGCTGTGCACGCAGAGGCCCAATTTAACAGACGATTAAGCTATAAACACAGATGACGTAAGGACTAAACAGTCAAGAGAGGTTAAACAGAGTGTTTTTAAGCCTAATACTCAGCTTATAGGGTTAGCTTTTGCCAAACACCAAGTTCTATTCCACACTGCTGTACTGGGCGGTTAGGGTATGTGGACATTTGACCTGTTTGGATTCAAACGGGAGGCAAAGACCGACTTTACTTCGAGAACAAAATAAAATCCTGTCACATTAGAACGTTCTTTTTTTTTTTTTAATTAACATATAACGGGTTCTTGCTTTCAGAAGTACAGGTCTGCGATTCATCGGTCTTACAGAATACCCACTGCTCCTTACATCACAAGCCCTCCTTAACGGCCATCATTAGAACATTCGAAGAAAACGGAAAAGGGCCATCCCAGGTATGGAAAACAGTGTAAGAACTCTTTGTAGCAATAATTCTCCCCAGATTGGCTTGGTGAGAAGAGCAGCGGCGCATCTCCAAAGGGTCCCCATAGTTGCCTCACGGACTCTCTCTGACAAACGCCATCCCTTTTCCTCCCCATCACAGGAAAATCCTCTCCGCAGAGCTGGGCCGACATGGGAAAATTGCATGAATGCTCATTGGGCCCAGGGTTGCTTTCCTCAATTGGCTCATCTGTGCGACCTGTGACCTCTCCTAACTTCCACTGTCATGAAGGGATGTTAATGATTGTAGGGCTGGAGACATAGAAGACTTGTTGGAAACGAACATCCTCGAAGGTGAGCTACTCTTTCCTGATCTCGTCGGCACCTCTGGCCACTTCCTGAGAGGCCGAAGGAACCCAGTGCGGGTGCTTCCTGGAGGAAGCAGGGCTGCCACCGCGAGATGGCTCTCCATGGAAACGCGTCCGTATTTAGCCTCGTTGCCATGGAGAAGGCAGGCACCATGTCTAACTCAGGGATCTGCACAGCCCTGGAGTCTGGTTGGGCTTGATAATAATTCAATAATCCTCAGGCTCGCCAGGCAGGCATTGGGGAACTCTGATTCTTGGCCTCACCTGTTGGAGCCATCTAGACTTTAGTCCTGGAGTCACCTCACGCACGTCCTCTCCTCACCCCCAAATTACCAACACATCTGCCCCAACAAGGAGGAGAGGCAGCCCAGCAGTGGGAGTGGGAATAAACACATGAGGTCCCGCTTACGGGAAGGCAGCTCTAACCAACAAACAAAGGTGTGATATTTCCAGATAATCAAAATGCATCAAATGCATAGAACAAGCAGTTTCTCTAAAGCAGGAGGACGGGAGGGCGAGGGGTGGTAGAGGGTTACACTGTGGGGCCTCTGAGGGGGGGCTCCAGAGCCCGACTCCCTAGAACCAGGGTGTCCTCCGAAAACCAGGAGATGACCCAGCGTGCAGGCCAATAATTCCTTTAGGGCAGAGTAGCGAGGCAGCCCACCCCAGGAAAGCTGAGAAGGCTTGCCCTAACTGAAGGGCCTGGTTTTTCCCGAGGGGAATCCTCCCTGATTTAGCCCATCAAACATCATACCCCCAAGACACCATCAGTTCTCTCCTTCCTGAAGGCACGCGTGCCTTCACGCACTCATTCGATTAATGAATTGGAGTTGCCTTGACGGCCATCAGAAGCCACTGTGGTGGCTGGCCACGGGCGTCTTCTCTTACTGTTGCTGTCTGGGCATCTGCTATGGCGATGAGCCAGGCCTCTGCCAAGAATGCTGAGTACTTTCCATGCATTACTTCACTTAACCCTCAGAACAACCCTATGAGAGGGGTCCTATGATTATGCCCACTTTACTGATGAGAAAATGGATCCCCTAAGAATATTAGATGATGGGATAAGGGACGCTGAGGCTGGGATTAGAGTTCAGGGTTAATCCCAGGCTGCTTCTCCCAGTGGGAGCTGTGAGGGCCACGCTCCTTCATGCATTTGGTTTCCTGGCAGGAAGAGTCCTCTACAGCCTTCCCTTCCACACTGAGCGCCTGCGCCTGCTCAGCCGTGTAAAAGAGAGCACTGGAGTGTAAGATTTCCTCAAAGTGGTGGCCAGGTCCTTCCCAGAAAACCACTGTACTATTTGCTTATTCTCTTTTGTCCACCAGGGCCCTCCTCTGGCCCTCTCACCAGGCAAGGAGCTGAAGGGTCATCAGAGTCCCTATCTTTGGGGAAGACAGCCCAAAGCCCTATTACTGGAGGGCAAGAAGGTTGGCATCCCCCATGCCTCAACCTTCCTGAGACAGCTGTCATGGGGGTGGGAGGGCAGCTCAGCACCCATGAGTTACAGGGAGGCCCTTAGCTCAGCTGCGGACTCAAGTCTGTGGGAGCAGGGCTGGGGCAAAGGGGAGAGGAGGCACGGGCCCAATCCCACTTTCACGTCCTCCCACACCATAGCTTTGGACCCGCTTGACTACTCAGCCATAGTGGGCCCCATGAGCACCCCCAGTCCCTTCCCTCTAGTGGCACTGGGCTGCTGAGATGAGGCTTGCCTTTGGCTACACTGGCAAAGGAACAAGTAGCCCTGCCTTCCCCGTGCACCCTCCTGTCTTCCAGGAAGTTTCTTCTCTTTTTCTCTGCTCTCCCTCCCCTGTTGTTCATCCCCCCCCACTGGGAGCCCCCAGTGCCAGCATAGAGGGGGGTGCTGCTACCAGAGCCAGGGCGGGAGGCCCTAGCGATGCTCTGCGAAGACCACCCAGCTCATGAGAGGAGGGTTCAAAGGGCAGGTCTCTGTCCCCTCAGGCCTCAGGATGAGTGAGAAGCAAGCTGGCAAGAGAGAAGGCGTCCTCCCTGCTGATGAGCAGGGGGAGGCAGGTGTACTAGGGACCTCTTCAAATTGAAAGGAATCACAGAAGCCACCAACCAGCCCTCAAGTGGACAGGCAGGAGTTCTTCAGAGGTGACAGCGAACACTTTGTTCAGGTTTTCTCCAAACATCTTTTGCAAATGGGTTTAAATGAGGTCATCCATCTGTCTCTGTCTTGCCTACGCCCATCATGACCCGGGGGTGGGGGGAGGTCTGTAAATGCAGTGTTGCTGGATGGAAAGTGGGCAGCTTGGAAGTGTGGGTCACTCTCGGTCTCTTGGCCATGGGTCAGTTGCTGGAGCTGGAGGGTTGGGGTCCACCCCAGTACAGGCCACATGCTCCCTAGAGCTGGGGAAAAGTCTCAGGGCCCAGGACAAATGAGGAGGTGAGGAGAGGCTGTCTGGGGCAGTAGTTAGGCTCAGAGAGCTGTGGGGGTCACAGAATTGTCATCTGGACCCCTCATCTAGCTATCACCAAGATCTAAGTATACCAGAGGCAGGTTCTCCCTAGGATCTGTGTCTCAGCCTGAGCCCTCTTGGGCCTTGGCCCTCACCCAGCCAATTCCTGCTCATTCATCAAACTTTGGGGTGATCTCTCCCCCACATCACTAAGGTCCTACAGCACCCCAACTTGCCCTTGTCTGGTCCTGAGTGCCCCCTCCCCCACCCCATACTGGGATTGCCTAGTCACTCGTTTCTTCAGGAGCGAAGGACTGCCTCATCTTTCTCTGTCTGATGAATAGTAGGGGCACACGAATAAGCAGGACTTCCCAAGTCTCACTTCTCTTGCCCAACCTCTGGTTGCCGGCTTGCCATGTACATGATCACGGCATGTCAAGGCTTGCCAGGGTGGACAAGCTCCTGTCTCCATCCTCTTCCTGACTCTTTTCACAGATGAGGAAACTGTGACCCAGAAAGTCTGACCCAAACTTCCCCAAGACCAGTTATTACAAAAGTCACCATGCTCTTGCTGTGAGAAAAGTGGAGGGTCAGGCCCCAGCGGAACCATAGAGGGTAACACGACAGCCAGCCCCCTTCACCAGCCAGCAGCATGAGGAGGAGTCCACCCCAGGTTCCTGTGTTTCTCTGGCACTCCGAGGAAAAGAAAAGTGAAGTGAAGCCTGCTATGTGCTTCTTTCCTTCTAAGGAGGTACATTCGGGAGGAAGCCGACCTGGGGCCTAACTCCCGGGCAGTCAGTTAGGGACTTAGCCCACATCTGGCACCCACCAGGTGCCGCTGCAAGCCATGCCTTCCTCTCAGGCCTCCTGCTTCCAGACTGTTGCTCTCATATCACTCTGTGGGCCTCCTTACAAACAGACTTATATAATGAGGATTTGTTTACGGCTTAATTTATTTTTTTTAAGATTTTTTTATTTGTTTATTTGACAGACAGAGATCACAAGTAGGCAGAGAGGCAGGCAGAGAGAGAGAGAGGAGGAAGCAGGCTCCCCGCTGAGCAGAGAGCCCGATGCGGGACTCGATCCCAGGACCCTGAGATCATGACCTGAGCTGAAGGCAGAGGCTTAACCCACTGAGCCACCCAGGTGGCCCTCTTTATGGCTTATTTTAAAAAGCAAGAACACTTGAACACTCAGATTATTTAGACTAGTCTCTAGGTCCTAAAGTCCATCTAATTTCCTCATCATGGGCATTTATCACTAAGTCAGTCTCTCTCTCTCTCTCTCTCTCTCTCACACACACACACACACACACACACACTCCCAAAGAGCCAAATCCCCTCACCCCAATGCTCTCTGCCACATCCCAAATGATGCCATGGGGCCCCCTGAAGAGCCTGCAACTCAAAGTGAAGGAACTTCAAAATGTGGTTGTGAACTCCACACTGACCCAAGACAGAGTCCTCAAGACCAGTTCAGGTACAGTCTGGTTTCTGAGCAGGGAATTTGGAAAAGGCTGTCTCTCTCAGAGGCCCAGATCATCTTCTAGGGAGCGGCTTAGTTTTATTTTGAGAATTTAGAACATTTTCAGCACAGACAACCGCCAGATGATCACAAGGCTCTGGTCTGCAGAGCTCAGTGCCCCTCAGCAAACACTTTATAGCTGGGTACCTGGGCATGAGGAGCAGAGGTGATTCAGCATAGCAAAGCAACTCAAGCCAGGGACCACTGTGCGAGGTGACTGGAAGGCAAGCCCAGCCTTCGGGGAAGTGACCTTAATGACCGTGGGCTTGCTGGCCCTACGTCTCAGTATGCCCCCTTTAGCCGCAAGAACAGGCAGATGTGACCTGCTCTCCTCTTCCACTGAAATGAGCCTCATCTAGATTTTTCTATCAAGATCAATTTCTTCCTCTAAAACATTCATTTAAAGAACATATCTTGATAATTCTCTTAAGATGCATGTTTTCCCACTGCAAAATATTGACAGCTTTGATTTTTATGGAGCCTGTAGGCAGCTATCAATTATTTCAGGTCAAACCTGGATTGTCTACCTCCTCCCTGCTCAAAGTGGGGTCCTTGATGCAGCTGCAGCAGCATCTCCTGGGAGCTTGCTAAAAAATGCAGGCTCTTGGGCCCCACCTCAGACCTCCGGAATCAGAATCTGCACCTTGGCAGGCTCCCCCCGGGGAGGTTTGAGGACCTCATGTTAAAGTCTGACAAGTTCAGGCTTAGTGCTGCTTTGCAAACTCGGCTGCACATTAGAATCGCTTGGGAGCTTTTAAAAACTACTGATGTCTGGGTCCCTCCCCTCCTCCCCCAGACTCTGATTTAATTAGTCCAGGGCACAACTGGGGCATTGGGGTTTTAAAAAATTCCCTAGGTGATTCTAACATGCAGTCAGGTTGGGAACTCTTAATCCAGAGGCCAAAAGACGAGGCAGCTGTTGGCCAATCTTCTTAGTGACGGATCTGGCTTTGTGCTTCACAGAAAAAAAAACTAAAGCCATCAACCCAAGCTCCCTCAACTTCTTCCCAGCTCTCACAGTGTCCCCCAAGTTCTCCTGCCCCTAGGAAAAGGTAGCACATCTCTCCCTCTTGCAAGGCTGACTTTGCAGAAACCTCTGCTAAATATCCTGCCCCACTAAGCATTCTCCATTCTGAGTCTATTTTCTGCTTTCCATCCAGTACTTCAACTACACCCCCAGTGACTGACTTAATTCCATGTAAAAATCACCCGCCACTTACTAGGAATTACAGGAGCAATGCATAATTTTCGTTTTTAATACAACGTGGATATGATTTCACCATTCAGGACCTGATATGCACTAAGTATCTAAGAAGTAATTCCAGCTGGGTAAAAAATGGTTTTGCTCTCCCCATAGGGTGTAATAATTGTTAGTTACTTGCCCCAGTGATTCAATTTTCTGAGCTTTAAACACCAACACAGAGTCGATCTATTGGTGCTGTGAACATAATTACCACGTGAATGTGCTCTCAAATTAGTGAAAATACAGAGAATACACAAAATAGTCACCCACCTTAGAGCTGACTGCCTTTTATATCCAGAGACCCACACAGCCGTCCAAAAGAAATATGACCACCCAAGTGAGCTTTGGAAATGAGTTCCCCGACATGAGACTTCATTTATGGAAACAGTGGTGGCCTCAGGGTTCAGGACTGAGTCTCCCCTTCAGTTAGATGGGCAGTGGCTCTGGGCAGCTCTGCAGAGCACAGCCTGTAAATCTCAGCTCTGATGTGCTGCTGCATAAAAAATGGTTTTGCTCTCCCCACTGGGAAAAACATGGTGGAGGTGGGCAAGCAGGGCCCTGAGCATCATTGACACCAGGGGACTCCCAGGTCTTCCTGGGAGCGAGGTAAGGTCACCATAAAACTCATTTATGTTCATTTTGCCATCTCACCCTTTTTATTCCCATTTTTCTATTTTATAGCATATGTAGTAAATCAATATAGGTAGACATATAATTGTGTGTGTGTGTGTGTGTGTGTGTGTGTGTGTTGGGAAATTGTGCAGTTTTTTCTGACAGGAGTGCAAGAATGAAAATGTTGCAACTCAGCAGGACAGATGATGACGTTCTCAAGGCCCAGCAAAATGTCCGGGTCCCCCTTACCTGAACAAGTCTTGAGGTCACTGGCCCAGTTCATCTCTCCATTTTGCTACGCAGGAAGCTGAGGTTCAGAGGTGTAGAGAGCACCTACTCCCAGAGCTCTGCTCCTCCAAAGGCACAGCCCTTCGCCCACTGCTTTGGTTTCAAAGTCCACTTGAGTCGAAGGGGTCCCTAGTTACCTCTCCAACACAACCAGCATTGAACACCAAAGTCTGTGGGATGGTCTGATTCAACCATCAAAATGTCAAATATAGTTCGAAGGAGCTAGATTCAAAAAGATGAAGTAAGCTCCTGAGACCGTGATACCTAGTAGTCAAGTGATTGAAACAGAAGAGATGAGATTCAAGACACAGAAACTCAAGGGTGCCTGGGTAGCTCAGTCATTAAGCGTCTGCCTTCAGCCCAGGGTCCTGGGATCAAGCCCTGAATTGGGCTCCCCGCTCAGCAGGGAGCCTGCTTCTCCCTCTCCCTCTGCAGCTCCCCCTGCTTGTGCTTTCTCTCTGCCAAATAAATAAAATCTTTAAAACACACACACACACACACACACATGAAATTTTCATGACTGTGGGAAACTCATTTTATGTCCCTGGGACTCAGTTTCCTCTTTTATGACATGGGGTACTGCCCTGCTCTCATTGTGGGGAGGAAGTTAACTCAGGCCTCCCTCAAGTGAGTGGTGTGTGATGGGAAGGAGTCAAACTTAGCCTTCTGGGAATTGCTACAGGGCCATGAAACATGGGGAAGTGTGAAGAATTGGAAAGATGGGAAGTGCACGAAGGATAGGTTTTCTGGGGCCACTCCCAGGACCACTGAGAAGACTCACTCCCCTGAACTCATGACCCTGAGACCATGACCTGAGCCAGAATCAAGAATCAGACACTTATTCTGCACAGCAAAAGAAACAGTCAACAAAACAAAGAGGCAACCCACAGAATGGGAGATATCTGCAAATGACACTACAGACAAAGAGCTGATATCCAAGATTGATAAAGAACTTCTCAAACTCAACACCCAAACAACAAGCAAGTCAAAAAATGAGCAGAAGACATGAACTGACACTTCTCCAAAGAAGACATATGAATGGCTAACAGACACATGAAAAAACATTCACCTTCATTAGCCATCAGGGAAATTCAAATCAAACCCACACTGAGATACCACCTTACACCAGTTAGAATGGCCAAAATTAACAAGACAGGAAACAACAAGTGTTGGAGAGGATGTGGAGAGAGGGGAACCCTCTTACACTGTTGGTGGGAATGCAAGTTGGTGCAGCTGCTTTGGAAAACAGTGTGGAGGTTCCTCAAAAAACTAAAAATAGAGCTACCCTATGACCAAGAAATTGTACTACTGGGCATTTATTCCCAAAGATACAGATGTAGTGAAAATAAGGGCCACATGCACCCCAATGTTCATAGCAGCAATGTCCACAGTAGCCAAACTGTGAAAAGAGCCAAGATGCCCTTCATCTGATGAATGGATAAAGAAGATGTGGTCCATATACACAATGGAATATTACTCAGCCATCAAAAGGATGAATACCCAACTTTTGCATCAACATGGATGGAACTGGAGGAGGTTATGCTGAGTGAAATAAGTCAAGCAGAGAAAGTCCATTATCATATGGTTTCACTTACTTGTGGAACATGAGGAATAGCATGGAGGACATTAGGAGAAGGAAGGAAAAAATGAAGGGAGGAGAAATTGGAGTGGGAGATAAACCATGAGAGACTATGGACTCCGGGAAACGAACAGGTTTTTGGAAGGGAGGGGGTGGGGGGATGGGTGATCCTGGTGATGGGTATTAAGGAGAGCACGGATTGCATGGAGCACTGGGTGTTATACGCAAACAATGATTCATGGAACACGACATCAAAAACTAATCATGTACTGTATGGTGACTAACATAATAATAATAAAAAAAGAATCGGACGCTTAACCAACTGAGCCACCCAGGCGCCCCTCCAGGTCATCTTTAAACCAGGCCAGGGAAGAAGTGAAGGCTAAAGGGAAGGGAGAAGGTACGAAGTTTTGTTGTGTTTTTTTGTTTTGTTTTGTTTTGCTTTTGGCTTCAGTCAGAGTACACTTTGTCTCTCTTGGGACTCAACTGCCCATCATCAGGCAGCGTCTGTGGGTTGAAGACACAGCACTGGCAGAGAACCTATCCAGTACCAAGCATACCTACTCTGTGGTCTCTGTGGGGTCTCAGGTTAAGGCTGGGCCTCGCAGATAAACATTCGGTTGAAAATGAGAAATACTAAAACTGGACAAATCTGAGGATTACAGGGAAAACTTCACGACTAGAGCCAACAGCTCAGAGGCCCAGAGGCGGTTTTCTTTTGATGGCCTTTGCTGGGTTCCACTAGAGCATGGGAGGGACCTGGGAGACTGGCTGGGGAGGGCACCATGGGGTTGCCCGGTCTCCTTTCTTGCCCAGGTGGAGAGTGTCAGATGTCTTTGCATCTGTGATTTCATTTCATACTCCCAACTACCTCTGGCCTGCTCACAAGGACTGATGGTGGCCCTTGGGCCACACAGGACTGGGTGAGGGCTAGAATAGGAACAAAGTGCCCCTCCATTCCTGTCTTCATTCTTTCAAAAACTATCTGAGCACCTACTGTGTGCCAGGCATGTTTTCCTATTCCTCTACCCTGGTACTGTTTCCTCCATAGGCGTGTTCCCTTCTGTTGGGGCTCAATCCCCAAAGGATTAAGCAACCCATGTCCCCTCAGGGTTATCTGCTTCCAGCGGGGCTCCTTCAAGGCCCCTGTTTCCTGCAGAGGTAAAGCAGTAAGTCTCATTGGAAGAACACCAGTCCCAAGACAGCAACAGGAAGAGATGTTAAGGCAAGGATGCCTCTAAAGTAGAGAAGAAATGCTTAATTGTCCAGAAACTACAAGATAAGAAGCAGCCCCTTCAAGTCTTGGTGAACCTCGGAATCCCAGGGAGAGAAACCATGAAGAACTGCTGTTGGGGGCGGGGGACACTCACCTAGACAGTGGGCGGGGAGGGTCAGGGAGTGTCTGGCCCTGCACTTGGTCAAGGTCACCCACCCTTCAGCTGGACACAGAAACCCCAAACACCCTCAGGTGCTGGTGTCCAAGTGGCCACCTTGTGCGGGAGCGCAGGTCTCGTCCAAGGTCTCAGGCCTGTGTCTGTCATCTTCAAAAGCTATGGTGTTTGGAGAGATTTTTTTTTTGGTTTGGTTTTGTTTTTGCAATAAAGAAACCTCTTCGCTATGGAACAAAGGCGGGGGGGAACCTGCCTCTGGAAGAGAAAATACTTCTAATTAGATTGAGATACAAAGGTTAAATTTTTGTTCTGGGAAAAGGACTGTTTATAATCCCGTGTCATTAGCCGGACATTTTCCAGAGACTAGTGTGCCAGAAATAGACCCTTTGAGGGGTCACTGGAAGAAAGGGGTGTAGACTTGTAAAGTCAAAGGACTGGAGTTCGGATTTTCCCTTCTCCTAATGCACGTGAGCCTCTCACCACGTACCGGCATAGAAGCAGTATCAGTCTCACCCAGGGCCCTGGGCTCCCCCTCACAAGAGTGGTCGGAAGTACAAGATTTGAACTCAGGCCTGGGTTCAAATTTCAGCTCTGCCTCGCTTTGCTAGCTGTGTGGCCTTGGGCAAGTGAGTTCGAAACCTCGATCTCCCTCTCTGCAAAATGGGGCTTCCAGAGCTGCAGTGGTCGTCATGGCTGAAAGAAATAGTCCATGTAAAGAACTTGGCACCATGCCAGGCACGTGGAAAATCCTGCATGAAACGTGGTCATTATCACCGCCACCACCACGATCATTGTCTTAATCGTCGGGATCGCTGTCTCCATCTTCATCATTCTCATTGTCAAAGCTGTCATCATCATCGTCATCGTCATCGTCACCGTGTCACTGGCGTCACTGTTATCATCTTTACATTCACCGCTCATCCTTCCTCTGAGGGTCTTAAATAGCATTACAAATGCTCCCAGTGGGTTTGCACAGTAAGCTCCCAAGTTAAAACCCTGTTTGTTCAAAGATTTATTTTTAAATTAGCTGCAAGGGCCTGGGAAGGCATTTGACATAGAATTGATGTTGCGCCTGACGGGGAGGTCGCCACCAAAATTCACTTGGCCCCCACCGTAGCTGAAATACTGAACAGGTGCACTGTCCGAAGTTGTCCTTACTTCACGGTACTGGGCCCTGCTGTTGAACTGGCTGCCTCTTGGAAGTCTGGTTTCTGTCTTCCTAGGTTTTCATGAAGAAATTAGGGGTTCTCAGAGGGCCCCAACCCCACATACAGGATGCTACTTCAGTGCCACGGTCACGGTGGAAACTTCTTGACCACCACCAGTGGTGATGGATACAGTGGGCGGAGGGCTGCTGGGTTTGGACGAACTCAGCCGGCTAGTTGTCTGAGTTTGTGCTGCTCCATGAACAGATCGATTTGCCTGGAACTAGTTTATTTGGGAGAAGATCCCAGAAAATACCAGTAGAGGAGTGAAGCAGAGAGACATGGAAGAGAAGGAAGCCAATTTATCCTCTAAGTTACTACTGTGGGCAACCAGGGCTCGATTCCACTGGGGGAAGCTGGGAGGTGGCAGAAACCACATGCCTCAGAATCGGGGTGCTTATTGACAAACACCCATCTGTCACAGGTCAAGGGCTGCTCCCTTGATGATGTGTTAATTCTCTAGCCCTTCGAACTGGCCCAGCAGGTGGCCTAGTGTGCTCCTGGCGGCGGGGTGGGGGCGGGGGTGATGTCCTCAAGAAAGTCACAGCTATTTGCAGTAAGCAGCCCTCAGGGTACACAGGCCAGTCTGAGGGGACATGAGGACGGGGACAAACCATGTCTACTACACCAGCCACACCCTGGAAAGTGCTTCTTATGTGAAGACCCAAATGTCACCAATTCAGGCCGCCACGGTAGGGTGTTTTCGCAATGGTCCAGAGACGGTCAGCTTGGCTAATGTGTTCCTTTGCTAGACTATAACTGGGGCCCTCAAGAAAGTTGTTTTAATCATATTTGTGCTGGCTGGAAGGCTAGATGTTCCTGTGATGAGTCACAGAGGGAGTTTCTCTTCTGGGGATCTTGTGTTCCAACTCGGGGACCAAAAAACAATAAATAAACAAATGCCACTTCACTTTATCAGCTGCATCCCGCCTAAAAATAAAAATAATAGCAGCCTTGACCTGAGAAGTGCACAGACAGTGCAGGAAGAAGAGGGTGGAGAATGCTCGTCTTTTAAACAGGGAGACTGCTTTCTGGAATTCTCTTTGGCCAGAAGCATCTCTCTGCCTGGAGGTGAGCTCTTTCAAGAGCAGAACCACCCACTGCAGAATCTTAGGGCCGGTGAGCCTTTCGAAGTCCTAGAAATTCACTATATTTCTCCGAAAGCAAGCCTTGTCGCCGCAGCTAATGGAGCATAAACAATGCAAGGCTGGGACGGGGGAAGGCAAAAGCTACTGTGTAACATCTGGTTAGTTGACAATGAAGATTATAGGTGTTATTTCCCATTTTCTTTCAGGGAAGAGTTCTTCTGGAATGCATGTGTTTACATACACACACACACACTGCACAGCAGGTGAGCAGGAATGAGGCCACCTGTTGTCCCTGTAACTCTCCAACCAGAATTCACTGGAATCTACTTTGTCCTCACCTATTCCACATCTGGGTTCTGGTCACCGAACCTTAATTGCTGGAGGTGTCACATGGGGCAGATTTCAACAGAGGAGAGAGTGGAATGGAGTGGGGGTTTCTAGAAGAGCAGGAGGAAAGGTACAAGGGGGAAAGGGTGTGTGGCTTGGCCAGGGCTGGAGCCCAAGGCTGGTGAGGGCTTCAGGGAGAGACAGGGTGCTGTGAACTGGAGAGGGTGTCTGGCTCTTCCACGGGGAGTGAAAAGCTGCCTCATGTCCCAAAGGACTGCCAACTGAACCCACACAGTTTTGATGTCTTCACAGATCCTGACCAACAGAATGCCATGATTCGGGAGGGAGACCATTACATTGGGAGGAACAGAGAAGTAGATTAATTTGCCAGGCTTTGCTAGTTCCTTCCCTTTTCTGCCTGTCTGCCTCTCTGTCTCTCTCTCCCCCTCCCACCCACCCCCACCCTGGACACGCAGGCTCACAACATGATACTAATAAACTATTTACTAAGCATTTACTTATGTGCCAGGCACCCTGCTAGGTATTTCACACTCACTTTCTCATCCCAGTGTCTCAGAAACCCCAGCAAATCAGTACTACCTTGGTGTGAATTGGTTCGTTTTTTTGTGTTTTGTTTTTTTTTTTTCCTTCCAGGAACTGAGCTGTGAATCCCCAGGGAATGACTATCTTGATGGGAAGGAGGGCCAGAGCTTTCCAGAATGTGAACAACATTTAGTACAGAGAAGGCAGGTCTGAGGGAGGGCGGGACAAGAGAGGGCAAAGGTTCCTGGCATCATGTGTAGGGGTAGAGGGGGCTGGGGGAGGGCAGGAAGGGAGAGAGAAGGGGAAAGCATCATCTCACCTCTTGCTGGAGGCTAGAATTCCTTGGCCTGCTTCTGCACCTGGGGCAGGGGCAGCCTTGAGCCCCTCCCTCCACCAATACCACTGTAGCCAGCCACTGCTGGCCCCTGAAGGACACAGGAGCTCCCATTTCTTTTGTGGCCTAGCTCTTCCTTCTTACACCTCTGCACAAACATGAAGCCCAGGCAGGGATTCATTCCCATCCTTCTCGGGGATATATTTCATCCCTGGCTGACTGGCCAGCTGTTCACCATACCCACTTCCTGTTCTGCCTGGACTACATTTCCCAGCCTCCCTTGCAGTTAGGGGTGGCCATGTGCCTGAGTTCTACCCAATAGAATGTGGTTGGAGGTGATGTGTGCCGCTTCCAGGGCTGGGTCCTATAAACTTTCCATACATGGTGCTCCAATCTCTTCCTTTCTACCTGAGCTTGATGCACAGAGACCTCTTGGAAGCTACCTGTTGGAGACAGTGGAGCCACAAGATAGAAGTGCCTGCACGCCTGAATCACAGTTTGGAGGAGGACCATCTGCCATCAGGAACAACTGTTTTGGGGTTTTTGTAAATGAGGAATAAACTTCTACCGTGTTTGAGCCACAACACACCTCCAACCTATTTGAAACAGCAGCTAGCATTACTTTCAAGGACACCATCAGTGCTTCCTGGGACCTGCTCTGCAAAGTGAGTGCTGGGGACAGACTGACTTGTAGCCTCAGAGCACACTGAACCCCACTAGCTGAAAACCAGACCGGCAAGATAGCCCAAGCACTCAGAGCCCAATTCTGAGCTACCTCGAGTTAACTTTTCAGCACTAAAAGTGTGGGAACTTTTGGCTCGATTTACTAACGTGGGTTCAGGACATTTTTTGGTTGGTTCCTGCATTAAGAGCCACTGAAAGAGTCCATTTCATGGGGACTCAGAGCTGGCAGGGTTTCGAGAGAACAGGAGGGTGAGGCTGCCTTCACAGAGCCAGAGGAGAAGAGCTCTCAGCAGCCTTCGTTCCTGGAACCCCAAAGGCTGCCCTGGTCCGTGTGAATGGGTATGGGTGTGGGAGGGAGGCAAAGCAGGGCCCTGGCATGACACAGGCCAAGAGACCTGGGAAGCTGGGGTAGTTGGTGGAGCAGGAAGGCCTGGGATTTTTACCATTTTCCCAGTCACATCAGATTCTTTATTGGACAGGTCAGTGTGGATTTTCCTTTAGGGGGGCTCATCGTCTATGGCTCAAGGGTCTGGGCCAGCTTTCCCTTCCTGCCCTCCATAATTGATTTCCTAGGCAGACACCACCCATTCAATAGTATCCTCCCCTCTAGCAACCACTGAAGTTTCACTTGTAGCAAGCTCTTGCCTTGTGTTCAACATTATTGATCTCTTTCTGGGTTCCTCTCCAAAATACTGATCTGTCTAAAGACTTTGGGACATTGACACTTTGTAGAGAACCAATCACAACACAGAAGAGGCACCAGCACCTATACTGCGACATTTCCTGTCTAAGACTCAGGTGAAACCCTAACCCTGTCAGTCAGTGTTGTCATCAAGGCCACACACCTCACGGGTGGGGAGGATGTGTGTCAGCTTGAGTTCTAATCAGCAAGACCTGTTCCCAGAGTGCTACCAGAGTCCTGGTTATCTCTTCATCTCCATCAATACCTGAGGCTTGGCTACAGAGCACAGGGAATATTAGAACTCACAGGTTGTAAAATAGTAGCTCACTAATTAGCATGAGGACTGTAATAAATGGGTAAAATAGTGACATGTGAGATATACAGATTAGTGAAAACATTTTAGAGGTGCTCCCTACCTTGTGTGCATAGAGTTGGAGAAGCCAGGAAACCCATAGCCAGCACCCCGGGGTGCTTCTGATGCTTCCGACCATGCCGGCCCCATGCCTGGCAATTGGTTTTGGAGGATTTACAGTTGCCTTGCCAAAATTCGGCCTCAGAAATATTGTCATATCTGCATCCAGTGGAGCTTTCATACCATGTGTGGTCACAGCAGCAGGAGATAAGCAGTTGGGACTCCCTAGAACAGGCTTCTGAACTGGTCTGTGCCTGCTGGTTACTTACATGTTAGTTTCTCACCCTGTGTGTGCCCACGCAGGCGCAGAGCACAGTTTGCCTGGAGGCAGGTCTTAGGGCTGTCACAGTGTGATTCTGAGCTCTCTGTGTAGGAGTCCCTCCCTTCTCCACCCTGGCTCTCTTGCCTGCCTCTTCTCCTGCCCAGCCTTGCCTCTCGGGGGACTCTGGCCTTCAGCTTGCCCTGTGGAAGCCCACAGACAATGCCCTCAGGGCTGGAGACTGTGCTTCAGGGACAGGGACGAGGAGCAGAAACCTCCTGTCCATAAAAATATAACACTTGTCTTCCCCTCTCCCAGGACATTTTTAGTGTCTGAGCCGGCATTGACTGACATGTTTGAAAATTCTTAAAATTGTCCTTTAAAATAAAAAACTAAGGGATCGTATCACATTCATTAGAACAACTAAAATAAAAAAGACCAACACCAAAACTTGGAGCAACTGGAGGGCTCATACACTGCTGGTTGAATGGTACGGTCACTTTGGAGAACCATCTGGCAGTTTCCAATGAAGTTACACAACTGTCCACCCTCTGGCTCATCAATTCCACTCTTAGGTATCCTCGCCAAAGAAATGAAAATACAGGGATGCCCGGGTGGCTCAGTCGGTTAAGCGTCTACCTTCGGCTCAGGTCATAATCCCAGGGTCCTGGGGTTGGGCTCCCTGCTCAGTGGGAAGCCTGCTTCTCTCTCTCCCACTGACTGTCACTCCCCCTGCTGTGTTTTCTTTCTTTCTCTCTCTTTGTCAAATAAATAAATAAAACCTTTAAATAAAAAAAAATGACAACATATATTCACAAGAAGAGCCGTACACAGACGTCTAGTCAAGAAAGGCAAGAACTGGAAACTCAAATGTCTGTCAGCAGATGGGTAAACCTAGCGTGCGACACTCACAGAGTGGACTTCTCTCAGCAATGAAAAGCAGTGACCTCCCGCCACATGTGACAATGTCAGTGAGTCTCAGAAACACTGTGCTGAGTGAAAAAAGCCAGATACAAAAGTGTACATGCTATAAGATTTCATTGGCACAATATCCAAAAACAGGCCCAAAGAATGTATGCCTGAGATCAGACAGTGGTTGCTATGGGGAGTTGGTGGGGGGGGGGGAGGACTTTTCTGGGGTGACAGGAATGTTTTATAGCCTCTTTCAGACAGTGACTCTACAGGTACGACAAATTCTCAAAACTGAATCATTTGACCACTTAAGAATCATTTGACTTTAATTACCCTTGATTTAAGGGGGGGGGAAGCTAAAAATACTATCAAGCTACCAAAAGAGGGGAAACACCACCCAAAGAGGTACTGTGTGTGAGCACTGTGACTCCGACCAATTCTTAGTGTCCTGGAGGGAGTGGAGATGGAGCAGAGCTGGCTGATGGTGGGGGGGGCGGGGTGCTCCCCAGGGCACCTGCCAGGGGCCCTTTACCTCAGGTATAAACACAGGAGGGAGCATCACCAGCTCTCAAATGCTCAATGAAATAAAAGAACAGAGGCCCCAAGGAAAACTGGCCCAAGAGTGTGGGATAGCTATCAGGCTTTGGGCCAAAACCACTTTCCAGGAAATGCCAATATTTTTGTGTTTGGGAAAGGGGAGGGAGCTCTGAGGCGAGCAAAAGCCAAAACGTGCTGGTCTCTGGACAGCAACGGCTTCCCAACTGAGGGGCCCTGTGGGAGAGGCCTCAGAATGCTGCTACTGAGACTTCCTCTGCGGGTCTCTGCCGTGGGGTGCCCAGAAGAAGTCCTGCTGGAGCAGAAATCCCAAGTTCCGTGAGGGCAAAGATCTCCTGTTTTGTAGGGTGGAGAGGACTCTTCTATTTCCCTGGGAAGAGGCTGCGGCAACACTGCCATCCGCCGTGTTCAGCCCTCAGACAGCCCAGGGAGGCGTTATGGTGTTGTGACCCAGGCACGGGCTCGTGAGTGGGGCCTGCCCCAGATCCTTGCTCTGCCCCTTCGGAACCCCGTGGCCTTGGAAAAGGGACTTGGCCTCTCTGAGCTGTAGTTCCCTCGCCAGTGAGCCAGTGAGACGGGATGGGGGTGGGGCGGCCACTGCTGGGTTCCAGAGGTCTTTCTGGTCACCTATGCCGATCTCTCAGCTGGAGAAGGAGTCCCCTCCCACTGAGTGAGCATCCACTGTAACATTTTCGGATCTCAGGTGCACAGAATCTGTATAATCACAATCTTTAGTTCATGACACTATTCCATGCACAGCTCACTTTTTTTAAAAATTTCATTTTGAAAACTTTTATTTTTAAGGTCATACAATTTAAAATAACAAAATAAATGCTCGTGAAGACATCACTCAACTCAACATGTGGCTCTGTTGGACTTTCTACTGTGTTCCATTAGTTCCATCATCCACCTACCATGTAACAGCATCCTGGGGCTTATAGCTTCTGATGGCGCGAAGCACCCTGAAGAAAGTCAATCAGGGTAAGTGACAAGGGGAAACGAGGTGGGGAAGAGACCACTTCAGGGAGGGCAATCCAGGGGGGAAAGCTCTGTGGGGCGGAGTCCCTTGAGGAAAGCCCCGAAAGGCAAGAGGCACCACGGTATAGAGCGTTCCAGTGTTCCAGGAAGACCTGGGCCCGTGCGCGTGTGAGTGTGCGTGTCCGCGCTCGCGTTACAAGGCGGGAGGGAGCAAGTTTGAGTGTAGTGGGAAAGAAAAGCAAGGGACTAGATCACACACAGCCTTCTAATTTTCATTTTACAAAGACTATCTAGTGCAACACACTTTCCAGACGAGGAAACAGAAGTTCACAAAGGCGGACTTGCCTCAGGACGCACATCTAGTCAGGGGCAAGCTTACAGTTAGGATTCTGTCTTCTCTGTTCAAGGCCGCGTGCATCTTCATGATGCTGTGCTGGCCCTCTGGGCCTTCAAAGGGTTTGAATTCCACAAAATGCCTCCAAGTGGCTTTCAGGTAATGAGGTGACAAATAGTATATTGAAATGGTGTTCTTCCAAGCAGAAGTTTTTTGCCACAAAAAAGATTATTTGAAGACTAATTAGGATTTTGACATTCTTTTATGGCCTGGGACCATGTCAAAATCTATGTGAGTATTTCCAAGCTCTTATCTTATCATAGGTGATATTTATTCTCAGGAGAAAAATCAAGGATATGCTAGTGAAATTTAAGTTGGGTTCTATGATCATATAAGCAGAAGCAAGACTTTTTCCTTAATAACCTACGATAACTGAGAAATACACAAGTAGTAAATTAATAATTTTACATATATTTTAATGCCATCCCTTCAGTTCGATAAATGACAAGAATTTTGATTCCTAATAATGTGGATGGAAGTACTAAGGCCAGGGTTTAAAGGCACACATACTCCCTTTCTTTTTGAAACTCTGAGCCCGGTCCAAGATAAAACCAGGAGACAGAGCCGTGACTAAAGACATTACAGTAAGTCTGACCTGCATTCCCTACTAAACCTTAAGGGTAAATGGATTTCTCAAATCTGTTTTCCACTTTGGCTAATCCCTTCCTTCCAGGAGGAGATTTTAGCTGCTCCACTCTGCACCTCGTCTATGGCAATCGACCCACGTGCTGTTTCCATCTCGCGTCCCCACACCGGGCTCTGTTACAACTGCAAAAATGATGACTCAAGGGCTCACAATTACTGACTTCCGAGAGCCTCTGACTTCCCCCAGGAGAGTAAGCAGATGAGAAGTTCTATGGAGTTTCAAAGAGATGAATTCAGGCTGTTGGTGAATCCCGCCCAGGCTTCTCTCAGACAGGAGGACAATTCTGAAAAAGTACGCAGGCGGGAGAGTGCTAATGGCAGTGCTTGGCGCAGGTAAGAGCCATCTGCTTTCAGTTACTTCAGCTGGGTCTCACCAGACTGAAGTGACTCAAACTGTTGGCTGAGAAGCCAGAGGATGACTCCTTGCTCAGCTCTCTGTCCCAAGCCGCTCCTCGCCATTAGGAAAGCGTCGGGATGCTGAGTGACCTCGCAGGTGGACCCTCACTCATCCACCCTACTTGTCATATGAGAAGGAAAATACAGAGCAGGGGCAGAGCAAATCCAAACCCTTCTGACTTGGAGAGAGGAGCCCTATTTGATGAAATGGGTGGGGGGAGATGCCCCATGCACTGGCTGTGGGGCAAGAACAAATTTCTTAACTTCTCTATGCCTCAGTGTCCTGATGTGTGAGATGGGGATGCCAACAGTATTTATGCCTCAGGGTTGTTTGTCAAAGGGTGCAAGAGCTATCATGCAAGACACTTAGAAGAGCTCCCGGCATACAGTAAGCACTCAATAGGGGTTGGTGATTATTACTGAAAAAGATAGGGAGGGGTGCATGGGCGGCTCACTGGGTTAAGTGGCTGCCTTCGGCTCAGGTCAGGATCTCAGGGTCCTGGGATTGAGTCCTGCACCGGGCTCCCTGCTCAGCAAGGGGGTCTGCTTCTTCCTACCCATCCTCTCTCCCTCTGCCATTCCCCTTGCTCCTGCTCTATCTCAAAAAAAAAAAATTATTTTTTAATCTTAAAAAAAAAAAGGGAGCCAAAGGACCCTCACTGTGGAAGGCTAAATAAATAAGGTGAGAGTTTCATTTTAAACTATAAGTAATAAATACGATGAAAAGGAGGTGGCTTTTCTTTTCAGCAATTTTAAGCCTGGCTGGGTACTGGTCTTCCACAGTGGCCAAAATGTGCAGGGGGACAGTAACTGCCACCAAATCTGAAGTGACAAATATAAGGTCAAGAGTAGAGGCAGTGGGGACCTGATGGAGGGTTTTCATTAAGCCAGACTCCCCAGGATAAAGGGTTGTGGAGGGACAATCAATTCGGGCTGCACAGCTTTGAAAGACCCGGATGCCCAGGGCACACCTAGACCACTAACATTAGACCCTTCCACAGTTGGCTTGGGTGGTGGGATTTGCTAGAGCTCCTCAGGCGATCCCAGTGTGCCAGCGGGGCTGAGAACCCCACCTTCAGGTCTGGATCCCCTTCCTCCCAACATAATTGAAGTCTTATCCTGGTCGGTCCTCATGAGGCCCAAACACACAGCCTCAATTCTCTCCACAGAGACGGAGAGAACCCACTGAGCCCCATCCGGGGCAGAAATTGATTAGTATTTGTGTATGAGGCCACAGTGCCTGGGATACGGTCTTGGCGCTGACTCAGTAAGTGAATGAATAGATCAATGTATGGATGGACGGACGGATGGACGGATGAGTAAAAACAGCACCAAAGCAAATGTCTGCTGATATGGAAGTAAAATTAGTTAAAAAACTTTCTGAAGGGCCATTTAAAAGCATTCATACCCACTGACCCAGAAAATCTACTGCTTGGAATCCCCCCAGGACAATGCAGGCCCCGGCTGGCTTCTCTTCCCCGTGCCTGCAGTTCTGATTGGAGAGAGATCCGTGGGCAAAAGAAGCCAAAGAGAGGGCTCTCCAGGGTGACTGTGCCCTTGCGACTCCACTGCCATGGGGAGGTGGGGGGGCACCCTCAGACAAGGCCGCTAATTTTTTTTCTTTCATTAAGGTTCAGGATTTGCACAGACTTTGAGATAAGAACTCATCTCGGACCCCAGAGTTCAGGGGCAGAGGCACAAAGGACATTCTTCTAGATAGGAGCAAGATTACACCTCAGCCATTAAAAAGCCACAGTTAGGCAGGCAGTGCTCGACGCCTGATGTCGGATTTTGAGCAGAGCAGCCCTCTTTTGGCCCCCACCTCCTGAGAGTGAGTTCACTGCAAAATGTGCCCCCATGGGGTTAATGACTAGACCCAATGCTAAAAACAAAGGTGCTAGCATTTTGGAGCCTTGTCCCACACACCAAACATGGGTATTTAACATGGGGGCGTTAGAACCCTTCCATTTCTAAAAATGGGATGGACTCGCCTTTGAGTCATCTTGAAGACACCATACATTAGGATAAATCCATGTGTCAAGAACCAAGGCCTGCCTCTCAGGCCAGGGTCTGTCTGTGCAGGAGATGAGGGAGGTGCTTCCGCGTGCGTGCAACAGCATAAAAATGATGGGACTCCGAACTAGGGGCTGGAATTACAAGGAGCACATTTTTCCCATAGGCCTTTAAAAATTAGTCAAACTCTCTCCTCGGAAGCTATTAAGTGTGTTTGTATGTGTGTGGACTTCTTGGTACTTAAGAGAAAATAGAATCATCTTTACATTTTAAAATATTCCCTGGGTAAGACCACTTATAAGCAGCTTAGTCCAGAAAAAATATTATTCTTGTGTTACAGAATCAAAGCAGCGTAGGGGAAAAAAAAAAATCAAAGGGAACGATCAGTCAGGAAAAATGTCAGGGTTCCAAAATGCTGTGGGAGACCGCATGAAAAGCACGGTAATATTTAAGCTGGTGCTAAACGTACTTTTTTCTACAGTTGCTTTTCACCAAGTGTAAGTTTAGAGATGCTTTGTCAAATGCCTCTTTACGGATTTATGCTGAGGGATTTTCTGCCCTTCTGGGGCTTAAAAGTGCATGCAAGGTTGAAGCGGTGGGTGAACTTTGGAAGGGCAAGGCCACACAGAGGACAGCCATCAGAGCAGGGCCCGGAGGTGGCTGAGATCAGCCCTCTGAGCCCTGCGCGGCTCACGGGCTGTGTGTGGCTGGGCTGGCACTGTCCCACACCTGGAAAATCACTAAGGTGATGGAAGGGGGGCAGGCAGTGGTGGATGACATCACTGTCACCACCATCATTGAGGAGAGAAGAAAACCAGGTAATTCCTGAAGACCGACAAAGCAGTGTTAAGAAATGTGATCGGATTATTGATCCCTTCAAATGAAAATGCCTATTCCTTGGGAAGACCATTATGTTCTAAAACCAAAAGACAGGGCATGCCACTCCTTCTTTCTTTTCAATCTGAAGGTAGATTGTTTTACTCAGCTGCGTAAAACTCACCAATGGCTTCTCAATCATACATTAAAGTAAAAGCCAAGCCCTACAAAGGGTCATCTGACCTGGCCCCACTTCAACACTTTCCAATCCTTTTCTCCTACCACTTTCCTCCTCCGACAGAATACTTATTTTCCCAGAAGCTATTAAGCTCTTTCCTGCCTCAGGGCCTTTGCACTGGCAGTTTCCTCAGCTTGGAATGACCTTCCCTCAGTGGGTGCCTTCTCAGCCTTTGAGTCTCAAGTCAAAATAGCCTCCTTAGAGAAGATTCCATGACCATCTGTAAGCCCCCACCTCCATCCAGTGATTCTCCCTCACGTCAGTCTCTGTGTGTCTTTCCTCCAGCATCTATCCTATTTGCAAATTATCTTTTTTCCCTCTGTCTACTATTTATAGTCTGTCTCCCTCCATCCTGTCTGGAATGTAAGCTCCTCCTCTGCCATGTTCACTGCAGTAACCCCAACAACTGGAATCATACTCACTCCGCGGACAGTGCTCAGTGAGTAGACATTTGTAAGAAGGGAGAACAGAAAGGAGGGAGGGAGGGAGGGGAAGTACAGTGTTCCTGACTAGGTACTCGAAGACCGGTATACCTCAGACTCCTCACAGAGGTGCTTCCAAATTTTGGGTGAGGGGTTCCATGGATTTTGGCCATAGCCGAGGCTCTACAGAGTTGAGTCACTGTCAGATGGAATGTTGAGTTCATGGCAAGGTAAAGTCGCCTTCAACCGATGATGAGTAAGAAAGCACTGCGTGGCCTCTAAGGCTGGACGGCGGGTCTGCTGGGGTGTCGAGAGCTTTCTTCCTGGACTGTGTCGGAGAGCCCGGCCAGGGCGCTGCTCCTCACTAACGTCCTGACTAACACACGCACCTAAGTGACTGTTGGCTCATGGCCAAACTCGGAGACCTGGAGGGCCGGGGTGGGGCTCTGGTCAGTGGCCAGTAACGTTGGGTGAATGGCTGTATTGCACAGAGGGTCTTCCTCCGGATTATTTACGATTTATTTACAAGACGTTTCTACGGAATACTTCTCGTGTGCTGGTAGGTTTAACAACGTTTATAAATATTCAGTCCTCACGAACAACCCTGCAAGGGAGATGCTATTATTCTCGCTACTTTACAGATGAGGAAACCGAGGCACGAAAAGAACGGATGACTTGCTGCTCGGTGGCAGAGCTGGGGTATGAACGAGGCCACGGCCCTGCACACTGAGGACAGGCAGAGGAGGTGGCATGAAAACAGGTTAAGTGGGAAGGCTGGGGACTTGGTCCTTAAAGGAATCCTGGTGGCAAAGACTCACACCCCATGGGCTCGAGGGAGGGCATGGGGAGTGGGGACTGTGGGGCTCCTCCCCCAGCCACAGAACACTCCTCCCTTTCCTCCTGCTACTATAGCTCTCGATTGTGTGACTCTGTCCCTGCCGTGAAGGGGACATTTGGCAATGTCTGGGCAACATTTTTGGTTGTCACAACTCAGGGAAAGGGATTTCTATGGCAGCTAGTGGGAGGAGGCCAATGGAGATGCTTAAATGTCTTGTGATGCACGGGACAGTCCCAATGACCAAGAATAATGTCCTTCCAGATGCCAGCAGGGCTAAGGGTGAAGGGCCCCGGTGCTCCAGAGACCACCTGGCAGGAAGTTCATGAAAATGGCGGTGAGGCCAGCAAAGGAGGGCCCGTCTGGGAATCCCTGAGAAATGTCAGCCTGGATCCTGCAGCACCTCTCCAAGATCTCCAGGGCAGAAGGCAAGAGCCTTTCCTCCCACTGCTTGTCGCTCCTGGCTCCTGGCACGGAGGCCACTCCCTCCCGCCGAGAAGCTAAGGGCAGCCCCGGCCCATGGGACCCACAGCAGAGGCTGCTGATATCCAATTCCTGTGGCAGCTTCTTAAGATGCTTGGCTCAGAATTTGGTATTCCTCGAGCCCTTTTTCTTAATTACGTTCTACAGATGAAGGGAAGCCCATGTATAATTCAGAAATGAGCGGTCCTACCTTTGATTGCTTTCCAGCATGCCACATCAGAATAGAACCGCGCTACCCCTCCGAGAAGAGGAAGGCAGCCTCTGCAGCAGGGAGGGGGCCCCGCGAGCCCAGCTGCTGCTCAACCAGCTTTCCAAGCTGGACCCCACGGCAGCCCCAAAGAAAATTTAAAATGCTCTTGAGAGGTGGTAAAAAGCAGAAAACTCACCATCAGATTAGGGATGGAAAAGAGTGGGGCAAGCGGGTGATGGAGAAAATTCTGAAGGCTCTGCGAGCTGGGACTATAAGCCCGCCTCACCCTCTTGTGACATGGGGTTTGTGACATCCCCGCAGAGACGCTGTGAGGGTCAGCAGGGGATGGTGCGAAAGGGCCTCTCACGGTGTGTAGAGGAGAGCAGAGCCTTGTCCAACTTCTGTCTGCTCACCCACCGACCTTCATCCTTTTATGCTCTTTTCGCCATTTATCCTTTTAACCATCCTGACACCCGTGGGATCCCAAAGCTATTTATGGCTCCAGCCCACCAACCCAAGAGCCACCAGCTGTCGGGAGCGCTCAGTAGAATAATCAGAAACAAAATCCACCTTAAGAAGCATTGTACGTGACTTGGTTTGAAGTCATTTGAAGGAATCGTAGTTGACCGGATTTTCAAATCGGGCTTCAGCTAATGAATAAACTTACCACCCAGAGTCAATGGCGTTTGCCAGGATGCTGTTTCCTGGCCATCTGTGTGGCAGAAAACTGTCTGGGATGGTATCGACAGAATCCTGTCCAGAGAAACGGACCCGGCCAGCAGTTCTCAAACTGGGCTAATCATCAAAATCCCCAGAAGGAAGGTCACTTTCTAACAGTTTAACTATGAGATGAGCTAAGAGCAAAACAGAACCAGCCATTGTCACCTCACAGAGACAGACGGATCCTCAGTCAAAAAGACAAACCGTAACCTGATTACAAATACTAATAAGGTGCCTGAAGACGGAATGAGTCTGTCACGGGGGGGGGGGGGGGTAGTAGCCTCCAGAAGCACAGGAAAGGGGGATTAAGCAACAGAGGCAGACTGGGCCCTCTGCCTGACACCCAAAGGCCTGACCGAAAGCATCTGATGGTGGCCAAGGCTGCACGGGTCCCAAACTACCCCCAGGTGACTCTAAAGTCAATGGAATAGGATTTAGGAACCTCTTGGCAAGATTTCTAAGTCGTGTGGAGCAATCTACCAAGTGCCAGACGCTAACTCGTGATCCTTAAATGGTTTCCGAAATCCTTAACCAAGATATTTCCCGAGCATTGTTTGAAGCTGCACTTACTTTTACATCGAAGAGGACGTTTTTAGATACGAGATTTGTTTTCCTTCCAGCAAGATGCTCTACATCACTGCTACTAATTAGGCAAGTTCATCTAAAAGCTTTGAATTTGTACTTGTGAAATTCCCCCTTCGCCCATCCAATTTTATGTCTACACAGTGCAGCGGATGGCCCGTACCGTTCCTTTTATGTATTCCACTCTTGTGAATGTATTTCCAAAATTGTTTCAGAATCTCTTTGTCTGGGAAAGCCAGCACTGCTGGTTTTAATAAGAGCATGGTTGAAACATAGTTATCCAGGTCACTGGGATTTCATGGCTTCCCAGAACACAGCACCCAGAGTACCTTTTCTTTTTGAAACAAAGACTGCCCCACCCAACCCCACCCTTTCCTCTTTTAAAAAGACTCCCTCCCGTGCTTTCTGCACAAATGTTTCTCTAGAAAGAGAAACCTGGCTTAAGGGAATGCACATGAAGTGAGACCAAGTGCAAAGCAAGTCTGGCCTCTGGTTAAAACCCATCAGCATCTGAAAGTGAGCCCCGGGCAGCGGCTGGCAAAGGGACGAGCACCTAGTAGGTGCTCAATCACTAACCGAATCCGGTCCATGATTTTACAGAATGCCTGCACCTCTGTTTAAGAAAACCCAAACAAGAATTCTCCAAACAACTGAGACATTCCATAGAGTTCACATCTGAGCACCGTGTTCTATTACGTAATCAACAAAGTAAAAAAAAAATTATTTTTAGCTACTGAACTTCACAGGGAAGATCCGAGTCCTATTTAAACTTCTCTTTCATCCCTAACCTTCAAATGACACTCATATGATTTGCTTTTTTAATTTGTTCTTTTTTTTTAAGAAAAGACTGAAAGATGGCCTCAAGCATATTTAAAACAATACAAACAACAAGAGAAATAAACCAGATGGCAAAAAAACCATAAATCTGGACAAGCGTGTTGAACGAGCTACAAAGGAAGGCATTGTCAGACTGTAAAGGGAAGAGGCACTTCTTTCCTCATGGCTAAGTCTCCATCCATTATTGCTTCCTTGCTTGCGAAAGCAAGCTCGGAGGTCATCTAGGGGAGGGTGTCATTGTCCCGCCTTAACCTGTCACATGCCAAGACTAGAAAGAGCTGCATGAGCATTGGGAACATTCAAAAAGTCAGTACTCAGAGTAGATGGGCAGCGCATAGCTTCCCATGCGACAGAAAAAGAATACTTTGGAGGGATCTTGGTATAACTGCACAATGGCAAAGGTAGGGAAAGAGGAAAAACCCGACCCAGTGCAGCCGTGCTGTTTCTAACTCATAATGAAAAGCTTTCTCTAGAAAAATCCTCTACATCTATCTTTTCTACAGACATCAGTGAAAGGTTGTGCCTTCTAGAAAGGCCAATGGCACCCTCTAGGCTGAGGAGTACAAGAAAGAGACTCTCAAATTCAAGACTCATTCTGCTAGGCTGTCTTAGACACTGGTCTAAGTTTCGGACCTTCCCCTGGAGAGAAGGGCTTTAGTTTTCAGGGGATTTGTTTTGTTGGCTCTACGTGACAGCTAGGTGGACAGTAAAATATTTAGGGGCATTAATGTCAACAGATGACTGTGGAATGAATGAGCAAATAAACCTGCTTTGGGCTAGCCTTTCAGATCTTACAACAGCTGCCATATATTCTAATGCATTAAAAAAGTTTTTGGGTTTTTTTTTTTTTTTTAACCAACAATAACTGGGCCTCTTAGGCAAGAGCACATGTCCATTAGTGGTTGATACTGAGAGGAGTACAAGCTGTTCTGGTGTAACAAAACACAGAGAAGAATCTGGTGCTAAATTTTTGCTCCCCCAGCCCTGCTCACAAATATACTGCCTCACCAACCCGGGCTCATCATCCCTACCTGCAGCCCCCCATTTTATCTACATGACCTGGAAAGATCCAAAAGGTCTGCCAGGGCATGCCTGTCCATGCAAATGCACGGAGATGGACAACTCCAAGACCTCCTGCTCACCACACCACTGGCTTCTCTGCATCACCCAAGAGGTGCTAATGGGAGAAGACACACCACTGGGAAGCTGCGCCCGAGGGCTAAGCAGCACAAAGGATTACAACAGTGAACTTAAATCTGGCTACTTGTCACCCCCATCCCTACCCTCTTTGTTCCACAGCCATCCTGAATGCATCAGAGTCGGCTGTAAATTGCCTTTCTGAGCAGGTCTAGAACTTCGTGCACGCGCTAAGGAGATAAAGAACCGGTAGCAGGTTGTCTTCCCCACCCGCTCCCACAGCCTCCAGTATTTTCCCAATTAAGCACTCATCGCCTTATTATCTCTATCAAAGCCAGTGCTGCAGCGGCTTGTAATCACTTCCTTAAATCCCACCTTCCTCTCTCGAGGAAGGACTCTGGAAGTGGGGCAGAGATCGCTGTTGCCTTGTTGATGACCATTCTAAGCCCATAACCTTGCAAGGTGCCCACTGTGTGATAGAAGTTCATTGATATCTGTTAAAGGAATGCACAGGTAAGTGAGTGTGCAAAGGTGACCAACCTTCAGGGTAACAGGCCATCCTGGACTGAGGGGCTTTTCAGGACCCGAGACTTTCAGTGCTCAACCGGTAACAGTCCCAGGCTGACCACGGGTGGGTTAAAGAGCTTACCCTCTCCCTTCATTTCCAAAGGCGGCTTGCAGACCTGCCCTTCCCCGAAGTTCCCAGCCATGCCACACCTGTATGTATAGCCGCTCGACTTACCCGTCAGCTGGAGGTAGGGGGTGGCCTTCTAAGATGACAAGGCTTTGAACCCCGTTTCTGCCCTGTGACAAATGCCTCCCTGAGCCACACTGCCTGGTCAGCTTCTTTGTGAGAGCTAATAATGGTTGCTTTATTTCCAAGACTTAGAAAATGGGAAGGTGTCAGAATGATCAGGAAGGATGCCCAAATTTAAGCTGTGTCCCTGAGTCTGCCCAAAGATAGGCATGGTGCCAGATACACAGGCACTCCGGAGGGAAACTGCTCCCCTCCCTTCCTAGCTGCTTTCGAAACCACCCCAGGCCCACCTTCCCATCTGTTTGTTAAGCTACACCAACAGGACCAGTCGCAGGCCCTGCTCACCTCTCTATCCTCCATCTCAGGGTTAAAGGAGGAGAGGTCCTGAAGCAGCCCCCTCGCCCAGCAATTCTGCGGGGAATGGGATGAGGGAACACAGGGCTGGCTGCATTCTCCGTGGAGAAAGACCCAAGACAGTCCCCTCATTCAGGATATAGAACACTTGCTTAAACAGTAGTGAGAGCATTTTGCCACCAGTTTGGAAGAAGTTCACCTGGGGGTGCATATCATTCTTGCTTATTTCTAGGATGCCCTTCTAAAGACTTCTAGAAATAGAAGTTAAAACTGAAGGTATTGGGGAAACCAGAAACAACCCAACATCCATCAGTAATATACAGGGTGTGCTCTCCTCCTATAATGGAATCTTACAGAGCAGTGACAGAATGAATTTCTAATACATGCAGCGACATGGACAAATTTCCCATTAAGTGAAGGAAAACGGACACAAAAGGACATACTGCATGGTGCACTTTATATGAAATTCAAAAACTGGCAACAAAAACCATTAGAAGTCATGGCAGTGGTTACGCTACAAGCAGGAAAGGGGAGTTATATTCATTGGAAAGTGAATTTTTTGCAGGACGGAAATATCCTGTATCTTGATTTAGATGGTGGCTGTACAAATGTACATAGTGGCAAAAATTAATTAAATGGCACGTTGAAGATCAGCTTTTAAGTGACGTATAAAGTATGTCAAGGGAGTAGACATATTTTATATGTCAATTAGAAAGTAAGACAATATCATACAACTCTACTTCAATTAAAAATTAAAAATTAAAAAAAAAATTCCACGTATAGGTGGCAAAATAAAATAAAAAATACACAGGCAACCGAGGAGGTAAGCCGCTCATTTCACCCCGGAAAAGCACTCCTACCCCCTCTGTAAGTACACTACTCTACCTACCTGCTTTGGCTGTCAAATTAAATTAGATGAAACTGAGTGGGGTGGTTGTTCAATCTCATTTGTTAAATGTATGCTCGACAAAGGCAATGCTGTCAATCTCAATGAAATTAGGGTCTGTCAAACGAAGGTTCTGATTTTCTTTTTTTATAAAAGACCGCTGCATCTAGGACCCACTCTCCAATATCTTCCGGCAGCTGTATCTCTCCCTGTATGTGAACATTTCAAAGGTCGTGTATATGTTAATTTACTACCTGGTTGTTATTTAAGAGGATTTTATGACATCATTTTGTGTTGATTTATTCCTTCTCCTCCTCCAGGATATTCCAATAGTGAGGTAGCTCTGGCTGAGTAGGAGACTTCAAAGAAATCACTGCTGTCATTTTTCAAATTCAACATGAACACACACAAGCAGTATGTTTTGGTCAGACATGATTATGATTGCCATTGTCTGTAGCTAGAAGAAAGAAGGGGTCTACAGAGAAACTGTTCATCTTGAAGACTGAAGAAAAGAAATTTTAATAAGGAGAGACAGCAAGCCAGAGAGACACCCACAGCATGCCTTATCTAAGTAATTACTTGACAGTAGCAAAGCCATTTGGTGAATTTGACAATGTCTAGGTCTTAATCATCTGATTCCATTTGCTTTTTCCTGGGGGCAACCTAAAGGCTTCATTGTTTTATTGTAAGGCTATGCAGTTTCATTTTCTGTGGGTTCTGCACGACCAACAGTATCATAAAGTTGAAATAACAGGGAAGGAGTACAACAGCGAGAGGAGGAAGAAGGAAGTTTGGGAGCAGGTGCACCCGCCAAGCCGAGGCTGCTCCTGGGAGGGGAGGCTGTGTACGCGGGATGCTGGTACGGGGCTCTTCCACAGGAGGAGGGACAGAAGAGGTTTCCGCGGTGGAGGCTCAGGGAAGGGCAATGGCAGAGGGCCACTGGGAGAGGAGACCCGGAAGGGTAAGGCCCTGATAGAGGCGCTCACCATCCCCCCCCCCCCCCCCGGCACAGGGTTCCAGCACCTGTGGTGTGCGACACCTCGGCCACACGAGCGCGCTCCAGCCGTGGAACAGAATGACTCAGGCTCGAGAGCGTCAGTGAGTGATCACCATTGTTCTTTTGCTCAAATGTCACATGCAGGCGCCCTGCACGCTGCCATTCAGAAATCTATTAGCCGCCTAGCGAAGTCAGGAACTTCCCCGACCTACTTTCACCAGACAGGGGAGGCTTCTAATACCGCAATCAGTGAAACAGCAAAAATGATTCGAAAAGGCGTGCGATGTTGCACTGATCAACCCGAGCAAATCCAGCCCTGGGGAAAGATTAACTTAAACAGCTTGGGTGCTTCTAAGTATGCGGGGTGGTGAGGAGAAACAGACAAAAGGGAGTCAGTCCTCAGAACCCAAAATGCCCGGCTCCGCCACCCTGACCCATCCTGGCAGAGCGAGTTCACCTGAGCCCTCAAATCTGCCCCACACACCCGTGCTGCCTCAGCTGCGCCCTCCCCACAGGTGAGCTGCCCCCTGCACCTGCAGGCAGACGACCCACTCCCCCCACCAAATGCTGGAGGCCTGCGGATGCCCCAGCCCCACGGAGATGGGTCCCTGTGTTTCCTCTTCCAGAACCGCAAATTTGAATGCAAATCATCAAGTGCTCTATCTAATGAGAGTCCTCTATGTTCCCTTGCTTGACTTCCATGGAAAGACACCCACCCCTCCGAGCACAGACGAGAGAGACACTGGGCAAAGTGCTCTGTGCGTGGATTTTGCTCCCCCAAAGGATTCATTTTAGAATTCTTTTCAAAATGATCACACCTACATCACAACCAGATTTTGGAAAGTCAAAAACAGAACGAAACATTCATTCAGGAATCACATACCCCCAACAAATCAAAACTCCTTATTTGGTATTATTGTTTTATCTTTTCAGGAAACACCTACCATGGCAGACAGATACTTTTTGTCTCTTCTTCTTCACATTCTATTTTATAATAAACCATTTTCCTCAGGGCTACGGAACAGCTTGCAATCTCCTTAAAGAGCAATGCCCACCCTCATCCCACTCCCCGACCGTACATTCCCCCCACCCCCCAGTGGGTGTCCTAAATGGTTTCATTAACTTACACCTTCCCGCAGTATCCCGTCCATCACATGCAGTATTGAGACCGATACTGACAGTAAGCAATGGGACGAAGGCTGTCTGTCTTCAGCACAGCTTGACAATTAAATACTATTTGTTACCGTCCTCCCGTGGGTCAGCCACTGGTCTCAAACTCCTCCACAGCAAATATAGCTGGCGGAGGCGTGGCCAAAGCCCCAAGCGGATGATGCAAAAGGTGCCGTGGAATTTGCAAAATTCCCAGGCAAGAAGCAACGGTACGTGCCAAAGAGCATTTTTCTTAGGGAGGAGCATGGCTTCCTTTGGGAAACCTGCAAAAACAGACCCGGAGACAGACTCAAGTGCAGACAGTTTGCATAGGAGAGGGTGTCAGGCAGCTCCAGTGTGGGGGTGGGGAAGTGAGCCCGGAAGGCGCTTCAAAGCTTCAAAGGTGCTTTTTTTTTTTTTTAAGATTTTATTTATTTATTTGACAGACAGAGGTCACAAGTACGCAGAGAGGCAGGCAGAGAGAAAGGGAAGCAGCCTCCCTGCTGAGCAGAGAGCCCGAGCGAGCGGGCTCCATCCCAGGACCCTGAGATCATGACCTGAGCGGAAGGCAGAGGCTTAACCCACTGAGCCACCCAGGCGCCCCTCAAAGGCACTTTAAACAAGCAGGTGCCTGCTATAGGCACCCAGGCATCAGTTCTTCTGGGAGTTAACGTCAGAGCTATCCTTGCCAAGGAACAGGGTTAGTTCGGTGCCCTTCCCCCAGCTCTGCTGGGGCACTGGTTAGGGGCTGCCCATGGGGGCAGAAACACCAGCGCCTCTTGCCTGCCCAAGGCCTGGGCCAGGCACGCTCCCATGGTCAGCATGAGAGTGTCATGGCCAAGAACCGAAGAGGTGGCAGTGAAGGCACAAGCCGGTGGAATGAGTACGAAGGACATAGGGGTCAGTCCCCAGAGCTTCCTTAGAGAGAAAGTCAAGGGTTTAGGTGCTACAGACACCAAAGAGTCTAAAAGTGACTACAACGCGGGTGCAAGCCTGTTGGTTCCTCTTTCTTCACTCCCCGAAATCCGTCCTGGTGTCCCAGGGTCCAGCAAGAGGCCGGAGTTTCCCGAAGTCTGAGCTCGCTCAAAGAAAACTGGACATCTTTCCAAGTTGTGCGCACCCAGCCTTACTGAGATTCCCAGTGAGAAAATCTTGGCGTTGGAGCCCAAATCATAAGCCGTCGAGTGCAGTAGCCAACGGCCCTCCCAACGGCCCCAGCTTGCCCCCAGAGAGTCACTTTTACACTGGGAAACCTGGCTTCGTAAATACGGCAATCCTCAGAGATGATGTCTGTTTTGCAGGAGGTCTAAAAGTCCCAGAAAGTCTGCCACTCTCCCCTAGGGGATGCCCTTTGCCCCAAAGGAAGGGAAGCCGTCAGACTCAAGACAAGCCACTTCCAGTCAACTGCTTCATTCTTCTGTGAAACTCGCTGGAGTAAGTTGGGGGTTCTGTTGTTGTCTGATTTTTGCAAGCTCTATCTCTGTCAAATGCTATCACAGGCAACATTAAGACAGCTCTACATATGGCCACCAAAGACATGTTCAAGAATGTTCATAGCAGCTTTATTTGCAATAGCCCCAAACTGGAAACCACCCAGATGTCCGTCAGCAGGAGAACGGATAAACAAACTGATCCATCCCCACAATGAGATACTACCCGGCAGCAGGAGACGCGAACTGTGGATACACGCCGCGACGTGGATGGATCGCAGAGGCACTGGGCTAAGTGAAAGCAGCCGGGCCCAAAAGACCATAGATGCTGCATGCTTCCGTGGATATGAAGTTCTAGAAGAGACAAAATTCATCTATGGAGACAGAAGTCAGAATTGTGGTTGTCTTTGGGGGATATCTCCTGGGAAAGGGCTCAAGGGAGCTTTATGGGATGCTGGAAATGGATTCTATTTTGAACTGAGAGGCAGTTACATGGGTGTATCAGCACTTAAGATTTGTATGTTCCACGCACCTTTGCTGTACGTGTTATGTGGACCTCAGTGAAAAGTAAAATAGAAAAATAAGTAAAAAGAATAATGAGCTAGGGGCGCCTGGGTAGCTCAGTGGGTTAAAGCCTCTGCTTTCGGCTCAGGTCATGATCCCAGGGTCCTGGTATTGAGCCCCACATTGGGCTCTCTGCTCGGCAGGGAGCGTGCTTCCTCCTCTCTCTCTCTGCCTGCCTCTCTGCCTACTTGTGATCTGTGTCTGTCAAATTAATAAATAAAATATTTTTAAAAAAAAAGAATAATGAGCTAATATAAGGTAGCTCTAGAGAACGCTTGCTGCCATCTCTCTAAGCCTGCCAGGTAATGAGATGATGGGCAGAAGCTAAAGTGTTTCCCTAGAGCTTGGCCCCCTAAGGGAGAAAATGGTCAAGAGGGTTGTCTTGGGTGAAGCTGGCATTTTTGCCACTGGAAACAGGAAATACAGGAGGGAAAATGCGACGTGAGCACTGTAAAGCCTCTGGTAGGCTACATCATGGCCTCGGGGGATTTAATCAGCGCCTTCTCCCCTCCTCAAATATTTCCACACACAGCACACACCCACACGGTCACACACAACACAGAGCCCTGCACACACTACACATTCACTACACACCACATATGTATGTCACATTCGCATACATGACCACATCACAATGTGTGTGTACACACACACACACACACACACACACACACACACAAACACACCCAGAAGGCAGCTCTTCTCAAAGGTTCAGCTCTCAGTGTTCCAGCACTGTCTGCATAGGTAATCATCTCCCTCTTCGTGCTGCCAACCATGGCCACTGTCATCATCATTACCGTCATCACCATCATTCCACAAACGTCCCTCATGGAGAGGAACATCTCAGAGCTCACACAGCTGTGCCCACAGACAGAGACATCTGCCTGGAATTGCCTGCTTGTCCCGAAAGCTGTCCAGGCATGTCAGGCTTATGCCTGGTTGCGAGCAGTGAGTGTCCTGGAACCTTCAGCTTCAGCCCCAGCAAGAACCTACAGTGACATCCAGACACCCTCCTCCTCTTTCTCTCTGGCCTCCTGGCCACTGCCCCCTCCTCTGGAAGGAAGCCTTGCTTCACTTCCTAGTGTGGGACAGTGTCTTCCTGGGGGCCCGGGTCAGCCCCAGTCTGCCTGACAACACTGCCCTCACTGTGAGGGTGCTGCAGTGAGACCAGCCAAGAGTGTGAAGGAGACACCTCTTCCAGGCAGGACGCCAGTGCCTCCTTACTGTTATTCTCTGCCATGGCACGGAGCCGATCTGCAACACTCTGAATGAGGTGTGAGAAACCCTTTCTTCCACTGTTCTTTGTTACCTTAACTTTAAGAACTAAACCCATCAAGTCCATTTCAGTATCTGCTGACCATCTGGACTTCCTGCAGTAAGAGGTGTCCACATATGGAGGACGGTGACATATGCCTGTTGCACACTCATGACTGCCCTCTTAGGATCCTACCCTAGAGATACACATGAGCGCAGCTCTTTTGTGTCCTAAAGACTAGAAACAACCTGAATGACAACTGAGAGGACACTGGTTAATTACCACAGATCCTTACACAGAATAGTACTTGTTGTTGGGAAGGACGGCACAGAATGGTATGTCCTGACATGGAAATAATGTCCAGGGAAATTATTAAGGGGAAAGTAATAACAAAATCATGTGGTGGGTGAGAATATGGATTTTCTACACACAAAGTGAACTAATTTTTGTTGAATGTGTGTATATGCTAAGAACTTACAGAATAAAACCAAGCTTGTACCAGTTTTCTCTGATAAGCTTACAGAGAGTTGTTCCTTTCTTTGTTTTGGGAATGTTGATGTTATCATTTTTAATATGTTACTTTGTCCATTCAGAAATACAAGACGAGAGACTAAAATGTTTTTTCTATGGGCCCATCACTGATTCCTCACTCATTCTTTTTGAAATCTCGGGTTATGGGTACTCAGAGGCAGCTGGACCTCGAAGCCAGGTCAACTTGGATGAAACAGTGGGTCCACTATTTTCCAGCTGTGGGCCCTCGGCATATGACCACCTTATTGGGCCTTCTTTTCTGCAATCATCAACATGCCTCAATTCCAACCTCTGTGCCAACCCCAGAGCCACCATGGTGGACAAAATACTCACCCTCTTCCCACTTGGGAGTTGTGTCTCTAGCTGTATAGCGAGGGTGACATAGGTCTACCGAGGGGATTATTATTAACATAAATAATTCCTGGCACATAAAAGGGCTTTGAAAACTGTCCAGCTACATTTTTTTTTAAACATCCAAGGAGTATGGCTTTGTTAAGTTAGGACAGGCTGCCTAGCAAATTGCTTCACATTTGTAATAACTCACCAATGGAAGCTTATTTCTTGCTTCTGTAACAGTCTAAGGTGGGGGCTCTGGAGGGGGCACTTCGTCTCATGCAATGATCTTCCCCAGGCAGAGGGGACTCTGCCAGCTTCCAAGGTTACCCTGGGACTTTGCTCCAACCCAACCAGCCAGTGGATGAGGAAAGAACATGGAGGAAAACCTGGAAAGTCTTTATGATTGGACCAGAGTACGCACATCATTGCCACTCACATCCTATCAGGTGGAACCTGGTCACGTGTCCACATGTAAGGCTGCAAGGGAGGCTGGGGAATGTAGTCTGGGGGGGGGGGGGGGGGAAGATGAACAAAACACGTGTGGGGGACTAACCAGCAGTTGCTGCCATGGTGAATGAGAGGAGGAAACACACCTCAGCGACTGTGCGTTTGTGTCTTTATTTGTGTGCAGCCTACAAAAAGCCAATGTTCAAGGAAGTCTTCGCTCTGAGAAGTTCTGAAGCTCTTCTTTGCTGAGCTTTTAGTTTCCTGGGGGAACTCTAAGGGGATATCTTTTCAAACCTTTCTTTTTTACTATCAAGGTTATCCTGCCACCATCTGAGATATTACTAAAAAAAACACCAGCCCCCAGCTCTGACTTTCACAAGATTTGAGATGCTGTCAAAAATAAATGCCAACTCATCAGATTCTGTGTGAAAGAGATGCCAACACACATCTAACTCAAAGTAAAAGCTGAAGACGGGAGCCTTGCTGTGCACACGTTGTCACTCCTCCCCAGGAACCTGGTCTGCCAGCCAACGAACCTATGGACTTGGCGGTAGGAACTAAGAGGGAGTATCTTTCCCCCTCAAGCTGGCCCTTTTCAGAACCAATACTTATGTGTCTATCTATCAGAAGCTTCCATTTTAATGTAGACACTCAGAAGGCTAGAGATTGAAGTCTACGGTTTGGTTAGCTTCTGTCATCGAGGAGATAGCAGAAAGCCCACAGATAACAGTCACGATGAGGCAAGGTGTGTACAACTCATTCATTTGGTCATTCACCCATTCAGCAAGTTCATAGTGAGCGATGCCTCAGTTACAGCGCCGGGGTCTCCGGTTGAGGACACCAAGATGGCATGTGCGTTCGCCGCATAGACGGAGAGTCAGCTCTGCGGATACGCAGTCACAACACAATGAGCCCCGTGTGGCAGGGGATGCACAGATTACTAGAAGGCCACCTGATTCTTTGCCATTTCTGATTCACTTGGCACAGAAGCATAAAGTTACCCATTAGAAACTCTCCTGTACTCATTAGACGACATGACTGGAAATGCGAAAGAAAACATCTGGGATCCCCCAGGGGCTCTTTACTTATGCTGTCATTGGAGAGAGGTGGGAACAACACTACTAGCTACAGATCTTGGATCCCTCCCGAGTACCGGGCACCGTGCATACCTGACATTCTTCTTGCCAGGCAAGTCTCACCACTGCCCGTTTTCCCAGTGACAACTCTGCCGCCCAGAGAGATGAAGACACCTGCCCAGTGACAGAGTCATCTGAAGACCTGGGAAGCTGGTCTGTTTGACTAAAGGCTGGGCGCTTTCCCTCTCACTGCCTCCCCACGTGGAAATTCAGGGAAAGCAGACTCAGCAGACAGCAGTGGGACCCATGGCTTTGTCGGACTTCTCGGGAGAGGCAGCAAAGGAAGGTGGAAAGGGGTTGGCCTCATGAGTTAGTGCTCACGTTTGGGATGTCATGTGAGGATAAAGTCACACCATTCAATCATTGCTTCGGCGATACTTCCTAAGCAATAGCTGGGTGCCATATGCTGTTCCAGGTGCTGGGAATATGGCAGTGAATGAGACTTGGGGGTGGGGAGCGTGGGGGGACAGTGAAAGAGGGACGAGTAAATATCCCGCAAGTTTTTGTCACACGTGAGAGGTAATAAAAGAGATACCTTTTCATTCTTGATGCTGACAATTACAGAAATGTATGTTAACAGAAGTCGGGGGGGGCAGGGAGCCAACTGGTGGGCTGTATCTTCCAAACTCCTGGGGAAGAGAAAGGAGATAGGCGTAGGCAAAAAAGACCCTTAACGATAGAGACCAAAGTCATTGCTAGCGGTGATCTCCGGGTAGCAGGATTACAAATGGTATTTATTTGTTTCTTGTTGCCATTCTAAATTTATAAATTTCCTCAAGTAGGTATGTACTACTTTTATTACAATAGAGAAGCAAAATTTACCAAAACGTCAAAGGCAAGAAAACTCCAGAGAACCAGAACCCTCCTCTCCTGGCATTTAGGCAGCAACTGACAAGTCCTCCAGACAGGGCGATGCCTCACTCCAACAGTCACGCCGAGTGATATCTTATTTCAACACACTGCCTGATTCCTTCAGAATTCACTCACGGCGGCAGCCACCGGAGGAAATACACACTCATCACTGAGATATTAAGGACTGAATCCTGAAGCTTAATTTTTCATTAGGGCATTGTGCCATTTTTCAATTAAGATCGGTTTTTTTGTTTTGTTTTTTGGAAAAGTGCTGACGTGTAAAAACCTCATTTCCTTCCTTAGCACAACGGGCCTATGGATTTTATTTTTAATTGATTTCCATGTGTTCCTGAGAGTGGCAGAGAAACTGGGCTGGTGAGCTGCGTTTGCCACCATGTTCCTGGTGCTGGAAAGGAAACTGCCGCTCTGGGAGAACAATGCTTTGGAAAAATCTGTAAAACCCAGTCGAACACACCTAAGGTTTGTATGAAAGGGCAGGCATTACTCATGGGGCTTTGACAGTGAGAACGGAGACTAAAAAGCCAGCCAGCCCTTCAGTAATGAATGTGCCTGGATGATCTGGCCAGGTCTAATTTAGAAGCCAAGGAAGAATGTTCTAATAATGTCTCCATAGTGTGGATTCATTGCGTTATCTTTTTATTCAAAGCGTTCTCTGTGTTTTTGAATAAAAGAAGATTCCCACCACCCCCTCCCCCAAATCTAGCAATAAAAATACCCTTGGTCAAACCAATAGGGTCTGTGAGGGGCTTAGGTTCTTAACGTAAGGTTCTGTTTCCGGCTAGAAATATTGTTTCAGAAAAAGCAGAAGCAATGATAGAAGGACCACAGGAAACATCTGTGTATACAAACAGGCTAGCTCACTAGGAATAAAAATGCATTATGCATCATGAAGGTCTAAATATTTTTATTAACACAGTTTGTTAAGCAAGAACGGAGAAATAAGGTTCCCTAAGAATCCCTCATCAAATGCATTCTTCAATATTTCATTTCATTCTTAGGAGAGCAGTAACTCTGAAATCTTATCTTAGATTTTAGCAATGAGTTTTCTATTAAAAGTTATTTCTTTTCCATCTCAGGCTGAGCAAAGCTCTGGGCCAAGGGGGTTAGGGAATTTGTTTCATAAAACTGACAGCTTGGCGAGCATTCAATCACTCGGCACTACACAGCCCAGGAGAACAAATAAGTCCTTTTCTGATGCTGCTCCAGACACATGACGAGGTATGTTCCATAGCTTTCTTCCCGCATTCGTACTGCTTGCTTCCTGCAGCAAGAAAAGGGGGGAGAAAGCACGTCGAGAGCTTCGACGAAGCCTGGGAGGAAGTGAAATTAATCAATCGCACTCTCATTTGTAAGGTGGAAAAAAAAATGAGCTCGTTGGCTATGCTGTTTTAATGGTCGTGACTGACCTTCTTTTCCAGAAGGCCAGTACGTTCGGGGAACTCTCAGCCATTTTGTTGTCCTGTCTTCAGTGCTTCTAGACACGTGTCTGCATGATCTGATAGCGGCTTTAATGGGCCCGATAAGGCAAGCGTGGTGGCTGCCTTTGGCAGAGGGGACGCCAAGGGCAGGCTACTGGCTCACAGCCTGGGCATCGTCCTGGGCAGCACAGACCAGCCTGCCCCAAATCCTGCACCAGCAGGAACCCAGCTCAGAAACTTCCTGTTGTACAGGCCGAATTCACAGCAGCCGGAGAAAGGAAACCATTACAAAAGTTCTGCCCTCCCCTCTAAAAAAAAATTACAAGGACTTTTTTTGGGGGGGTGGTTATTCATCCATACGGCTAGGACTGAAAAATTCTGTGTGAGACACAACTAATCTACGCTGTTGAAAGGCAGTGGGTACTGCCGGGGAGAGGTAATGGACAGGATGTGGGGAGGGGCTTCTGGGGGGCTGGTGTGGCCCCCCGTCTCCATCAGGGTGCTGGTGACCTGGGTGTGTTATTTCATGTGAAATAAAAACCCTTTTAAAATGCTGATACTATTATTTAAGCTTTTACCCACTATGTCCTTTATGCTTGGTTAAGAATATACCACAGGCGATTTCGCTGTAACGAACATCCACTCCTTATAAAGTGGTACAGAAGGGCGCAGAGAAATGACAAAGGTCGTTTTCACTCTCAGACTCATTAGAGGACAGCGTACTGTTGGAGGCTCTTTCCAAAAACCCCAGTGCCGTTTGGCGCCCTTCTCGCTCCTTTACTACCTGAGCCACGTGGCCAGAAGAATCTAAACCTTACTTTTTTTCACATCTCCCTCTATATTTCCCTTTCTCTTTTGTTTCCCTGCACTGACCCTCTCCTTCTGATGCCTCTCCCGGTCACTGGTGTCACAGGTGCGAGGTGAGGGTTGTCACCTCACCCCGTTGTTTCTCTCTGCATTTCTGGATGGAGCTGGAGGCTTGTACCAGGCCAGGCCTTCGCAGGAAAAAGCCATCTCATTAGCTTTCCATTCCAAGTGCCCCTCTGTCCTCCCTTTACAACATGTTGTCTGCTATTTACTGAGGTTTATTTTGCAAGAGAAATACTTGTGGTGGTGGGGGTGGGGAAGGGAAGCTTTTGAAGACAAAAAATTTGTCATTCGGTTTCAAAAGACTTATGAATAATGGAGAGCTACGGTTCCTTTGCATATGAAGATCCAAAGGGTCTACCGCTACAAATGATTTTGTGTTTTGCTGCTGTTCAAAAAATAAATAAAGACTTTTTCTAACTGCGATTTCAAAGATGTAGGAACGTATTAAGGAAAGAAACTGTTCTCCCACCTCGGATCCAGTTTAAAATACTCCCACATCCGATTAAGGACCTGCGGGTCCCAAATGCTGGCAGAACCAAAGAATTTGTTCATTCACCTGAAATTCACCCAAAATGTTCCAGTGAATCCCTAGGGTTGGAAGTGGGTGGGGGTGGGGGGCGCTACAAGAAGGCGGCGACACAGGCTAGTTTCCGGGAAAGCAGAATGGAGTTCCCAGGCCCTTTAAGAGAAGACTTTCATTTGGACCCAGATAAACTGTCTGAAAGGGCTTGGGATACATTCTTGCCTTCTCCATTTCCAAGCCCCCTTTCTGCTCTGCGGCGGCATCGCCATACTGAGTCCCCAGGAAGAACTGGGTCTTCACTGCTTGGCCCAAGATAGCTCCCCTGGTAAGTGGAACGACCAACGCATCCCAGTTTGCCCAGCACTGCCCAAGGTTTAGAGCGGAAAGTCTCATGTCTCAGGAATCCTCTCAATCCTGGGCAAATGGGGACAGTTGGTCAACCTAGTAGCAGGCCACCAGCCAAACCCCTCTCTTCCTGCTGAGCCCAGTAAAGGCCTGAACTGGCAGGATTACTCCGTGTCCCCCACTGCCTACAAATTCTGGCCTATTTAAAGCACATGCATTTGGAAAGTGTATTTAAAGCTGCCGACTGAAGGTGCTCGGGCTGTTGACTATGTCTGTCAGGTTTTCTTTTTCTCCCCCATTTTTTGGCCCATTCGCTGTTTTCAACACACTCCCTTCAAGATTGGGGGCTCCAGATGATTACATGGGCCAATGCCAACATTGTCTGCCCACTCGCCGGACTGCAAAGGGAGGGAGGGTCCGCATACCCAATCTCCCCCCTCTCCTGAGTTCCCTGACCCATCAAGGGGCCTAATCCGTACCAGCCATTACCGAATCCCAGGGGTGGCCTCCTAAGCACTTCTACAATCCAACCACTTGCCTCTGCCACTATGCTACTTCAGTTCAAGGTCGCTGCTCTCTGGGATTACTGCAACAGAGCCCCCTTTTGGGTCTTCTTTGCCTCCTGCTAAGGAGGGAAAGTCTCCACGAAGACAAAAAACTAACCACAGAGACTAGATAATGTCACTGGCCTCTATGAAACTGTTCAGGATAAAGTTCTTCTTCAAGGCTAACAAGACTCATTATGATCCGGACCCCACCTACCTTTTCTGCTCAGCATCATAAGCTCACTTTCCTCAACTGTAAATGAAAGCAGCTATTTCTAAAGATTACTCTGTGGTTTAAGTGCGAGCATGTATATTAAATTTTTGGTTGGGTGCTTCAGCTCCACTGTGGGTTGGGAAAAGTTGAAGTCTTTCGTGCCATCCACAGGAGTCATAAAAAGGAACAGGTCAGGGGTGCCTGGGTGGTGCAGTCAGTTAAGCTTCCGACTCTGGATTTCCGGTCAGGTCGTGATCTCAGCATCCTGGGATCGGGCCCTGCGTCAGGCTCCACGCTCAGCACAGTGTCTGCTAGAGATTCTCTCTCTCCTTCTCCCTCTGCCCCAACCCCTGGCTTGCATGATGGTCCCTCTCTAAAATAAATAAATAAATCTTAAAAAAAAAAGAATAGGGCATTTGGCACTAGTCACTACAGAGATGGGGCAAGCAACAGATTTCAAGGAAGGAAAGCAATATCCCATACAAATAGGAGATGATGAGCTTCATGTTCTAAATGTCCAAAATGGAGTTGAGGCTTGGTCTGGCGGACTGGAGGAAGGCGGGTCTTGCCCCTGCTGAGTGGTGGAGACAGAAGAGAGGGAAGAGGGTGGGGCCCCACGGGTGTGCTCCGACTTGCTGAGCTCTCTCCTGGGGTGGTGGCCCAGAGCTAAGTGAGATGATGGAAGTACTCAAAGCACAGGAAGTTGACATTTCCACCACCGATCAACAGGGATGGAACCCCTGCAGTAGCAGAAACGGGCCTTGAGTTCATGCCTTTGAAGACTTGGTTTTGGAAACAGATAAACTGGAAGAAATGTGTGTGTTTGTACTTTTTTTTGTATGAAGCATATTACTACCAGCATCTAAGTGCTGTAGAGCACAGTGCCAGGAGCCAAGGAGGGCTGGGTTGTTAAACATGGTGATTAAAATGAACTTTAGGAAGTGCTGCCTGGCTCGAGAGACTGAAGGCTGGTTTGAGACCAAGCCACAAAAAAAGACACATGATTCCTGCTCTCCAAAAATGAAACAACTACAACAACAAAACAAAGAGAGAAAATGGCAAGAGGAAAGAACAGGCTCCATGGGAGAAAACACAGAAGATCTGTGCACACTTAGACCCAAAGTGATTCCACATTGCTCTTTCATTTTATAAATATTCATAAGAAAAACAGCCTAACAGCTACTTTCATGAGTAACCTCAGCTACTTCTTTACACCTGTCCTCCTTCCTTTCTCCTTTCCTTTTTTTTTCTTTCTTTCAAAAACAAGAACAACATTCTCAGCACCACTGAAAGCTAGATCAAGAGTCAAGGTCTCCAACATGACAGTCCCCTTTCCAGGGACCTCTCCAGGCCCCCTGGCCACTCACACTGCCTCACCTCTAACACTGCCCCATGGCAAATAGCCTTTGCCCTCTAAAAGGGACAAAGGCTTTAATTAGGATGAAGATACATGGTTGGGGGACCTGGCTCTGTCACCTGTCCCTTCACCTGCCTTTTTTTTTTCTTTCCTACTTAACGTTTCTGCCACTGTTTAATTGCAGAGAACAGCAGGCTGGACAACAAATATTCTTACGTGTCCATACTTGCCCATCACCTGGGCGCTCAGACAATTCCTAGACATAGTACCTCTTGCTTCACACACACACCGCCCTGCCCCCGGCTTCCCATCTCCTCTCCCAAGGAGCCCCAAATTAAAATGAGTGCATTCCAGAACAATTGCCAAGGGATTGACCAAATCTAACTGTGGCCCAAATAAAGTTGGGACTGGTAGAGGGCCAGGTCTCCAGGACAGCAGCAAGAAGAAAGTTTCTCCCAAAGGACCTGAGCCAGCAACCCCTGCTGTTCTCTGTGCACCAGAAGCAAACAGCTGAACCCCAGGCCATACCACTTTAAGATGCAGGAATTAGTCCTTAAGCCCAGGTAGATAATGTTCAACCAAAGACCCTGGCACCAGCAGCACCAGGGAAATTGTTAGAAATGCAAATTCTTGGGCCCCACTCCCGACCTGCTCCCAGGGTTGGTCCCAGGAATCTGTATTTTAATAAGCCCTCCAGCTGATCTGAATGCACACCAAAGGTTGAGAACCACTGATCTGCAGGCCTCTGAGAAAGGGAGGAGCTATGCTCGACTGGGAGGACATTATAGGAAAGCTGGGAGCAGAAGGGCAGAAAGGCACCATGAGATGGGCATTGCCCAGAGCTGTACTGTCCAAGACAGTAGCTGCTAGCCCCAGGTGGCAATTTACATTTTGAATTTTTTTTAAAAAGAAAGATAAATATCTACAATCTCACTTAAATGTGGAATTAAAAAAAAAACTCATAGTAACAGAGTAGAATGGTGGTTACCAGAGGCTCAGATGTGGGGGGAAAGGAGATGTTTTTTAAAAAGAAAGAAAAAAGAACATAGATGTGGTTGCCGAGGACTTGGGGGAGGGGACCTGGGGAGCTCGTGTTTAACAGGCACAGGGATTCCATTTGCAAGATGAAAAGAGTTCTGGTGGTAGATGCTAGCGACAGTTGCGCAACAGTGTGACTGTCCTTAATACTAGTGAACTATACACTTGAAATGCTGAAGGAAAAAAATTAAAAAGAAAATTAATTAAAAATAAAATTTTAAAGTCAGGTCTCAGCCATACTAGTCACATTTCTAGTGCTCAACAGCAACTTCCCCCTAGCAGTTACCATATTGGACAGCCAGCGTCCTACCATAGAGTGTATTTCTAGTGTAGAATGGAAGTTCTACTGAATCAGGTGGTATAGGATCCCAGATCCACCTCCTACGAGCTGTGTGACCTTGTGTAAGCTACTACCCTCTCGGAGCCCTGATTCCTCCTTTGAGAAATAATACCCACCTATCTTATTAAGGGGGTTACAAAACTGGAAATAAAATAATAAAATGTAAATCACCTTGACAACCGTCCAGGCTATAGCAGAAGCTTGAGAAATGATAGGTCATATTGTTGCTATTATGATTTTATGAGCAACCCCTGGAGATATTTGCTAATGGAATGGACAGTCTGCATTAGGTAGGACAGACTCCTTCTTCTGTGTTTCGACTGCAAGTTTCAGCACCTGTGAAAGTGGCTCTATTTCCAGCAGCACAAGTCAGCAGTACCGTCCTGAAGCAATACCCATTTGTCGGCCGGCTAGAAAGGTGGCCTCCCCATCCAGAAGCAGTCCGTAAGAGACTTGTGGTAAGGCTACAGTTCTTGAAGCCAGAGAGCCTCAATTTCTGTGGGGCTTGCTTTCTTTCTCTCTCTCTCTCTCTCTTCCTTCCTTCCTTCCTCCCCCGCCTCCAAACACGAATGTCATAATCCCTGGAATGGTCCATTACGGTAGAATCAGGGCTTCAGTGTTCTTCATCTAGAAAGATGCCCAAGAGATCTTGTAACCTTCTTGCAGATCTCCTCCAGATAAGAAAACAAACGAACCCCCAGATAATTGTACAACTCAGAGGCATTATCCTTACCGAAGGCCAGTCATGAGGGGGAGAATGGACTGGGAAAATGGGAAGAGGGCTTCATATGTGGAGTTTTCTTTTAACTAAAGAAACAGGGAGTCACGGAATGTGACTCCTCAGGGCTGAGGAGAGAAGGAAGGTGGGTGGAACCTGTAAGAGCCGGCCACAGAGTTGAAAACACGATCAGGGATAAAAGGCCAGGCTCCCAGAGTTCAGGATGCACACTCAGACACCACGTCCAAGATGCCAGTTTTCCCTTTCGAACTCCTCTGGAGATGCGACTCCGTGCTGCCCATGGGCTCTGGACAAAGCCAGCGGCCTGTGGCTGATGGGTCAGAAGAATCGAGTAAGGGAACTCAGAGCAAGACTCTTGCTGCGATTGGTTTTTCTGGCTTCAGAATCCTAACAAAGGCTTCCCTTCATGATCCAGTTAGGTCTCCTGGATGAGCAACGTTGGAAAAAATGGAGGATCCAACATGAGCTGGACAACTTCCGACTTTGTCAAAAAAGACGTTAAACTGCAAATGCCAGGGACTATCTTGATCATTCAAAAAAGAGCCGTAAACAGCAAGACAAGTAGGAAGGCCATTTTAGAATAAAGGGCAGTTCTGTGAAATGGAAAAGTTTTGGCTTTAAGAAGGAAACTCACCACATTTTCACTTTTCTTTCATTACACTGTGAATGGGCAGAAATTCTGTTGCATGCCTGGCCTGTGGGGACCAATGGTTTATGTGACATTCTGAAATGGTTCCCTGCGTGGTTTGGGCTATAAGAATCAGACTTCATGACCCCAGATCCAGCTGCCCGGCTCCTAAGAGCAAAAACAAAGCTTGAGGTTTCTTGGTGTGGGTGTGTCCAGCATGGAAAGGCAGGGCAGGATCAGCCTTTTCTTGCCCTCTTAAAATGCAAGTGATAAACCACAAAGGATCCTACAACAAATGGTCTCAGATTGAGATTTTCGCATTCAATAATTTCATATTTAGTCTAGCGGGTTAGTGATTTTTTTTTTCTTAAAAGGAAACTGCAGCCAGAGCTAATTGCTCAATCTGAAATATATCTGGACATTGTTTAGATGTTGGAAAGGAAACAGTGATGTTGGAGAGGTTTAGCAAAAAGAAGGGCATTAATTTAGAAAAAAAAAAGCAGATGTAAATTAATAGAAAATGTAGCCCCAGATGATTTCTGTAGTGCTGATGTATACAGCCAAAGAATGAGCGCCCCTATTCTGAGCTTTCCTTGATATTTTTCTTATTTCTAAAATGCAAAAGGAAATTCATCAGCATGGGCTCAATCCATTCCCATCCATTGATTTGTTGGCCAATCAATGGCCATTGTAATCTGAAAAAAAGAACACCAGTTTCGATGAACCTTTCCAAGTGAGGCCGTGTTCAGCTAAGCTTAATAAAGAGAAAAACAGCAAGGACCATCTGGAAAACACTCTTCCGGAGTCGCGAAAGATAGTGGCAGCCTTTGCCCAACCTGCTATAAATAAGTGTCTCAGGAAAAAAAACACCCGATTTTCAAATCTGTTTCTACTTAATACAGCTGCGATGGAGTTTATTTAGCTTTTCCCTATAGCAGGAGGACTGTTTGCATTTTTATGACAAGGGTCTAAATGTGTTTCACAGCCACTGCCACTGCCATTAGTTTGAGGAACCACACACCACTTGGACCTGTCTGTTTGCTTCTGCGGCACACAGCGGTGGCCCCGGTGGCCTCTACGCCATGAAACTGGCCTCCAAAGCCCAGATTTATGATCCTGCTTCCTCTCCCAGTCTTGCAACCATCACCCAAATCCTGGCTGGCTACTCAGAATGACCAAGTGTCCTGGGCTACAAGTCAATTATTTATCTGCCTGGACTTGGCACGCTGTGGATGTCTGCCAAGCTCACTGCCTCTTCCTTCAGGACGACAAGGAAGGATCGAACTGCTCTCCAGGAGAGGCTAGAACTCACCCACGCAGGTGTGCTGCTGGCTTGGCCCACCCCGATGTGCTCAGCTTTTCCATCTCTCCTCACTGGCGGAGCCTGACCCTTGGAATGCCCTCAGACACTCCTTGGGAAAGGTCAGCCTGCCTCGATGGCCGCACCGTGACACTGACCCCACTGAGGTCGGCACTGAGCGCTGCCCATGGCCCATTGCATTCCAAAGACCGGCAGGACACACTGACCTCAGGATGCTCGCCTGGGTAACGTGTGACCCACCTCTCTGTTCTTCTTCTGTCCCCCTAGCGCTCATCCCAGTTCCATGTTTTAGCCCCAGGATGCCTTCCCTGAGAATGCATAACCCCTCTCTCTAGCCTTTCAAGGGACCCTCCGAAAGAGGACAGCTAAGGGCTTGTCCCAGCGTCAGCCTTCCCCCTGCCGCTGCTGACCACAGGCATTACCAGGTCTGAGCTGCCTGCAGGAGCGCTGCTGACATCCTGTTTCCGAAGCAGAGCTGCTGCGGGGACGCGAATGTGTACGAGAGAGAGAGAACTGGGAGGGCTGAGAAGGACCACCTAGATCTGAATGCCCCGGCATCTTGGAAAATACCCCATCTGCCCACCACTGACATTCTCCCTCAACAGCCCTGGAAAACATAGACATTAGTGGCGGGTAAAGGGCTGCCACGATCTAAAATGAGTCTATTACAGGGTTATGCACAGAGCTCTCCCAAGTACACTAACGGGCTAAATTAATTGGTTCAGGCTTAAGATGCTACAGGAGAAATGACAGTGGAGAGGGGGTAGGATAGACGAAGATGCCTGCTGGCTTTGAAGGCATGCCTGGAATCAGGTGCACATGAAAAAGAAATTAGGGAGGAATAAACCTGCTCTCTTTATGAAAAACCAGAAAAGCCCTTATTATTACAGTATCCCTAATTACCTACATCTTATTTAGTTGCCTGTGCTTATACAATCTTACAGACTCATCCACCAACCTTAGAGTGAAATCAGGCACATGACACACCTCCAGGTGTTAATTATTCGCCCCCATGAACAGTATATATAAAAGTCCAGGGGATAAACTGTGTCCTTTGCTATTTCAAAATCAATTCGCCAAAACCCACAAATTACTTATTAAACCTTGGTCTACACCAGTGTTTCTCAACCAGGGGCGATTTTGCCCCAGAGAGGACATTTGACGAAGTCAGGAGACATTGTGGGTTGTCACAACTGCGGTGGCCAGGAACAGTGCTACTGGCATCCAGTGGGAAGAGGCCAGACGAGCTGCTGACATCCTACAGCGCACAGGCCCACTGATCCCAACAAGGAAAAATCTGGCCTAAAATGTCAACAGGGCCAAGGTGGAGAAACTGTGCGCTAGATAAAACCAAAATGCTCAGCCTTTAATATTCATCTATTTGGCAGTCCTCAAAGGGAGAAGATGTCATTTCCCTTGACATCTAAGGTTGGTTTACATATATGTTAGCTAAGGACATGTTTATTCCTTTCCAAATAAGTGCCATAGGTTCTCAGTCTCGACCTAGGAACATTAAAGAAATACTGTGAGAGGGGTGCCTGGGTGGTTCAGTTGGTTAAGTGCCTGACTCATTTTTTTAAAAAATACTTATCTTTTTGAGAGAGAGGGAGTGGGGGGGAGGAGTAGAGGGAGAGAATCTTCAAGCAGACTCTGCCCCCCACCCATTGTTGAACAGGAAGTCCGAAGTCCAATACAGGGCTCAAGCCCACAATCCAAGGGATCATGACCGCCTAAACCAAGAGTCAGATGCTCAACTGACTGCCCTACCCAGGAGCTCCCATGCACCTGAGTCTTGATTTTGGCTCAGGTCATGATCTCAGGGTTGTGAGATTGAGCCCCACGTTGGGCTCTGTGCTGGGTATGCAACCTGCTTAAGATTCTCTCTCTCCCTTGCCCTCTGCCCCTCCTCGCCCCCTGCTTACATGCTCACTCACATTTTCTTTTCCCCCTTTCTCTCCCCCCCCTAAAAGAAAGAAAGAAATACCGCAGTGATGGCAGGGGTAGAAAGGGTGCATTTTAAATGCATATTTCATCAGTCTAAATGGATGGAAATTAATATCCCATAAAATAAAATGATTATCTAGTTATGTTCCATACAAAACCAAAATCAATACATCGTATCTTACTTAACCTGCCATTAGAGCTTTTTAAAAAAACGAAAACAAGGAAATGCCATTCTTTTCCATTTCTTGCTAACTGGGTACACATTTCTGAACATGAGGCATAGAAAACAAACAAACAGACAAAAATCTTTTTTTTTTTAAAGCAGATTTTTCCAGAGCATAAAAAGCTTCCTGAATCATTCCATTTTATTTATTGTAGATTCAATCATTCTTAGTGAGCAAAACGTGCAACCCATTCTCTTGGTTATGCCTGCCTGGCTTTCCAAATGCCCTCAAAACTGGGATGATGAATCATATACTTTGGCCCCACTGTGTCAATTAATAGTAAGCGAAGAATCCCACACAGCCAAGACAGGACTTTCTGCCTGATGTTTCTGTGTCTGTGGGAGCGTGAAGTTGGGATGGGGTGGGGGGGGCATCCTTCAGCCAATTGTTTCCAGAGCGTCTTAAGAGCAGGTGTTGAGATTCTCTAAACTTCCTTCAGTTCTAGAATATTCTGTGTGGCTCTACGGTGCCCCTAAGGTGGGGGTGGGCTTTCTTCAGGAGAAATGCAGGTTCCTAGAGTTGGCCTAGAGCTTCCAGGCTTCAAGTAGGAAGGAAACAATGGCTGACAGATATACCATCACGACCCTACCAGGCCACCATTCCTTTCTCTGAATTATAAGGCCAAAGTGGCCATACGCACAAAGGCAAAAATAACAACAACGACAAAAACGCCCCCAACACACCCAGTCTTGGCTGCCAGCAAGGCCCGAATCTGCTGTTGAAAAAGAGCAGTTGCTACAGTGCAGCTGGAGGAGCTTTTCCAGGGAACTGGTAATACCCTGGCTGTTAATGAATTATTTTTCGCCAGAATGTCGGATTCTTCCTGTGCTCCAGTAAACAGTCTGCTTCTGCCATGGGAAACAAAACCAGCTCCTTCCGAGGAGCTCAAGGAGGTCAGCCAAGGGTCCCCTATGGGGGCAGCCCCCTCAGGGGCCAGAGCCACAGGGCCTGACCTATAAATCACCACAGCCCCAAGTTCATTAGTCCAGCCTTTTCAATCTACTTGGGCCATGCCCATCTCCCAGGGAAGGGCCCAGGAAGACCACAGCGCTGGCTGGGAGCCTCCCCCCATCCCCAGCAACCGTCCCTTTGTCCAATTTCCTCGTCTGCACCACCGGGGTGTGTAAAACTGGGCTTCCTTGCATTTATTCTGTCTCTTTCAGAGAAACTGTATGTATCTCCTTGCTCTTGTTTTCATCAAGCTGTCAGGAAATAACTATGTGCATCCTCTTTTTCCCTTTCCTTTCTATAAGATTGGCTCCAGCCCCAAATAACCCACTCTCACCATTAGGGTGTCTACTTGGGACACTCTTCTCCAAGCACAAATCCCCAGGAAGGATATTCCTAGACAAGGTGTCAAGGAAATCAGCTGCTCAGGCAGGAGACAGCTCTCCACTAGACAAAGATACCAGCCTGGGGTGGGGTGGGGTGGAGGAGAGGAGAGGAAAGGGGTCACTTCATTCAAGCCAGCCCTGCCTGTTCCCAGCCCTGCCTTGCTGTCTGAGCTCCCCGAAGTTTTAGGAGCCCACATTCCTCGGGGGAACCTAACTGAGCAAACATGCTCATGGATAGCCTTGATGAGGCAACTCCGCTCCAAATAACACCTTAGCTACTGAAAATCAAAGTTGCCCGAGACCAGGCTGCCAGCCCGTGCCTCCCATCTGCCATGGAGACGGAGGGTCTTCATGTCCCCTAAAGTACCATGAGGCTGAAGGCGCAGGCTGGTGGTTAGTTGGCTCTAGAGAAACACTGCCTAACAGAAATAATATGTTGTCACTTTTCTGGTAGGCACATGAAAAAGAAAAAGAAACAGGTGACATTCATTTTAATACTGTAACTTAGTTGACCAATACAATCAAAATACTATCATTGTACCACGTAATTAATATAAAAATTATTAATGAGCTATTTTGCATTCTTTTCTTTTTGTACTGAGTCCTAGAGATCACGTGCATACGTTATCCCGCTGGCGCCTCCTACTCTGGACTAAGCCACCTTCCGACTACCAATAGCCACATGTGACTTGCGGCTACTGTAGGAGATGGTACAGATAATGGAACATTTCCATCATCGTAAAAGGTTCTATTAGACAGTGTAGTACAAGACCAAAAAGCTGTGGGAAGAAAGAGTGACAGTTCAGAGCAGGGTGATATTGGGATATTCTAGAAGCCCAGACCTACTATTAAGGGGAGATTAAAATGGGCTTTTATGAGAATCCCAGGACCCATACCTACATTGAGGGGGGGGCTGCCCCATAGCAGTGGGAAAGCCAGCAAGTATAGTAATTGGTCAAGGCATCTCCGGGTTGAGCCGCCCCCATCTTAGCTCCTCTGATCTGCTTCAGGCAGGGGCTGGGACAGAATATCGCCAAAGTCACGTATGTTCTTTCAATAACAATTCTGGGTTTGCAATCTAATTTGGTGAAGCAGATAAAGAAACATGATCAAATTATGTGTGCCTGTGTTTGCCCATGTATGTGTGTTTGTGTGTGTGTTCTTGGTTGGAGAGGGAAGGAGGGTCATGTGCAAAACCCAGAAGTACAAATGCGACCACCAAAATCACCTCCTCGCCAGTTGCCATCAGAAAGCAGGAGAGAGGTAGACTTAAGAGGCTCATGAAAAAAGGTGGAGCCACAAAGGAGATGCCTTGGGTCTAGAAAGAACGAGATGATGGGCATCCAGGCAGATGAACAGGTGAGAGGAAGAAGTGGTAATCTTATCTCCGAAGACAAGAGCTGCCAACTCTATGGCAGGGATGGCACCCTGATCCCCAAACCAAGCTTAATTCAGAATCCCACGCAGGCTTTTGTACAGGGGAGAGGATAATTTGCCAACTTCTGCCCTCCGTGAGCCTTGAGAGCCTCATTCTCAGAGGTCCCCTTCATATTCTGATCAGGGAGACAGCAGAATCACATATGGATTCCAATCCTGGTTCTCCCAGTGGCTCCAGAATTTCTAGCGGGTTAAAGGCTACCATCTTGTTGGAAAGGGACTAAGGGACTTGAGTACATGATGCATGTGCGTGGTAAGACCTCATCTCATTTTTATTGAGAATTTATTTATTCGAGACAGTTTAGAGTCAGAAATACTTTATCCATCCTTTGGTCCTTCCATGGAGAGCTAATTATTTAACCTGTCTAAGCTCAGTTTCCTCACCTGTAAAAATGGGAACGCTCTTGCCCATACCACATAAACTTGTCGACTTGGACCTACCGCAGGCTAGAAATGGAGCATGACACCAAGAACTCCAAATCCCCAAGCAAAGAAAAAAATCTCTGGATTTCTCCCTGCTGAGTCTCCCTTGATGATGACTTACAGCTGCCTCCCCCCCACCATTTGCTCCATCAGTTCCATCACTTAGTCACTCAACTCCTGTTTATTAAGCAACAGTTGGGCATTGGAAATTCCAAGATGATGAGACACAGTCTTTCCATCTGAAATAGTCTGGGACTATCTGGGGTCTATGCACTTGGCACGTGAGCAGGTACCCTGGCTGACTGGGCTGCCTCACTGGTAGGCTCCCTGCCCCCAAGCTGGGAGCCAGTTTTTGAACATGGAGGGGCTGAGGACTCTGGCTTTTGGGAGAAATAAATAAGAGACTTGGAAGAGGGGTTAGAGGGATGTGCCGCTCCTTTAATTCATAACCACCAAAGTCGGGACTCAGACACACGACTGGAAAGTTCTCTGAGCCTCAGATTCCTTATCTGGAAAATAATGCCTCCATCACATCATGGTTTCCCACATGCAAAGTGTTTGGCAGACAGAGGGCAACGACAAATGTTAATTCCTTTCCCTATTTATTTCCCTCCACTACTCTCCTCCCCCCAGATCTAAGGTTAGGGAAGGAGCCAGAGAACAGACACTGGCTCTTTTCTTATTATACATTCAGAGCATGCTGTGTGTGGAGATGGCCACATCCAGAATAACCTCCATTCAGGATCAGATGGAGTTGGGGAGGCCAGTCTCATCTAGCTTTCGGGGGGCTGGAGCTAGAGCTCTGTCAGTTCTCCGGGTCCTACAGCTCTCCTAGCAACACCTCATCACACACCTCTTGCATTTTCTTTTTCTTTCTTGCTTTCCAGACGCCCTGTCTCAGAGGCTGTTTTCTGGCTACAAGACTTTTTATTTATTTTCGAGTTTTTGCCCAACTGCCCACCGACCAAGTTCTTATACTGGCGACTGGCATCACCTGGAACTCTGTTTTCTCATTTTTTTTTCCTGAGATGGGCAGGTTTTCTGGGGCCAAACCTCAACAGCAGGAAGTCTGGTGCTTCTTTGCTTGATAAAGGACCACCCCCATGTTCCATGGGCTGGTGCCAAAGCGGCCGACACCTCAAGTTCCAGTCTGACTTGGCTCACCGTGCCCGGGCTGCCTTGGAATGCCTCTAGTGGGCATCAGTCAGGATGAGACACAAGTGGCCATTTGTAGGATATTTAATGGGGGCGGGGTGTGGATTCGGGGGTGGGTAGGTGGCCTCTCAGGGCTTCTAAGGGGCAGGGAAATTGAGATGGCACCAGGTGTGTGTTTTTGTGCGTTCCATCCCACCCCCGACTCCTGAAAGTGGCACAGCTCCCCCGCTCCTCTTTGAGAAGAAAAGGCAAATGACAAAACAGCGGGGCGGGGGCCACAATCCTGCCCTGGTGAGTGGCTCCCACCCGCTAGCCTCCCCAGAGCCCCCTCCCACACTGCCACCCCTCCGCTGTACCAAAAGCACATCACAATACACTTGCAAAGTTATCCTAAGTCTCTTGGTCAATCAACAAACGATTCTGAAGACTCAAAAGGAGGAAGAGAGGCATTTAGACCACGCTGGGAAAGACCGCCTGGGAGAAGCAAAGAAAACCTTGCACGCAAGGCTAAGAATTGTTTTCTCCCTGCTGGCTGCTTTTCTCTCTGTTCTAAGGAGAAGCTTCCAAAATCAGCTAAATAAAGGGGTCACACCAGAGGATGAGAGATAATGCTAAACCAACAAAAACAAAGACCCAAATGAAACAGAGTGAGCCATGAGAATCCGCAGTTATCAAAACTTTGTTTGGCCGTATCTATTTATCATCGCTGCACACCCGGGCTCTGCGGAATATCATTCTGTTGATGTCACTTATACTCAGCAAAATATTTACACATCCTTAAAAACGCCAGATGAGGGGGGCTGGCTGCAGGGCGCCCCTCAAGCCCCACCGCCGAGGTTCTGGGCAGACCGTGAGATGCGGGCACGACAGGAGGTGGCTCCAGCGGGCACAGGTAAGAGCTACCGACAGTTCCCGGAACCCGGCCACCCAGGAGCTGCGCTCTGCCCTGCCCACCTCTCCCCTACCTGACTGCAAGAAGCAGCACACCCCCCCCATATGGTGTCAGCGCCTCCTCCTCCTCTCCCTGCCTTTCTCATTGATTAAGTTCTCAAACCATTGTTAAAGCCGGGTTGCTTTTCCCTGGAAAACTGGGCTGAATTCATTAAGCTTTCCCCTGCCACAAAAGGAATATTCATAAAAGTTTGGCAGACAAAAAGGGAGGCTGACTGCATGCCATGGGGTGGGTGACAATTCGCTCCTCCAAAGCCACCTTCTTCTTCCGTGCCCCATCCCTCTCTCCATCCATCCGTCGTGCCCCAAACCTACTCCAGGGACTTCTGATAGGGAAACACAAAGCAGCAGCTGTTTGGCAACATTTCTACCCCTCGCCGGCAACTGTGGTGGGATGCCATTTCCCCACCCAGGCGGAGCTTATCCTGAACAATAGTCGGGCTTTAAACGGCAAACAAGCAAACACACAGAGCACAACCCCAACCCCGAAAAAGCCAACGCCGAGAGAAGCGGTAACTCCCTCCGCAGCAAAAGGCACGGCTGAAACGCACGCAAAAACGCTGCGAGAACGCTGCTCGATGCCTAACATGGCAGAAAGCCCGAGCTGGTGCGGCCACCCCGGGTCTGGGCATTGGGGGGCACGAAGGCTCCCGGGACGCCGTCGCACACTCACCCGGCTTCGGGGGGATGCGGGGCTGGCCGAGCGTCACAAAGACAAGCCCAGCGCGATCTGGCAAAACCCAACTTTCCACCCGGCTCGCCAGGGCCGCCAGATACGTCAACAGAATCCATCTTTCGAAGGGCCTGGAAGGCGCCGGGTTTTCCGGGCCGGGGCAGAGAGGCAAAGCCGGCGGCGGCCCGGTGCGGTGCCCGGGCGCGGAGTCCGCCGCGCGCCGCCCTCTGTGCCGGGTGCCAGAGCTGGTGGCGGCCCGAAACCCACTTCGGGGCCCCCGCCCCGCCGGCCGGCGCCGCCTCTCCGGCCCCGCCAGCCAGTGCGCGGCGCCGGGAGCAGGAGCGGGGCCCGGGGACGCCGCACGGGTGGCGGCCTCGGCCCGCGTCCCCGCCCCCGCCCGGCCCTCCCAGCTGGCCCCGGCCTCCGGGCGCCGTCCTGCCCACGGGAGCAGGCCCCTCCCCGGGCGCCGGGCCCCGTCAGGCGCGCCCACCCCGGCGCGCCCCCTGCGTCCCGGTGGCAGGTCCGCACGGGGAGGGCGGGGGAAGGGGACCCCGGCCCGCACTGGGGCACCGCGGTGGCTACCTCGCAATTGCGGCCGCCGCCTCCAGGAAGCCAAGGGGTGGTCGCGGGTGCGGGAACTCTCCGGTCTGGCGTCGCCGCCCGCCGCCTGAAGGGGGTGCGCAGCGGTGGGAGCCGCCGTCGCCGCTGTCACCGAGCCGCTGTCGCCGCCGCCGCCGCTGCCGGTTGTGCGTGAGTGTGTGTGCGCCTGTGTCCGGGCGAGTGTGTGTCTGCGTGCGGCGCCCGGCCTTTACTATATACACCAAGGGGTGGGAGGAGGCGGGGAAGGGGAGGGCTTGGGGGAGGTGGCGGAGGAGGGGGAGCGGGAGGGGGCCGAGAGGGTACCCGAGGAGGCGGCGGCGGAGGAGGGACAGGTGATCTCGCCCACGGGGAGGGCGTGGCTGTGGGCGGCGCAGGGTGGCAGGAGGAAGGGGCGCCAGAGGCTCGGGCCAGGGGAGGGGGGAGATGGACATTGGGGAGGGCCCGCGGAGCCGGGATCCCGCTGCCAAGTGGCGGACTGGGGACCATTCCAGACCCCAGGATGAAGAAGAGCGAGAACAGAGCCCCGGAGGAAGGAAGTGGCTGGCTGATGGAGGCAGGAGAGGTGGGAAGGGCCCAACGATTACCTCCTAAAATGTCAATGTGATACAGGTAGAAGATCCTTCTCTCAAAGGTGTAAGATTATTAAAGGCAAAATTAGCCCCACGGACAGAATCTAATTTCCACAAACTTGCCTGGGAGGTGATTTGTTTCTTAATCTAACATTTCTTAAGCACTTGGTGTTTTGCCAGACACCGGGGCTAAGACCTGGGGTTACAGAGGTGACTGAATATGGTTGCTAATCAGTAAATAAATAGTAGGTATTAGTAGTACTATTGGTCATTTAAAAATAAAATCACCTAAATTCTATAAATGTTTTAAGAGAGCAAAGGAAGCAACTGCACTGGTTTAATCAATCCTTACAGAGGTAAAGATTTTTTTTTTCCCCCCTGGAAATCAAAGCAGGACGAAGGTAGTGGAGAAAGAATGGCAGAGCTGATGTTACTTTAATCAGAGCAGAGCACAGTCTGAATCCAGCTATGCTTTGCATGCTTAGTCCTCTAACTCAACAGCGTGACTAGTAACCATGACTTCCCTCTTGTAGAATTTGGGGTGGCCACACAGAGTGTGAAAGACCTAGAGAGCAGCCTGGCAAGTTTATAATTAGTATGGGAACCTGAACTTGTATTTGAGAGGTTCTGGTCAAACCTTGTTGTGTTGCAAGCATAATGTGGTAGAAATCGGGGCCACATTATGACTTTTGTGGACAATTCTGCCTTTGTGATTTCCCCTCTCCATTAAAAAAATACCTAAAAGTGACATTTTACAGTTGTATTGGTGTAAAGACAAATGTATTAATGTTATGTGTGAGTACATTTCCTTCAACCTAGAAGATCAATTTTTCTTTTGATTTTAAATGACATGAAAACATTTCTGTGGCCTCTGAAAAGTATTGTGAGCTACATGCACAGTGCCCACTGCTCGTAAGAAAGAAGTAAGCTCTGGTGGTACCATTCCTTGGTTCTGAATTTCCTCTTTTGTGGAAAAAAAAAACAACAGTTAAATTAAGAAGTACTCAGTTGACATAGAGGCGGAAAGATACACAATATAACTTTAAGAATCGATAATAACGAGTATCAACAGAAAGTACCAGTTCCTACTTGTTTTGGTCAGGCTCTTGGGGTCTTAAATCAGCTTCGAGTCATTAATGATACCTGTGGAAGTATTTGTCTGTGAATGTGTCTTCAACCATTCCAGTAGCCAAAGACTTCCTCTCGAGATCTCACAAATATTTGAATCCTTGGATCAGGTATGTGAGGTCTGTGTTGCCAGGACTTAGCCTGAATACAACTAAAGACACAGCTGGGCAATTATAATTGGGCAAGTTCATGGATGAAAGATCCATAAAGGTTTTGTGTGTGCCGAGGGGGTATGTGTGTATAAGGTAGGGACTGATACCCTGGAAGGCAATTACTAGCCTATTTCTTTTGTTGGCCTCATCACAACCCTGGGTTAATGTTTGATCCTTGCTGGCAGTAGTGATTCATATTTGCTGCCATTTGAGGGGCTTATGTTTTCAGGAAAGACTATATTAATTCAGATTAATGCATAATAAACAGGCATTATGGTTCCACAGAAGTGTACAGTGGCACCCTTCTGTATTTTCATTGTGACTGCCCTTGCAGAGAGAAGGAAAACGAAGAAGTCCATAATTATAGAGCAGGTTTGGATAGGGGAGGAGATATCTGGGGACAGAAATAAGACCTTACTATGGAAGAATCGTATTCATACAGTTAAAGGGATGCCCAAGAAAGTGGAGGGAAGAAACAATATGCCTAAATAGCAGGAAAGAACCCCCCCCCAAATCTTCCAGGTCTGCTCAGGGTGATTTTCGAGATCTCTGATTTGAAAATTTGGTTATTTTAAGTAAGGACTCAAGAAACTTCCCATCTCAGATCTGAATCTTTGATCTATACCTTGCTTTTCTAATATAACATCTCCTCATAATCGAGTTTTTACATACATGTCAGATGGATGATTCATTTATTTATCCAGTAAACATCTATTAAGCACCTGCTGTATGCCAGTCACTAAGCTAAGGGCTATAGTTAGAGAAAGGGTTAACATATGGTTGCTGACTCCAAGGAGCTCAGAGGCCAATAAACGAACTGCTAACGATACAGTGTGATACTATGTGGTGCACGGGGTTTTATCACATCGACTAGGTGAGCCCCAAAGGATTGGGGCCAGCCCTGCGTTGGGAAAGGGTGGAGAGTGGCATGGGGCAGAGCAGTCAGAGGAGACTGCACAGACATGGCTACAAGAGCTGAGCACTGAGAAATAAATGGGAGCTTTTCAAAGTAAGGGAAAGACATTACAAATGAAAGGAACAGCAGGCACCAAAGCTCAGATGCAAAGTACATTCTGGAGACTGCAAATATTCTGTGAGACTGCGTGGAGGCCGTGAGAATAACGGGGGGGGGGGGGGGGGAGGCTGGAGGGCAGCTGACGGCCCTCCTCTGTCGTCTGTCACGTAAAGGAGCTTCTTGCACTCAATGGGTAGCCAAGGAAGGCTTTAAGCAAGGGGTGACCAAGAAACATTTGGGTGGAGCAATGCTCCCTCTGTTGGTAGGTGTGAAGGGCTGACCGGAGGGAGTGACGTTGGCAGCAGGGAGACCAGGTGACAGGGGCTGCGGCAATGATCAGGGCTTGAATCGTGGTAGGACCAGCGGAGATGACCGGCAGGAACTTGAGGCAAGTTGTACTCAGGATTGACAGGACTCAGTGATGGAGGGCACGGTAGGAGTTAGGATAACTGGTACCTGGCTTTCTGGACTGGGTGATGGGGTTGCAGGGGTAGGCACTGAGAAAGACATCCTGGGAAGAGAAGCAGATTTGGGACTGGAGCTGATGAATGCTATCTGTCCCCCAGAAGCAGAATCCTGAGACAAGGATTCAAGAGCAGAAAGTTGATTTGGAAGTGAAGGTAGGAGGCCCTCAGGAAGGGACAGCTACTCAGGATTATCTCCTCTCACGTTCGTGCTTTGGGCTCTTAGTCCGAAGGAGCTTCAGTACCCCTTACCTACTGCAAGTCTTACAACCTCCTTTTCCATGTGCAGGAACAGGTGGATGGACTGGGCTCGGAGCCGTGTGTCACCAGACCAGCGTTTGTCCAAATGAGTGGAGAGCCCAGTACAAGCGAAGCGAGAAGCCAGGTTGCATGAGACAAAGTAAGTGCATGTTTATCCGCAAAAAAAGGACCAGAAACAAAAATTAAAGCCGGGAGAGAAATCTGAAGTCACGGGGCATGAAATAATAGGCAGTGGATTTTGATTAAGTGGAAAATAGATTCCAGTTTGGTTTTGGAGAGCTAAATTATTTTGCTGGATGGGAAAATAATGGCAGCAATAACACGAGTGTGTCTGAAATACTGGCCCATAAAGGACCAAGAATAGGCTGGCTCAGAGATGACCCCATGCACCCCAGCCTTCTGACGGGGAAAATGATGTTCAGTAGAGAAACACACATGCACACACGTGTGCGCGTACACACACACACACACACCCTTTACATAAGCCAAGTGCTTCTCTCTTTCCTCTTCTCTTTCCAGGTGCCAGACTTGCCTTTCCTTTTTTAAAAAATTTATTCACAAACGAACCACATTGATCTCTCGGTAAGAAAGGGAAGCTCGTCAAAGTTGCCCTGGGGTGTCAATGAGCGCTGACAATCAGACTATTATCCAAAGCACTCGCAACAGGTACCTGCTGAGACGCTCCCCCAGAGGAGTGGGGACGTGAAAGGAGACAAGGGGCAGCGGCTCTTAAACATCCCGATGGCTGGAAACCAGCATCCCCCGCGCCAGGGGGGTGACAGCAAGGGTCCCTCTCTGCCATCTCTCGGAAGAAGAGCCACAAGGGCTTTCTCAGCGGCAAACCCACAGGCTGTTGGGAGCCATGGCCTCCCTCACAGACACACCTATGGGACCGGGCCAGCACGCCGGTCACCGACAGACAGGGCGCGGGGCCTGCAATTTCACAGGGGGCCACGCCCCCAGATGACTGCGTGCTCCTGCCACCTCCTCCCGTGCTGGGATGGCCCAGCGGGTTTGTCCCCATTCCCTCATGGCAAGTCTCTCCAACGTGACTGACAAGATTTCTCTTGCTGTACTAAGCTCAGGAGGTGAAAGGACTCGACAAGGTCATACATTTTGGGAGAGCGCATCAGTGTGTAGCACGGAGAGGACTTTAATCGTGCTGTCTGTCCTCAGCTGGGACAATTTCTCCAATCATTGCACTGTAGGCACAACGTCACAGAAGGAGGAAAACAGAATGGCAGTAAGGTGTCCCTTGCTAGGACGGCTAGCAGTTTTCGTCGCTGTCCTTTGCCTTGGTGGCTCCTGGGCCGGGTCAGCATCGGAGCTGTCGGGAGATGGCTCACTGTCAGCCCCTGCCCACCCCGGCCCCTCGCAGGGGGACTCTCCGAGGCTCGTGGGCCCCGCGAGGACGCCTGCCCGATTTCCGACCCACACCAGCAGTGTGCCGGCTCTGACACGAAGCTGGCTTCTCCCGTCGGAGCCCCTTGTGTGCCCGAGCCATCGCTCGGCCCGAGTCCCGGCATTGCCCGGTCATCGTCTCCGTGACCCCCTCCCACACTGGCCCCAGCCCTGCGATGAGACGTGCGGGTCTGTTTCTCTGCGTGGCTCTCAGGCCTTCCACGGAACGTGGAGCTCCGCCTCCTGATCCCACTCCCTCAGCTCCGGACAGAGGTGGTTTCTCCGTCGCTGACATCCTGCCTTCCGCGGAATGCCCCAAACCTTGACAAGAGTATCTGCATGAATTGTGGACTGCCACCACCCTGGACCATCTCCTGAACTCCTATTAGCTGGGTCTTCATTACAGACTTATAGTGATTGTTCCTGTCTTTTTGAAGCACAAACATTTTACTCACAGATAAGGTGAGCTTTTGAAAACTACAGTATTGCTTTAGAAAAAATTCATAATACGAAAATATTTTAGAATACATATAACTTATTCTTTTCAGATGATTTTTCATTGTAACATTCATTAAGAATTATATATAACTGAAACAGCCTATTCTATCTTCAGTATAAACATTCAATCATAACCCCTCTCAATGGTTATATATTCCCTTCAGGTTTTTCTCTCTATAGCATTTACCCATCTGAAATAATATTAGATATGATTTTACTCTTATTTTTGCCTCTTAATAACTTCAACTAATATGCATTTCCCATAGCATCCTGATATTACATAATCAAAATAGACATTTTCGATGGTTCCGTGAGCGATTTTATCAAGTACATTCATCACCATATACTTAGCTTTTCCCCTACTGTTGGGAGCGTAGGCTATTTCCAAATTCTGCTGTTGTAACGAACACTACAATTATTTTCTTTGTGTATATCAAGGTTCCCATTAATAATTATTTCTCAGAATAAATACACAGCTGTAATATTCCTGGGGCAGACTCAGAAACATTTATATGTTGCCAAAATGATTTTAAAAAGGATATTCCACTAACTCCAAGTGTGAGCTCTGAGAGTACTTGCCTTATGAGTACTTACTGGCCTAGGCCAAAATATTTGTTTTATTTTGTCTTAAACTATATTCACTGATTACTAGGGAGGTGGGCCATTTTTGTGCTTTCTACTTGTACACCTAAGGAATATTTGTATACTTTGTCAGTTTATTGCTTTCACACACTTACTAATTAAATAAGAGCATTTGCATCTTATTTGTGTATATGTGTCCTTTATTTAAATACAACGTAAATGTAAGTCACAATAACAACAAACAAATCCCAAAAGTAGGGATGCTGGATCATATGGGATTTCTGTTTTTAATTTTTTTAAGGAGGCGCCACACTCAGCGTGGAGCCCATTGAGGGGCCTGAACTCATGACCCTGAGATCAAGACCTGAGCTGAGATCAAGAGTCGCACACTTAACTGACTGAGCCACCCAGATGCCCCTCTATTTCTAATTTTTTGGAGGATGCTCCATGCTGTTTTCCATGAGGGCTGTACCAATTTACATTCCCACCAAGAGTACACAAGGGATCTCTTTTCACAGTCTCGACCACACTTATCTCCTGTCTTTTTCATAATAGCTGTCTTGATAGGTGAAATGTTACTTCATTGTGGTTTCGAATTGCATTTTCCTGATAATTAATTACACTGACCATATTTTCATGTACCTGTTGACTACCTATATGTCTTCTTTGGGAAAATACCTATCCAGGTCCTTTGCCCATTTTTTAATTGGGTTATTTGTGGTTTTCTGCTATTAAGTTATATGAGTTCCTTATGTATTCTGGATATTAACCTCTTTTATACCTCAGATACATGGTTAGCAAATATTTTCTCTCATTCCATATGTTGTCTTTTCATTTTGTTGATTGCTTCCTTTGCTTCCTAAAAACTTTTTAGTTTTATGTAGTACCACTTGTTTATTTTTTGCTTTTGTTGCTTGTGCTTTTGATGTCATATTTAAAAAATCATGGCCAAGACCAACATCAAGGAGCTTTTTCTGTGTTTTCTTCTAGGAGTTTTCGTTTTTGGTCTTGCATTTAAATCTTTCATCTATTTTGAGTTAAGTTTTGTGTATGGCATAAGATAAGGATCCAATTTCATTCTTTTATGCGTGTATATCCAGTTTTCCCAGTACTATTTCTTGAAGAGACTGTTCTTTCCCCATCGTATATTCTTGGCGCCCTTGTGAAAGATGAGTTGACCATATATGTGTGAGTTTATTTCTGGGTTCTCTATTGTGTTCCACTGATCTATGTGTCTGTTTTCATGCCAGTACCATATTGTTTTGATTACTATAGCTTTGAAATATAATTTGAAACCAGGAAGTGTGATGCCTCCAGCTTTGTTCTTCTTGTTCAAGATTGTTTTGGCCAACTGGGGTCTCTTGTGGTTTCATTTATCCCTTGGATGCAAAGATGGTTCAACATACAGGAATCAACGAATGTGATACACCACGTTAACAGAATGAAGGATAAAAACCATATGATCATCTCAGTAGATATAGAAAAAAGCATTGGAAAAAAATTCAACATCCTTTCATGATAAAATCTCTCAAAAAATTAGGTATAGAAAGAATATACCTCAACCTAATAAAGCCAATATATGACAGGTCCACAGCTATTGTCATACGTAACAGTGAAAAGCTAGAAGTTTTCCTCTAAGATTAGAAATAACACAAGGGTGCCCATTCTTTTCACTTCTAGTCAACATAGTACTGGAAGTCTTAACTAGAGCAATTAGGCAAGAAGAAGAAATAAAAGGCATCCAAACTCAAGAAGAAATTAAATTGTCTCTTTGCAGATTACAAGATCTTATATAGGAAAAAACTCTAGGGGCGCCTGGGTGGTACAGTCAGTTGAGCATCCCCATCCGACTCTTGATTTCAGCACAGGTTGTGATCTCTTGGTCGTTGGTCGGGCCCTGTGTCAGGCCCCGTGCTCAGCACAGAGTCTGCTTTAGATTCTCTCTCTCCCTCTCTGCCCCTCTCCCTGCTCATGTTCTCTCTCTTTAAAATAAATCTTTTTTAAAAAATACTTAAAAAAAGAAAAAACCCTAAAGACTCCACCAAAAAACTGTTAGAACTAATAGACAAATACAGTAAAGTTGCAAGATACAAAATCAATAGATGAAAACCAGTTGTGTTTCTATACACTAACAACACACCATCTGAAAAAGAAGTTTGGGGGGAAAACACAGTTCCAATAGCATCAAAAAGAATAACATACGTTGGAGTAAATTTCACCAAGGAGGTGAAAGTTCTATACATTGAAAACTATAATACAGGGGTGCCTGGGTGGCTCAGTGGGTTAAGCCTCTGCCTCCAGCTCAGGTCATGATCCCGGGGTCCTGGGATCGAGCCCCACATCGGGCTCTCTGCTCAGCGGGGAGCCTGCTTCCCCCTTTCTCTCTGCCTGCTGCTCTGCCTAGTTGTGATCTCTCTCTCTCTGTATCCAATAAGTAAAATCTTAAAAAAAAAAAAGAAAACTATAATACAGTGATGAAAAGAAATCAATGAAGACACAAATAAATGGAGAGGTGTCTTGTGTTGTTAGACTGGAAGAGTTAATATTGTTAAAGTGTCCATACTACCTAAAGTAATCTAAAAATTCAGTGCAATCCCTATCAAAATTCCAAAGGCATTTCTCATAGACATAGAAGAAACAATCCTCATACTCGCATACAACCAAAGAAGACCCTGAAGAGCCAAAGCAATCTTGGGAAAGGAGAAGACACTGAGAGTGTTTTTTTTTATTATGAAAGACTGTTGAATCTTGTTAAATGTGTTTTCTGCATCAATTACTAGTGATTAACTGATTTTTCTCCTTTAGTCTGTTGATATGATAGATTCCATTGATTTATTTTTTAAGACTTTATTATATTTTAGAGCAGTTTTAAGTTCACACAAAAATTGAGAAGGTATGGATTCCCCATATAACCCCAACCCCTCCACATACACAGCCCACCCATATCAGTATCATTCACAAGACTGATACATTTGTTATAATTGATGAACCCATACTGACACAGCATAATCTCCCAAAGCCTTTGGTTTCCTTCTTAGTGTTGTACATTCTACAGATTTTGACAAAAGTATAATGACATTTCGTCATCATTATAATATCATACCGACCACTCTCACTGCCTTAAAAATCCTCTGTGCTTCAGCTAATCATTCCTCCTCTCTCCCCCAACCCCTGGCAACCACTGATCTTCTTACTGTCGCCATAGTTTTGCCTTTCCCAGAATGTCGTATATTGGAATCATAAGTATGCAGATTTTTTCAAATTGGCTTCTTTCACTTATTAATAGCATTTAAGGTTCTTTCATGTTTTTCCATGGCCTGATAGGTCACTTCTTTTTAGTGCTGATTTATTAATATTCCATTGTCTACACGTACCATGGTTTATTTATCCATTCGCCTACTAAAGGGCATCTTGGTTGCTCTGAAGTTTTGGCAATTATGAATAAAGGTGCTATAACTATCCATGTGCAGGTTTTTGTGTGGACATTAAGTTTTCAGCTCCTTTGGGTAAATACCAAGGAATGTGATTGCTGAATCCTAAGGTAAGAGCACATTCAGTTTTATAGGAAACTACCGAACTATCTTCCAAATTAGCTGTACCTTTTCAAATTACCACCAGCGATGTAGGAGAGTTCCTGTTGCTCCACATCCTCACTAGCATTTGGTGTTATCAGTGTTCCAGATTTTGGCATCCTAATACATGGGGAGCGGTATCTCACTGTCATTTTAGCTTGCATTTTCCTTATAATATATGCTATCATTCCCTTATAACATATGATAAACACATAACATTTTTATATGCTTATTCATCATCTACACATCTTCTCTAGTGAGGTGTTTGTTAAGGTCTTTGGCTATTTTTTTAAAAGATTTTATTTATTTATTTGACAGAGATCACAAGCAGGCAGAGAGACAGGCAGAGAGAGAGGAAGAGAGGCAGGCTCCCCGCTGAGCAGAGAGCCCGATGTGGGGCTCGATCCCAGGACCCTGGGACCATAACCTGAGCTGAAGGCAGAGGCTTCAACCCACTGAGCCACCCAGGCACCCCTCTTTGGCTATTTTTTAATTGGGTTGTTTTTTATGGTTGAATTTTAAGAGTTCTTTGTATTTTTGGATAATGGCCCTTTATCATATGTGTCTTTTGAAAATCTTTTCTCCCAGCCTTGTCTTCTAATTCTCTTGACATTGTCTTTTGCAGAGCAGAACTTCTTAATTCTCATAAAGTCCAACTTACCAATTATTTCTTTCATTGATCATGACTTTAGTGTTATCTAAAACTCACTGCCATTCCCAAGTTCATCTAGGTTTTCTCCTATGTTATCTTCTGGACATTTTATACTTGCATTTTACGTTTAGGTCTATGATTCAGTTTGAGCTAATTTTTGTGAAAGGTATAAGGTCTGTGCCTAGGTTAATTTTTTTTTGTATGTGAATGTCCAGTTGTTCAGCATCATGTACTAAAGAGACTATCTTTACCGTGTTGTATTTCTTTTGCTCCTTTGTCAAAGATCAGCATTAGTACGTTTTTGAACGTTGAACCAGATTTGCATAACTGGGATAAATTCTACTTAGTCATGGTGTATTCTTTTTATACATTGTTGAATTTGGTCTGCTAATATTTTGTTGAGGACTTTTGGGTCTAAGTTCATGAGCAGTACTGGTGTGTAGGTTTTTTTTAATGTTTTGTTTTTCAAATTTGTTTTTGGGGGTACCAGTTGTTCTAGTTTGGTGTCAGGGTAACATTTGCCTCATAAAATAAATGAGAAAATTTTCCTCCTCTTCTGTTGTCTAGAAAAGATTTTGTATAACTGGTGTTTGGTAGAATGTTGTTATGGAACTAGACTTGAAGAATTCTATTTGGGGGAGTTTTAAAACTACAAATTCAGTTTCTTTAGTGGTCATAGGACTATTCAGATCACCTATTTCATTTTGGTTGAGTTTTGGTAGCTTGTGGTTTTAGAAGAATTGGTCCATGTCTTCTAAGTTGTTAAATTTATTGATGTAAACCATTGTAGTATTCCTTCATTAACTTTTTCATAATTAATAAGATCTGTAGTGATATCCCCTGTTTAATTACTGATATTGGTGATTTATTTCTTTTCTATTTTCATTCTTTTCAGCTGTATTAGAACTTTATCAATATTGTTTTACTTTTTATGAACCAAAACATTATTTCATTAATTTTTACTATTATTTTCCTATTTTCAACTTCATTCATTTCTTTTTATTATTTCTTTCCTTTTTCTTGCTATGGTATATTTTACTCTTCATTTCCTAGTTTCTTGAGATGGAAACTTTGGTTATTGATTTTTGATCTTAGCTTTTTTCAGCTATAGATTTCCCTCTCAGGACTGCTTTAGTTGCCTCCCTTATATTTTCTTCTTGTTGTGTTTTTATTTTCATTTCTTTTGTGTATTTTTTATTTCCTTGGAGACGTCCTCTTTGTCACTTGAATTATTTAGGAGTGCTTAATTTTCAGGTGGTTAGAGATTTTCTTGTTTTTTTCCTCTGTTGTTGGTTACTAGTTTGATTACCTGTGCTCAGGAAACATGCTAAGTATGATCACAATGCTTTCAAATTTGTTGTATTTTGCTTTATGCCTCTAGATGTTTATTTTGGTAACTGTTACATGGATGCTATTATTGGGTAGAGTGTTTTATATATGCCAATTAGATACTGTTGGTTGATTATGTTGTTCAGATTTTCTATATCCTCTTTGATTTTCTGCTTAATAATTAATTCTTCAATTGCTGAGAGGCATATGTTGAAGTCCCTGACTGTAGTTGCGAACTGATCTATTCCAAATTCAGCTCTATTAGTTTTTGCTTCATTCATTTTAAGACTCTGCTGTTTGGTGCATACACAGAGTCATTATAGCTAATCAATGTTTTGACCCTTTTATTATTATGTAATATCCCTCTCTGTCTCTGCTAATTTTCTTTCATCTGTAGTCTACTTTATCTGATATTATTATAGCCTCTTCTGATTATTTAAATTAGTACTTGTATAGTCAATCTGTTTCTATCCTTTTACTTTCAACCTACCTATAACATAAAATTTGAAGTGAATTTCTTTTAAGATTTTATTTATTTATTTGAGAGAGAGAGTGTGTGAGAGAGAACATGAGAGGGGAGAAGGTCAGAGGGAGAAGCAGACTCCCTGTGGAGCTGGGAGCCCGATGTGGGACTTGATCCTGGGACTTTGGGATCATGACCTGAGCAAAAAGCAGTAGCTTAACCGACTGAGCCACCCAGGCACCCCTTGAAGTGAATTTTTAATAAACTGCATATATTTGGTCCTTTTTTTTAAAGATTTTATTTATTTATTAGAGAGATGGAGAGAGACGAGAAGTAGGCAGAGCAGCAGACAGAGGGAGAGGGAGAAGCAGGCTCCCCCACCGAGCAGGGATCCCGATGCAGGACTCGATCCCAGGACCCAGCGACCATGACCCAAGCTGAAGGCAGCTGCCCAACTGACTGAGCTACCCAGGTGCCCCTATTTGTTCCTGTTTTTTAACTCATTCAATGAGTCTGTCTTTTTATTGGTGTATTCAGACCATTTACATTTACTATAATTACTGATATATTAGAGCTTAAGTCTGCCATTTTATTATTTGTTTCTTAATTGTTCCTTCTTTCTCTTTTTGTGTTCCTGTGGATTACATGAACTTTTCTAGGAATCCATCTTGCATTATTCATAGTGTTTCTGAATGTCTCTTTATATAGCATTCTTAGTGGTTACTCTGGATATTACAACAAAAATATGTGATGTAGCACAGTCTACATCAACAGTTTGCCACTTCAAGTAAAGTGTGGAACTCTTACTTCCATTTAGGTCCCTTTACTCCCATTGCTTCCAGCCATTATTGTCTGGATATCAGATGGTATTATAACTTTTGTTTCAGTTATAAAATACGATTTGTAAAATTTGGGAGAAGAAGGATAGTCTACTGTATTCAGCCATATGGCTGCCCTTTCTATTGTTCAAAGACATAAATTACAAAGATTAGGGCAGAAATAAGTGGGAAAAAGACCAGATAAACGATAAAAAAAATCAATGAAACTGAGGGGTTTTTTTTTGAAAAGAAAAAATTGACAAAACTTTAGCTAGACTAAGAAAAGATTCAAATAAATTATAAATGAAGGGGGAGACATCACAACTGATACCACAAAAACAAAAAGGATCACAAGAGACTACTATGAAAAATTATGTGCCAACAAAGTGGAACTCTAAAAGAAATGAATAAATTTCTAGAAAGGTACACTTATCAGGACTGAATCATGAAAAAACAAAATCTGAACAGACTAACAATGAGTAAGGAGGTTGAATCAGTAATAAAAAAAACTCCCAACAAAGAAAAACCTAGGACCAGATGGCTTCACTGGTGAATTGTACCAAACATTTAAAGAAGAACTAATGCCAATCCTTCACAAACACTTCCAAAAAATCGGAGAGGAGGGAACATTTCCAAACTCATTTTATTATGCCAGCATTACCCTGATACCAAAGCCAGACAAGTACACTATAAGAAAATCACAGGCCTTTATCTTTGATGAAGATAGATGCAAAAATCCTCAACAAAATACCAGCAAATGAACTCAACAGCACATTAAAGGCATCATACATCATGACCAAGTGGAATTTAACCCTGGGATGCAAGGTGGTTGAACATATACAAATCAGTAAGCATGATACATCACATTAACAGAATGAAGGATAAAAGCCTTATCGTCTCAATAAATGTAGAACAATTCAACATCCTTTCATGATTAAAAAAAAACTCTTAACAAATGAGGTAGAGAAAGAATGTATCTCAACATGATCAAGGCCATATATGACAAGCTCCTAGTTAACATCATACTGAAGGGTGAAAAGGTGAAAGCTTTTCCTGAAATATTGGGACCAAGACAAGGATGCTCACCTTCACCACCTCTAGCCATTATAATACCGGAACTTCTAGCAGGAACAATTAGACAAGAAAAAGAAATAAAAGTCACCTAAACCTGAAAGGAAGAAATATAATTGTCTCTGTTGATTACATGATCTTATATATAGAAAAACCTAGACTCCACAAAAAAACCTCTAGAATAAACAAATTCAGCTAAGTTGCAGGATACAAAATTAACTTTCTTCCTTCTTGATGCCTCAAGATTCCTTCTTTTACAACTTCCTTTCTGCTTGAAGAACTTCCCGTAGCCATTATTTAAGAGTAGGTCTGGTAGCAACAAATTCTTTTAATTTTTCTTTATCTGTAAATGTCTGATTCCCTTTCACACCTAAAGGACATTCTTTCCTTTCAGAACTTGAAAAATTCTATACCACTTCCTTCTGCCTTCCTTGGTTTCAGATGAGAAACCCACTGCTTTTCAAATTGGTGTTCCCTCATAGGTAATGTGTCATTTCTGCGGCTTTCAAGGTTTTATCTTTGCCTTCAGCTTTCGGAGGTTTGCCTATAATGTTTTTACACAATTAAAAAAAAAATTAGCCTGTTGGGGCTTGCTCAGAATCCTGTATCTGTGTCTTTTCTTTTGTTAAATTTGGAGTGTTTTAAGTCATTATTTTTTTTCTTTTTTAAAAAGACTGTATTTATTTATTAGAGAGAGAGAGCACAAGCAGGGGAGAGGGTGAAGCAGGCTCCCCGCCAAGCAGGGAGCCCAGCACAGGGCTCAATCCCAGCACTGTGGGATTATGACCTGCGTCGAAGGCAGACCCTTAACTGACTGAGCCACCCTGGGGCCCCGGATGTTACTTTTTCTAATATTCGTTCAGCTCCATTCTCTTTCTCCTCTTCTCTTGGGACTCCAAAGCTACGAATGATTTCCCTATTGTCCCACAGTTTCCTGAGAGTCTGTTTATTATTTTATTCCAATCTATTTTCTGTCTTTTTCAGATTGGGTATATTTTACTAATTTGTTCTCAAATTCGTTGATTCTATCTGCTGACATATTTACTCTAGTATTGAGTTCATTTAGCAAGTTTTTAAATTTGGGGTACTGTATTTTTTTCAGTTAGAAGATATCTGTTTCAATATTTTTCATAACATATTTTTCTGAGATTTTCTCTTTTTTCTTTTATTTCACGAGAATTTATTATTGCTTGTTGATGCTTTTTGTGATGGTTACTTTAAACTCCTTGTCAGATCATTCCAACATCTGAGTCATCCCTGTGTTGGCCTCAGTTGTTTGTCTTTTTCATTCAACTTGTGATTTTCCTGGCTCTTAATATGATGGGTGATTTTCTTTTCTTTTCCTTTTTTTTTTTTTTTTTTTACGATGGGTGACTTTTGATTGCATCCTGGATATTTTTACTATTATGCTATGAGACTCTAGATCCTATTTAAATCTTTTATTTCAGCAAGTAGTTCTCTGTTTAGGTTTAGCATGCAGGTCCCGACCTATTTTTTGTGGTGTGGCTTGATTGACAGCTTAATTTTCAAAGCCTTTGTAGTGTTTTCTGGAGTAACTTGGCTTATCGGGTGCTGCAGGAACTCCCACTGGTCCCTTGTGGTGCTGCTTGAGGGGAGCAAAGGGGTTGCCCCAGTCAGGGCCCCCTGACGTCTCTAGGTAGAGGAAGGGAATCAAGGGACCATTGAGATGAAGAACGTTTCCAGGGCCAGGCGGCTTGTTGCGTAGATCAGAGTCTCTCTTGCCAGTGCCAACCTAGCACTTGGTGTCTCTTGGCAAGGGAGGAGTCTCAGGTCTGGCAAAGGAGGAGAGCACTTCCTTTAGCTGCTTGCTTTTAGTGGGGCTCCTAATCAACCCCCCCTGCCGGCACTGTCAGGATCACCTGGTGTTGTCAGAAGGCCTACTATTTGATCTGGTGAAGAAATGAGCCCACCTGGCCTGCCCTGTGTTGCTAGGTTGAGGGTCTGAAAATGCCAGGCCTGGGTTGCCTTCTTTTGTTGGGTCTTGAGACATCCTGCTGCTGTGTTGTTCCTATGGTCCTAGGATTCCAAACCAGCTTGCCTTTCTCTTCCCACCTTCTGGAGTGTTCCTTTGGTTGCCACTTGAGTCCTTTCCAGGATTTATAGTTGCACTTAGCAGGGAGGAGCAGGGAGAAATGGGTCTAAGCCATCTTGTCCAGAACAAAATTGCCTTCTAATTTTTAACTGTTTATTTTAAAACTAAAGAACAACTGAAGAAAGTATCATTCTGATTGTTATATGATTGCTACTGGAAATAATTTTGGTATAGAAATCAAGGCATTTAAAAAATGATCTGCTCCAGGTGTACAATATACTAGCTATGCCACTGAGAGTGAGCAAAGTAAAAGGAGAGATCAGAAAGACTGCGGAGAACAGCCTTGAAGCCAAGGGTGGAAAGAGTGTTAAGAAGCTGAGAGAGGTTATTATTTTATTTGCTTTATGATGGGATTAGAAACAAGAGCATCTGAAGCATTAGGTTGCTTGCCCAAAATTGCTTTCACATTTGGCTGCAGGATGGTTGCAGAATTCAGGATTATGACATTCCAAGACCATGGTAACAGCACACTGTTTCCCAGGGTGCCACTTTGAAACTCCAAACACGACATTTTCTAGAAGACAGACTACAATAGCCAAGTACCTTTTGCCTATCTGGCAAATGAGCAGAAGGTTTCAAAAGAAACAAATGTTTACTAAATTTGACTAGTATTAAATGTCTGTTATTAATTGTCTCTTAAGCACCCTTCATGGAGGGGGCTTAATGTTCATGAATTCATTTCAAGATAATAATTACCAATGGAGTGCTTACTCTTAGGGGGAGACTATTAAATTATAATTGGCATTTGGATAAGTCTGTAAAACCAGTTCTTATGTCTTTCTTTAAGCGTCTGATTTCTCAGATTTATCTGTGACAATTTCTAATATTTCACATTTCTCCAAGCTTCTTTTGCCCGTGATCACTTTCATATAAGCTAAACCTTTGTTCCCAATAGTATATGCAGGATTCCCAATAAAGGCTGACCACTTACTAATTAAATGTGTTTCAGTTTTTCATTAGATCTTTTTATACAACAATATCTATATCCCTGCCTTTTTCAGGTTCAATTTTTAGAAATCTACTGAAAGACTCAAATAAATAAATATATATATACATACATGTGTGTGTATGTATGTATATATATATAAAATATTTAGGAGTCTTTTTCCAAAGAGAAATTTATTTTTTGTTTTAATGGTGAGGTTTTTCGTTAAGATTTTATTTATCCATTTGACAGAGAATGAGAACACAAGCAGGCAGAGCAGCTGTCAAGGGGAGAGGTAGAAGCAGGTTCCCTGCTGAGCAGGGAGCCCAATGAGGCACTCAATCCTAGGACCCTGGGTGACCTGACCTCAGTGACCTGAGCCGAAGGCAGATGCTTAACCGACTGAGTCACCCAGGCACCCCAAGACATTTGTTTTTAAAGAAATTTAGGATAAGAGATTTCCTTCCCCCCAAATCCTCCAAGAAAACTATCTCTAAATGAAACCAAACTGCAGATAGCATTCTGGATGAAATTCACTACCCGATACAGAAGGTTTATGTATTTTGGCAAGTGCAATTGGGCTGTGATTATTTGTTATTTTGAGGCATGGGAAACTACTCACTGGAAATAGATTAAGGTATCTTTGGAAAATCTCTTAACACTTTCAAGATGTTGGGATGCCATCTCACCTACCCTGAATTTCCTCCAACACATGAAATGGCCTCTCGGCATCCGGAAAAAGTGAACCAAGCTTCCAGAAGTGTCTGTCTTGCAGTGAGCTGACACTTCTGCCTGAGGTGCAACTGCTTTCAAGGGTCTTAGCTTCCTCCTCCATGTCTGAGAGTTTCTGTGGTAAAAGTTATGATGCTTTGGTAACTTCAGACCTCAACTCATGGCTGAGCTATTAAATCATGACTCTATGAGCAGGTGAGATGGCAAGGATTTGAGTATGAACGATCAGGTTTATAAATTACAGGTGCAAGAATTCACCCAACAGTATAATTATGACTCAACTTGGAAGAATCTAAGGGTCAGAGCCGCAAAATACGATGTACACATGATTTCACCAAGAAGAGTGATGTACTCCTTTATAGGGCAGGCTCTAACAGCTATAATCCTGCAACTTGGGGCAAGAGGAAGCAAATCTGCCCTTGCAAACCTGCCTAGAAGCACTAATATTATTGGTTCTCCTCCTCATCCCTTTTCAATATAAGATCATCAACTAATGTTCCAGAATATTCCCCTGCGCCAAAAACTGCCCTCCCATGAAGTGAACAGGTAAAAAGCCATTGATGTTTTATTTGCAGTGTGGCTGGCTCAGCAGTGCCAAGGCACACTGGAGAAATAATGATTTGATGTTAAATAATCATTTGCTTATTTGATAATTAAAAAATCCCAAATCATTATTGCAACCCAAATGTCTCCTGGGGGATATGGATTGAGTCAAATTAATCCAAGCTCCCTGGATCGTAACTCCACCTGCTTATTCACAGCCACCAGCGCTATGGTCAGAAATCTGTGCCCCTCCTCCCCCAAATTCATATATTGAAATCCTACTCCACAAGATGATGATATCAGGAGGTGGCAGCCTATGGGAGGTGATTAGGTCATAAGGGTAGAGCCCTCATGATTGGGATTAGTGCTCTTATGAAAGAGACCTCACAGAGTTCCTTACCCATTCTAGCATGTGAGGATACAAGAAATCAGCAGTCTGTAACCTGGAAGTGGACCTTCAGAATCCAAACATGTTGGCATTCTGATCTTGGACTTCCAGCTTCCAGAATTGCAAGAAATAAACGTTTGTTTATAAGCCACCCAGTTTAGGGTATTTTTGTTACAACAGCCCAAAGAGCTTTCTGGAAAAGCCCCCTCCCAACCAAGTATTCCTGGATGTCCCTGGAGGGGTTTCACAGTGAGCTCGGGAGCCAGTATGGCAGCTGCAGCCTCCGCACATCCACTGTGATCAAATTTTTCTCCTCTCCTGCAATGGCTTCCCCTTGTCAGTGTCATCTACTCAAAAGTGGAGTGAGGGTCTCTTCCCAGGGCTGCTGATGAGGGTGGGAACTTCAGTTTCCCACGGAGTGCACTCCGTTGCCATGCTCGCTAAATGGTCCATGATGCAGTAGCAGAGAGACATTCACTCGGGGCCAGCAGTCTAGAGAATGTCTCTCTTCTCCACTGTGTCATATTGTCACCTGAGCTCCAAAGCAAAACTATGTGTGAGATAGTATATTCTTTACCTTCAATCCTCCACTTGGCTTTGGCTGTTTCGACATGGCTTTGGATTCTCTATAGCAGTGGTCTCCAAAATGCGGTGGTCCCACCCCAGGGGTGGGTGAGATAATACCGTCAGGTGTAGGGAGCAAATGTCAGAGTCAGTAGATAGACAGATGCAGTTTTATTCTTATTTAATATAAAGATCACCCCCAGTGCCCTCCATCAGTCTGTATGAGAGAGCTCAATGTTTTTCAAGGTCTCCTGGGGGAAGGAGCGAATGTTCCACACTGGGAATAGTTGACAATGGAGCCCTCATGTGATAATTTCTTTCAGCATATTGCCAATTGATATGTTCCTGGTTGGGGGGCATTGCAAATTATGTTACCCAGTTTTAACTAATAACTCTCAAATTTGGCAAGTAGCTTAAAGAATCCCTGCAAAGAAACCACAGATCAAGGTATGGCCATTAACCCAAGTTCACGAAAGTGAGAAATGGCAGCAGTAACAATTTTTCTACCCTAGTAGCTCAGCCTCAGCCATATTATATAAAATAATGAATTCAAATCAGAGTACTTAAAAATCGAAGTTATCGAGAAATATGTTGTTAGTAATTATTTAAGTTTGGAGTTCCCCCAAAACAGACCCCAAGATAAGGATTTAGATGCAAGTATCTTATCTGGGAGGTGATTCTGGGAAAGACAGTGAGGGAGTATGGAAGGGACATACAAAGGCAGGAAAGCCAATCCAAGGTATGCTGATGAACGGATTACTACTGTGGGCACCCAGGACCCTCTGAAAGGCTGTGTGGAACAACCCTGTCCCTCTGAGGTGCAAGGTACTTGGAGTGTTTATCCACTGACTCTTGTCCCTCGTTGGTTAAGAGTCAGTTCTGGGGTATGTTAGGTCCCTCACACTTTGGCGTCTCTCAAATATACTGACTATACTTTAATAGTCCGAGAATGCTTTCATGAGGACAGACATTGGAAGCAGTTACTTGTACAGGAACCTTCTGCAGATGACTGCTAGGATGGGCCAAGGTGTTCTGGATTGGGCACTGATAAGAGTATGCCACCATAATTAACCTTTTTGTGACTGCTTATGGTTTCTTGAGCTAGTAGTACACAAATATAACTTAGAAACAAATATATCTCTATCAGTGGTTCATGCCCCCAATATTTTTACTGATATAGGGGTCTGGATCAAAAAAAAGTTTTGGAGGGGCATCTGGGTGGTTCAGTCATTTAAATGTCTTCCTTGAGCTCAGGTCATGATCTCAGGGTCCCAGGATCGAGCCACACATTGGGCTACCTGCTCAGCAGGGGCCTGCTTCTCCTTCTGACCCTCCACCCTGTTGTGCTCTGTCTCTCTCTCTCTCTCTCTCTCTCACTCTCTCTCAAATAAATACATAAAATCTTTATAAAAAAAAAAAAAGGTTTGGAGCTCACTCCTCTAAGGGGAGTTGGAATCTCAGAATGGTTTATGAGCACTAACTGCAAATCCTGTTGAAATTCCCCAGACCAGAGTAGAGTCATAGAATAAAAATTATTAAACCTCTTTTTTGCCCAGAATTATCTTACAAAGGAGTGTCTCTCTGTTCTCACAAGACTCCTAGCAACTTGGTTGCTTAACTTTTCTTTCGGCATGATGACATTTAAGAGCAATTTGCTTTGTACAGGAAAATGTCAAAATGTAGGGTTCATGGTGGGCAGGGAAGGGAGAAAATTATAAAGGAGGATGGTATTGAAAGGACAGTGTTCTCACTTTACCAGTGGACCCTAAGAGAGGATGAGCTACCTCTCATGACATTTGACCATGCTGCCCTCCATGGTGAGAAGGGCCACTTCCCCTGAGGAGTAGGGTGGGGGTGGGTAGGGAGCCATGAGGTCCTACTGGTTGATCAGATTGATCTTTCTGACTTACCGTTTGGGGTCTCTTTGTCTTAAGTAGCCTGAACTGGACGAACACCGTTCATGCAATCAAGATTCTTCTGGGACCTGTTTAGTCATTGATACTTGACACATTGATGGTCTATATCACTGATTTTTAGTGTCTCCAGATTATTTGCTTCAGGAAGTACTAGAAGAGTTAGGGCCATGAGCCATCTATCCTAGTATTCTTTTTATGTCAGGGAAATAAAAGGACAAGTTTTGGAAGGATACATCTTTCTTACAGACTAAGCTGTAAAGATACTACCAAAACATATGAACTCTGCTTAGCCATCTAACCTCAGCCAATGAACAACTGCTGACTTGATGTTTGTGCCAGGGCCTGTGGTAGGTTAGAAAGGAAGGAAGGGAGAGGAGGAGGAGGAGGAGGGAAGGAATGGAAATCATCCCAGGCTTCCATAAAATGTAGCTAACCTTAGACAGGGCTGTACATGGTGATTACCAAATGAAGTGGACAAACATGGAAACATCTTAATGGATTTGATGAAAGCTATGATGATCAGGGAAGCATCCAGAAAGAGGTAAGATCTGAGCTAAAAATTATTCTCAAACTTGAATACATACCAGAATCACATGGACTGTTAAATCAGACTGTAGGTCCTCACTCCCCAGAAACTCAGATTCCCTAGGTCTGTGGTGAGACCTAAGCATTTGCATTTATAACAAGTTCCCAGATGATGTGGATGGTGCTGGTCTAGAGACCACATTTGAGAACCATTTCTCTGAAGGATTTTAGATATGTAGAAGAGCAGGGAGTTGCTATGAGGAAGGTGGTACCTTATTCTGCAGGGAAAAGTAGAAAACATATTTAGAAGGCTTCTGAAGTGAAGGGATTATAGATAGAAGAATGCGAGATAAGAATGTAAGGCCTATCTGAAGATTTTGAAATTTATCCTGTAGGCCACTGGAAATCATTGAATATATTTGAGTAGTGACATGATTATGATGGAAACTTTATTTCAAAACTGTTTGTTTACAGTATATTCCATTGTGTGAGCAGGGGAAGGGAAGAGATGGACAGAAAAATACAAAAGTTTGTGAATTTAAGTTGTTTCAAAGTCTATTTTGTAGGGGTCCCTGGGCGGCATAGTCAGTTGAGCATCCAACTCTTTGTTTTGGCTCAGGTCATAATCTCAGGGTTGTGGGATCGAGCCCCATGCTGGGCTCCGCTCAGCATGGAGTGCTTGAGATTCTCTCTCTCTCTCAAATAAATAAATAAATCTTGAAACATTGATCTTGTATACTATTCTTTCCAAACAGAGGTGAGAAAAGAAGTACTTCTTGGGGGATTACACTTTGATAAGAAGCCTGGACCAGCATTCCTCTTGGTAAAGAAGACAGAGGCAAACAAATGGCATTTGAGTTTTGGTCTTCCATTATTCAAACTTTCCTTAAAAATGACAGCATGGAAATCTTAAAGTCTGCTCAGAATCTGAGCCAATGTGATGGGAGAATCTGCAGATTTTCAAGCAGTAAGTTGATCTGTGGTGGCCTTCAACCCAGGAGTGAGGAATTTTCTGTTTATAGTCTTGACTCAAAAGAGATCCAAATTTGCCCCACCCTGGAAGTGTATCACTAGGGGGGACTTATCAGTGTTTAAATGGCTTATAATAAGACCACATTGAAATGTTCTTGTTTTCCTTGCTCTGTGAAGATAAATGCAAAGTGCGGGACACTGATTCTACAACAGGCAAGAGAACAGCGCTCCAAGGGCATGTGCACGGACGCACCCAGCCCACATCGTACTGACCTAGAGCTCTGCCCTGAGGGAGGTGATCCGGACTATTTCTGCATGAAGCAAAATCAATATGGGCGAACCTGAAAACCATCTGTTGGGAGCCTCTGGAAAGGCAGATGAAAGAGGAGCTGAGAGACAAGGGTGAAGACTTGGGAAACAGTCCAAAGAAGCTCTTTTGACAACTCAAGTCATTACTTAACATGACAACATGACATAGACATCTTGGAGGCCCCAAGAGAAGCCCACGAGCCCTGTCTGAAGGGGCCTAGAGCCAACATGGGGCAGACACAGTTCAAAGCAAACCTCTGGCATCTCAAAATGTTCCTCCACCTTTGTTCTCTTGGGTTACACCTTGCTAGGTAACCCTCTTCTCCTCTGAGATTTTTCTGCCATTTCCTGCTTTTCTCATTCTTTAGCCACCACCCAGCTCCCTATGGGTGGAATAATAATTTAGCACAAGTTCAATTTTTTTGAAAATGTTTTGCAGTAAAATCTTACTGCTTTTGTTCTCTGTGGCTAGAGGGGTGGTGGCCTGGTATGATTGTCCCAATTTGAAAGGCAGGGAAAATAAGGATAATGGATCAAGTGATTTGCCAGAGATGAAATGAATGAGATTAGCACTCGTTACTTTTTATCCCAGCAACTGAAATAAATACAGGGACTAAATTGTAGCAATTATTTAGGAAAGCACTGGAAAACATCATTCTTTGTGATTCTTGTGAAATGAATGTGGTAACAGAGAAGGTGGCTCTGCCAATTTTTAATTCAGTGAAGGTTTTGAACATATTTCTGATTCCTTTGACACATCCCCAGTTTTCTCATGCATAAAATGGAGCTAATATAGTAATTAGTATCTACCTTCTAGGATGGTTGTAAGGATTAAATGACTTAAAGCATGTCGAGAATTTAGAACATTACATGGCATCTAATAAGCACTCAATAAATTTATTAGTATTATGCTTGTTGCAATAACAACAACAGTTTATCTTAAAGTGACAACCTTAATATTCAAATCTTCCAAAAATTCATATCAGAAAATGCCTCACTGCAAAGGAATTATACTGGTTTGTCTGAGAACCTTACTAGAATGGGAAAATAAGGGGTAGAGATTGAGTTAATGAGTGGCCCATCACTCTTCCAGAACATTTTGGAAGTTAAACTCTTCATTTTAGGGTTTATTTGTATTGGGTCCAGCTGTGCCTTTGGGAAAATGGAACCCAAATGTTGCAGGTGTCATTCCTGCTCCTACCTACCTGCTCCCCATTGTAGCACCCCATTTCCCGACCACTAAGAGTGTACTGTGATCAGGTTCTGATGTGACACCAAATTTATCTGTGATTGCTAAAGCAGTCAATCTGCTTGTCACACCTGTGTCACCTCTCAAATATAAACCCCACAGGTCCTCTCTCCCCTCCCATACTGTCAGCCCAGGTATTTTTTTTTTTTGCTTTGCTTTTTACCTCTCCTACTCTTCCCGTCCCTCCCAGTCCTTTACACAGTGTCCGTTGGAATTTTGATGCCTCCTTCCATAGCAAGCAACCCTGCAGATGCCTGTTCCTTCACCATCTAGTGGTAATTGAAGCCTGGCTCTCCGATGAAGCTCCCTACTTCCTAAAACTCCCTTAGACAGATGTTGTTTATTCTACTGCATTTCATGAAGATGATACCATCATTCACTTCTCCTCCCCCATATTTATATGAAAACCTTTATATAAAAAACTTCTGGGGAACTTCCACTTTCAGGAAGATGGAGTGGATATACTTTTCCTTATTCCTCCCACTAGGTACAACTAACAACCCTAGACATTAAATGTAAAACAAACATAAAAAGCCTCTGAAAGGTGGAGAAAGGAAGGCAGACTGGCTAGGGAGCTCTGACCTTGAAGAACAACAAGGTCATGAAGTCTGTGAAGTTTCTTTTTGCCTCCTATAGCACAGAATTGGAGCTGAAGAAGCTGACAGTCTGGAACACAGACAGGGTATACACACACACACATACACACACACACGCGCGCGCACACACAACAACAAAAAACAACAACGACAAACAAAAAACTGCCATTGCCAGTCAAAGTACCAGGAAAGGGACAGTCTCACGAGATGGAATATTTAGAAAATAACTACTTTACTCTGGCCAAACACCACAGAAAGAACTGTAGTCTAGACTTCCACCATTGCATGGCTGTAACTGGGCCCCCCTCTCACCAGAGCAGTCAGAGGAAGCTCAGTAGGGAAGTAGGGAGCCATGTCTTTCTTCCCCACTTGGTGGTAACAAACACACACCCCATGCAGTGTTGGTGGAAATCAGGTGGGAAGTCTGGAACCCTATCTCCACCTAGCCAGAATGAGGCACCTCTCTCTCCTCCCCACTGGGAGTCCTAGTGGACTTTCCCCACTATCCAGCGGTAAGGAGACAACCACCCCAAGTGTCAGGGAAGGCTTTGTGGGGAATTGGAACTCCCCTAGGATGACAACAGAAGTTAAGTGGGGAACCGGAATTTCTACTCACCAAGCAGGAATAAAGTGTCTCTCCTGCTTCTCCTGCCTGAGCAGTGTCAGGAAGCCAGCTAAAACAGAAGGTTTCAGTAAGAGCCAGAATACGACAACAGAAGTGTCCAGGTCTCAGTAAAAAAGAGAAATCATTCATCATACAAAGAACCAGTAAAATCTCAATTTGAATAAAAAAGACAATCAAAAGATGCCAACACAGATGGAAAAGCTGTTAGAATGATATGACACAGACAAAAGCAGCCATCATAAAAATGCTTCAAGGAACAATTACAAACAAGACTAAAGCAATGAAAATGCAGGCAGTATCAGCAAGGAAATAGGAAGTCTCAGCAAAGAGAGAGAAGATATAAAGAAGAACCAAATGGAAATTGTAGAATTGAAAATATAGTGACCAAAGTTAAAAACTCAACAGATGGGCTCAATAGCAGGATAGAAAGGAGGACAGAGGACAGAACTGGTGAATCTAAAGAAAGAACAATGAAGATTACCAAACCTGAATAAAAGAGAAAAAAAAGTCAGAGAAATATGAACAGAGTCTCAAGGAACTACGGGAGTATAACAAAAGGTCTAACATCTGGGTCACTGGAGACCCAGATGGAGAGGAGAAAGAGGATGGGGCTGGAAAAGTGCTAAAGAAATAATAGCTGAAAACTCTCCAAATATGGTGAAATAAATAAATCTATAAATTTCAGAAATTGAGCAAGCCTCAAGCAGGATAAAACCAAAGAAACTGCCACACCACGTTATATAATAGTAAAACTTCTGAAAGCCAAAGGTGAAGATAAATCTTGAAAGCAGTGAGAGAGAAACAGCACACTACCTATGAGGGGAAATAATTCAAACAACAGCATGTTTCTCATCAGAAATCATTATTAAACTGCTAATATAAAGCAGTATGTTTTTCATGTACTGAAAGAAAAAAGAACTGCCAATCCAGAATTCTATACCCAGTGAAATTATCCATCAAGAATGAAGAGGAAAAGAGGAAATCAAGACATTCTCAGATGATGAAAAACTAAGAGAATCTGTCATCAGCAGACCTATCTTAAAAGAGTGACAGAAGTAAATTTTTTAAACAGAAAAGAAATGATAAAAGGAGTCAGAACATCGGGAAGGAAGGAAGTACAAGAGAAAGAGAAAAGTGTGGGTCAATACATTTTCCTTCTTTTTAGTCTTCTAAATTATGTTTCATAATTGAGGCAAAAATTATAAAACTATCTGATGTGTTTCTAAATGTATGCAGAAAAATATTTAAGACAATTATACTCTAGACAAAGGAGAGTAAAGGCAGCTAAGGTTTCTGTACTTCACTAGAATTGGTAAAAATGACTAGCAGATTCTGATAAGCTATGTATATATAATGCAATGTCTAAAGCATCTACTAAAAAAGCTATACAGGGATACACTCAATGACTCTATATAGCTACCCCAAAATTAAATTCTAAAAAATGTTTACATAACCGACAGGAGGGCAGGGAAAACAAAATAGACATGATACACACAGAGAACAAATTTTAAAAAATGAAATGGAGACTGAAGCTTTAACAGTCCAATAATTACGTTAAATGTAACTGGTCTAAACATACCAATTAAAAGACTAAAAATTGGCATAGTGGATTAAAAAACGTGACACAACTATAATGAACTTCAAATATAATGACATAGGTAGGCTGAAAGTAAATGGTGGGAAAAGATATACCATGTAAACAGTCAAAAGAGAACAGAATTGGCTACATTGATATTAGATAAAGTGAGACTATAAAGTAAGAAAATTACCAGACACAGAGGGGGACACTATAGGACAATAAGAGTCAACCCACCAGGCGCACATAGCAATCTTAAATGTGTATGAATCAAATGACAGAGCTGACAAATCTGTGAAGTAATAAAATGATGTAACTGAAAAGAGAAATAGACAAATCTAGCATCATATTTAGAAGCTAGAGTACCCCACTCTCAGCAATTGATAGAACATCTAAACAGGAAATCAGGAAGGATGTCAAAGAACCCAGCACCACTACCAAGCAACAGGATCTAATGGATATTTATACAACACTTTGCCCAATAATGGAAAAATACACATTATTTTCAACTGTCCATGGGTAATATATAAAGACTGTATTCTGGGCATTAAAAAAGCCACAACTTATTTATAAGAATTGAAATAACACAAAGCATGTTCTCCAACCATAATGGATTCAAACTAGAAATCAGTAACTACAAGATAACGGGAAAATCTCCAGTTAGAAATTAAACACACTTCCAGGGATGCCTGGGTGGCTCAGTGGGTTAAGGCTCTGCCTTCAACTCAGGTCATGATCTCAGGGTCTTGGGATCAAGCCCCGCATTGGACTCTCTGCTCAGCAGGGAGCCTGCTCCCCGCCCCCACCTGCCTCTCTGCCTACTTGTGATCTCTCTATCTCTGTCAAATAAATAAATAAAATCTTTAAAAAAAGAAAAGAAATTAAACACACTTCTAAATAATCCATGCATTAAAGACAAAGTCTCAAGAGTAAATTTAAAAATACGATGAACTGAATAAAAATGAAAATATACACATCAAAATATATGAGGCCCAGCTAATGCTGAGAGGGAAATGTATAACATAAAACATTTACATTAGAAAAGAGGAACAGTCTCAAATCAGTATTGTCAGTGCCCACCTCAATAACCTCAATAAGGAAGGTAAGAATAAAACCAAACCAAAAAAAAAAAAAATCAATGAAATTGACAACATAAAAATAGAGAAAATCAATGAAACAGAAAGCTGGTCTTTTGAAAAAAATCAGTAAAACTGACAAACCTCTGGCAAAAATGACAAAAAAGGGTGAAGACACAAATTACCGCTCTCCGGAATTAAACAGGGATTACCACTACAGACTCTGTAGACATCAACAGTAGAATAAGGAAATACTCTGAAAACTCTACACACCTAAATCTGACAACTTAGATGAAAATGACCAAGTCTTCAAATAGTACAAAGTAGTACAACTCACCCAATATGAAACAAATAATTTGAATAGCCCTATAACCATTAAAGAAATTGAATCTATAATTTTAAAACTTTCCAGAAAGAAATCTGCAGGCCCAGATAGTTTCATTGGAGAATACTACCAAATGTTTAAAGAATTAACACCAATTCTATACAATCTCTTCCAGAAAATGGAAGAGGAAGAAACGCTGCTTAGTTCATTTTATTAAACTAGTATTAGCCAGATACTAAACCAGATAAAAAGAGTACCAAAACAAAACAAAACCCCTCTCTTTCATAAATATAGAAACCAAAATCTTTAATAATATTTTATTAAATAAATGTACCAAGATACAAAAAGAACTATACACCATGACCAAGTGGGGCTCATTCCAAGGATGCGAGGCTGGTTCAAGTTCAAAAATCAATCAGTGTAGTCTACCACAGTAACAGTAAAGAATAAAAATCACATGATCATGTCAAATAATGCAGGGAAAACATCTGACAAAATTCAACATCCATTCACAATAAAAGAATAATCTCAGAACTAGGAATAGAGGGGAACTTCCTCAACTTGATAAAGAACATCTACCAAAAGACTACAGCTAATATTATATTAATGATGAAAGACTGACTGCTTTCTCCCTAAGACCAGGAAGAAAGTAAGAATATTTGCTCTTACCATTCTTATGCAACATAGTTCTGGAGGTTCTAGCCAGTATAATATGGAAAGAAAAAGAAAGGAAAGGCATAGAGTTTGGGAAGAAAAAAATGACACCTTCCCTATTTGCAGATGACATGATTATCTAGGTAGAAAATTCCAGGAAATCTGCAAAGTACTCCTAGGACAAATAAGTAAGTTTGAGAAAAGTGGCATGATACAAGAGGAACTTACAAAAGCCCGATGACATTTTTGTATACTTGCAATGAGCACACAAACACTGAGATTAAAAATACAATATCATTTATGATCCCTAAAGTAAATACTTATGTGTAAATCTAAGAAAATGTTTGTGGGACTTTTATGCTGAAAACTACAAAACACTGATGAAAGAAATCCAACAAGATACACATAGAGAGACATACCATGCACATGATCAAAAGATTTAACACTGAAAAAAAGTCAGCGCTCACCAACTTGATATATAGGTTTACTGAAATTCCTATCAAAATCCTAGCATAACTTTTTGTAGATATGGACAAAATTATTCTACAATATATGGAAAGGTAAAGGATCTAGGTACAAAAACAGTTCAAAAGAAGGATAGGGGCACCTGGATGGCTCAGTCAGTTAAGCATCCAACTCTTAACTTCGGCTCAGGTCAGACCTTGGGTCATGGGATTGAGCTCCTTGTTGGGTTCTGTGCTGGTCATGGAGCCTGCTTGGGATTCTCTCTTTCCCTCCCTCTTCCCCCAAACCCCTCTCTCTCTCTCTCTCTCAAAAAAAAAAAAAACCCTGATAAATTGGACATTAAAATTACAAACTTTTGCTCTGTGAAAGGATGCAGAGGCAAGCTATAGACTGGGAGAAAATATTTGCAAAGCACATATTCAACAAAGGACAGCATCTAGAATACATGAAGAACTCTCAAAACCAACAGTAAAATACAAACAATCCAATTTAAAAATGAGAAAAGACATGAACAGACCTTTCACAGAAGAGGATATACAGATGGTAAATAAGCACAAGAAAAGGTGTTCAAGATCATGAACCATTAGGAAAATGCAAATTAAAACCACCAAGAGGGGTGTCTGGTTGTCTCAGTTGGTTAAATGTCTGCCTTCGGCTCAGGTCATGACCCCAGGGTCCTAGGATTGAGCCCCACATTGGGCTTTCTGCTCAGCAGAGAGCCTGCTTCTCCCTTTCCTTCTGCCCCCCACTGTTGCTTTCTCTCTCTCTCTCTCTCTCTCTCTCTCTCTCAAATAAATAAATAAATAAATACTTCAAAAAAAAAATAAATAAAACCCCAAAGAGATATTACTGCCTCTATCAGAATGGCTAAAATTAAAAACAGTGACAGCACCAAATGCTGGCAAGGATGCAGAGAAACTGGTTGACTCAAACTATTGCTGGGAATGTAAAATAGCACAGCTACTCTGGAAAATACTTTGATGATTATTTGAAAAAAATGAAACATGCAAGTATCATATGATTCAACAATTGCACTGCTGGGCATTTATCCCAGAAAAATGAAAACTTATGTTCATGCAAAAACCTATACATGAATGTCCATAGCTGCTTTATTCACAACCCCAAACTGGAAACAACCCAGATGTCCTACCACAGGTGAATTGTTACACAAGCTATTGTACTACTCAGCAATAAAAAGGAATAAACTATTGAGACACAAAACCACCTTGAATGAATCTACAGGGAATTATGCTGAGTGGGGGAAAAGCCAATCCAAAAAGATTATAAGCTGTATGATAACATTTATATAACATTTTTGAAATGACCAAAATTCTAGAAATGAACAGAGGGATGGTTGCCAGGGGTTAGGGATGGGATGCAGGCAGGGGTGGGAGAAAAGTGGGTGTGGTTACGAAAGGACAATAGAGGGATCCCTGTGGTGATGAGAATGTTCTGTATCTCTACCATATCAAAGTCATTATCTTTGTTGTGATTTTGTTACCACTGGGAGAAACCCCAAACCTCTCTTTATTATTTAACTGCATGAGAATCTACGATTATCTTAAATAAAAAGTTTAATTTAATTAAGAAAAATTTTCAACTCCCGTTTTGAATTATCTTCTGAGTGTACCACTATCTTTCTTCATCACCTTCATCTACCAGATGGGAGCTGATGGTGACTTGGAATATAGAGGAAGTGGTAAAAATGATGAGAGATGGGCTGTTTCTCGGTGTATTTTGAAGGCAGAACCAAAAGGATTTGCTGATGGATCAAACATCAGCAAATAAATGAATCTGTGAATAATGAATGAATAAATGAATCAATGAATCAGTGAAATAAATGGAAGGATCCAAACATAACTTCAGATGTTTCCTGGGCCATTTGAATGATGGATTCATTATTTACTGAAATGGGGAAGACTGAAAGAGGAGCATGTTTGGGGGAAAATTGGGAGTTTGGCTTTAGATAGATTGAGTCTGAGATTCCTAGTAGACCTCCAAGTGGAGATGTAGAGCAGGCAGCTGGATACATATGCCTAGAGTTAAGAAGAGAGGTTAGCTCTGGAGACTCAAAGGAAGGACCCATCAGCATGTGGATAGTATTTAGTTATGAGTTTAGATAAGATTGCCTAGGTATAAGAGAGAAGCAGTCCGGTCTGAGGCCTGGAACTCCAAAGTTTAGAGACCACCCACATGAGGAGAAAATAGCAAAGACACTGAGAGGCAATGGCCAGTGAGACAGAGGAAAGCCATGAGAAAGTGGGGTTTGGGAAACAAAGGCTTAACTCTTGGAGGGTCCCTCCTTCATCTTTTTCATGAATGCACTAGCCTCTGGTTTCATATTCAGCCCTTTTAACCACCATATATATTCAGGTTCTCCCCTAAATTGTTGTCTTCATCAGTGAGCCCTCCCTTGAAGCTCCAACTCATAAAATCCATTGATTGTTGGACACTCTGTTGAGAGAACATATATGTACCTGTTCTAGTGATTTATTAATGCCTACCAAATCACCCATAAACTTAGTGGCTTCAAACAGTAACAATAATTTATTATCTCTCACAGTTTCTATGGGTCAGGAACTTGAGATTGGCTCGGTTGGGCAGGTTTTGGCCCAGGATCTCTCAGATGAATGCAGATGGCTGGGGTGGAAATCATCTGAAAGCTCACTCATTCACAGAGTTTGGCACCTGGGCTGGGAAGACTCAAAGCATCATTGGTCCAGGTACACCTCATCAATCTTGGAGTTATACAATACACAATGCAATTGCAGGGTATGGCATTTTAAAGCATAAATAGAGTGGTATCCATCACCATTCAATTCTCCAAGCTGGCACAGTCTAAGTACATACCAGAATTCAGTGGTTTGGAACCAGAACCAGATGTTGGTTTTCCAGATATGGAACAGAATCTTACCAGATAGGATCACATTATCCCTGTGTGTCTATCCCGGGCAGTCTATCCTTCTGGAATGCTACTGTACCACAGCAAAAATCATTTATCTCAATCCCTAAAATCACTGCATCAGTCAGACGACATACCATAAGCAAAATTCACCATGTTGACAATCCCTGTAAGCCTCTCTGGGAACTTTGGAGACGACTGCCATTGCATGAGCACCTACACATCAGGCTTATCGGGCATTTCACTTTACCAAGACAAAACATCTTGGTTTTTACACTTGTTGTCCTATCCTAGTTTTTATAGTGCCCCCTTTACTTACTTTCAAAAGTGTCTGATTAGTTGAGATATATGTATTTATTTACATATTTATTTACATATTGCTATAATAAATATTATAATATTATTAATTTTAGTTAATTATTAATAGTAATAAATATATTTTAATGCTTGATATATGATACTTAATTCTAGCTGTATAGCTGTTTATCAGTCTATCTATAAAATTTATTCTTCCCTGCAGTCAGATGGTTTCAGAATTGGGCTAAAGGTGCACATTATCTCTCCAGAGAGCAACAGACTGATGTGTCAACAAAGGGTTCTGGAAGAGAAAAGAACCAGCCTTTCGCTGAGTGTGAGGGGCAGGAGACACATAGGAGCCCAAGGTGTTTAATGTCAAAAGGGAATCCAGGTAGACACTAAATGTGAAGTCACCGTTCTCATAAGAGCAGTAAGCAAGCTACAGAAGTTCTCTTAACCCATCTCTGCTTACTCGACTTGCCTTAACTAATACTCGCCACCAGAAGCAGGACTGACACCCAGAGCCAGAAACTGCTCAGGGCTAAAAGGCTACTCTGTCAAATGTCAGGATGCTTCTGTTGTCATGCTTGAGTTGAATATTTAGCCAAGAGTGAGGTAAATTTGTTCTCAAACCTGTTTATGCTTACAGTTGTTATTAGACCTCTATAACCTAATTAGATGTGACCTAAATCGATATAAAAAAAGACAATAAAAAGCTTGAGAGTTATTGGATAAACTTGACTAAGGCAGACTGTTGGAGGTTAAAAAAAAAAGCTAATGGTCTAGATGTAGTAGATTCAGGTATGAAATATTAGGAGAAAATCAGAAACTCTAGGGAGAGTTAGTACTCATATTTCCTTAAAAATATGAGGAAATTTTAAGTTGTGGCTACTCAGCACCTTTTTTTTTAAAGATTTATTTATTTATCTTGGAAGGGAGGGTCAGAGAGAGAGAATCTCTAGGAGACTCCCCACTGAGTGGAGAGCCCAACACAGGGCATGGTCTCATGACCCTGAGATCTGGAACCGAGCTGAAAAAATCAAGAGTCGGACACTTAACCAACTGAGCCACCCAGGTGCCCCACTACTCAGCATCTTTGAAAACTCTTCTCTGTCTGGAGAATTTCCCTTCTCAAAGTCAGAATCCATTCTCCCAGCCTCAAGGGAGCAGGCATGTGACCTAGGCTCTACAAATCAGAATTTAAAGTGGGAGTGAGTAAGCTCGGTGGGGAATTGGCTGAGGGGTGGGTGGTGGTAGAAGGGTCTATCTTTCTGGGAAGCAGCGGTAGCAGGGTTTGGGTGTTCACTGAGAGGAAGAAGTGTGCAGGGCAGAAGGTGTGTGAGAGGTATCAGCAGCTCTCTTGTAGATATGTTAAGTTGAGATGTATGTTAGGCCTCCTAATCAAGATGTCCAGTAGCTAGGCAGGTAGATACACAAGTAGGGAGTTTAGAAGAAAGGTCTGAGCTAGAGATACAAATGTGGGAAGCATGAGTATCCGGGTGGTGTTTTAGGCCATGGGCCTGGATAAAATCACCTAGGGAGTAAGAGGCAATGACAAGAAACACGAAGACCAAGTCTGGGGGTACTCCAAAGCTTAGAGGTTGGTAAGACAAGGAAGTATAGGGCAGGTGGGTGGGAAGGAGAAGCCAGTAAGAAAAAGGCAAACCAAGAGAGGGTGGCATCTCAGAGACCAAACAAGGAGTTTAAAGGAAGAGATGGTGATCAACATTGTCACTATTGCTGATGGGTCAAGTAGGACGAGGTCCAAGGACTGGCCAAGGGATGAGGCACCATAGAGACCACTAACATCCTTCATAAGAGCAGGTTCACTGATTTCTCTTTGGCCACCTGCAGTTCAGAGACCATCGTGGTTTTCCCAATCAGGGACCGGTGGGGGCCGTTGGGACGACTCTGTCAGCTCCCACCTTAGCTGGATGGGCTGTTGTTGATGCTCTTCCCCTACACTGGACAACTGTTGTCAAGGCTGGCTCCAGCAGCTCTTTGTTGGGTACGATGGAAGTCCTTTTAGCCGGTTGACCCTCTCAGACCCTCTAAACACAGTGCCCCCCGAGGGGGCCCATGAATCATCCCAGATGTTGGGAAGGACCCAATCAGTCCACTTTTATAGACGATCTTGTTCCTTCAAACCACAGACACTTCTCCCTCTTTTGCACCGTCACCCAATGACCTTGTTTCTTACTCCACTGGAAATGTACTAGCAGTCAGGGAACAGTCCCTTAGGTCCCCACCACCACACCCACCAACCTCCCTGTGACTGTACTTTCTCCCTCCTCTACAACAAATGAATTGTCTGTTCTTAGCTAAAGCTGACCCCTAACTTATGCACTGGCTCCCATCTGCACTTATAGGACCAGCTACATAATTTGGGGAGCCCAGTACAGAATGAAAATGTGGAGTTCCTTATTCAAAAATTATCCAGAACCCCAAGACACCAACAGCAGAGCATTAAACCCAGCAGGGTGCCCTTCTGATGCCTTGGCCCTGAGGGACGGCACAGGTCACATGTCCAGGAAACCAGCCCGCAATGCCATCCCGGAAAGGATGCCTTATTCCCTGGGCCGCCTTCTGCCACAGAGAGAATCCTGGCCGTGGTGAGTGGGTCTCCCGTTAAGGTAATCTGAGCAGGTACTTTGGGGAAGAGACGCTGCCCTCCAGAGAAGCGAGCAACCCTGGAAACCAAGGCTAGGCAGCCAGCAGGGGGCCACTTCCATCCAGGGTCCTGAGACACTGCCTGGTGACCACAGCCACACACTGAATGGGGAGTTCCTTTGCCTTCAGCCCTACGTGCCTCAGGACAACGCACAAAGAAGCTAAGGAACCGCCAAAGCACTCCCAGGGCTGATCCGCTGGCCCGTCGCACTCAGGCCGTGTGGTCCGCACACCAGTACGGCTCCCAGGCTTGTCCCCGGGATCACCGCCTGGTCCGGGGACGTCTAGTTTCTCCCGGCTGCTCAGCAACTCCACTTCCACTTCTTCCTCTCTGAGGGGAGCTTATCCTCCAGGGGCTAGAATTTCCTGGAACTACAGCTGGACAGTCTGGAGATGTCTTAGACCCACCGATCCATCTCCTTCCCTCCCGTCACTGTGGAGGCCTCCTTCCTGCTTGGGGCCTGGCAAAACCAGCTGCAGGGCTTCCGGGTCCCCTTTTTTTAAAAGACCAGGTGCCGATGGCCGCTGATACTCTGGCTCCAGCCTCCCATTTGGAGGAATCAGAGGACTCTCACTGCCCAGGCTGGCCGGGGGGGGGGGGTCTCTGTTTAGGATGGGGGCAAATGACTGGCTCTGTCCCCCGCAACGGCCTGCTCGCCACTTCCTGTGCGGGCGACTTTCTCCTTCCGCTTGGGACACTCAGCCACCAAGGAGACTTCCTGGGCTGGCGGACTTTCCTGAAGCCCCATCTTCCCCAGCAGAAATGGTCTCAGGATGGAAAATGCCACCACACAAGCAGCGGTCCTCCGGACCCCGGGCCGGGGTGCAGCCACTTCCCCTCCCCGCCTTGCCCCACTGCCTTTTCCCGGGGAGGGGGTACAGCTGTACCCCACTGGCCGTTCTCACCTCCCTCCTCTTCTTGCCTCCAGGGCAGCAGCTTTTCATTTCCTAGTGGAGGTTCCTGAACACCTTATGCCCGGACGCCAGCTGCTTCCCCCCAGGAACAGCCCCCCGCTCCTGGCCACACTTTTCTATGGATGATACACATTGGCCAGCAGCCTCCTCCCCTGTGGTATTTCTCTTCCCACCTGGGCCCTCCGCGGGGGTCGGGATATCTCCATCAGGGTAAAGTGTAGGCCCTCCGTGGCAGCACGGGCTCAGGGCCACTGCCGGGGACACCTCCTAAGGCCAGCTCTAGCGGCAGCCCCATTGGGCCGGGTAGGGTCTGGGGCTCAGAAGCTTCTGCCGCCTGGGCCAGGCTTCTGCGGGGTCCGGCCCTCTTCTTACTGTGCCGTGACGCTCTTGACAGAAAGCAGCAAGCTGCTCCCGAAGACGAGCACACATTCTGAGGGGGCGGTGAGCGGCGTGGAGACACAGTGAAAGAAGATGGGCCTAGGCCCGTCGGAAGGAGCGAAGGTGGAAGGGGCTGAGGAGAGGGCGCTGTGACTCCTCCGCTCGGCTCAGCGCTCAGATGTCAAAGTGGAGTGGGGGGGACGGGGACTTTCGCAGCCGGCCCTCAGAGGCCTTGGTGTTCCAGGGCCTCTGCAAGGATGGTGCCTACTGTCACCGCTGAGGCCCAGCTTGCTGGCAGGCGGAGACCTGTACTCTGGCATCTTCTGCCAACAGGAAGCCCGGGAAAGCAATGTTTCGGAGTCCAAAGGGGCTTCCCTGTTGGCAGCCCCTAAATGTGGAGCTGGACAGGAAACAGCTTCGGATTCATATTGAGGCTCTTGGCAGCCAGGGACCGATGTGTGGCGGACTCTGGGTACTGCCCGGTTCCTTGGGTGTTGGGAGAAGGGAACGTCTTTGATGTCCTATCAGCTTCCCTGTGTCCTAAGGGTCTGTCCAGGCTCACAACTCTCCTTTAGGAGGCTGCCCCACCCCCATCAGCCTCAGGGGACAGTGGGGAGCAGCAGAGATGTGTCTGCATATGCCCGTGTTTGTCTAGGTTGCTCTGGCTCATAAAGGCAATGCCGAAGGGAAGGGGGCACACGGCAGGGTCGCTCGTGTGTGTAGGACCGGATGTGCTTTTCCAGACAGCTGGTCTTCAGGCTGTCCTGAGCCTGGTGCAGGCACAGTACACACTGGTGTGTTCGCCTTCCTGGGTTTCCCAGGCCTGGCAGCAGGACAGGCAGAGTACCCACGGTGTTTCCACTCAGCACCGGGGCCACTGGCCTCCCAGTTGGACAGGGTTGGGCCTCTTGGGCCCTAGCAGGGGGTTAAGAACAAAGGGCATGCTGCCCCCATCCAGGCTGCCTGTCTCTAGGGAAGCAGGCGGCTGAACCCCCTGGCAGGCGCTGTGTGGTCGAGGAGAATGGGCAGGGCCTTCCGGAACATGGCTGGTGCCAGGCCCGGCTCCAGTAATAAGACTATGGGGCCCTGGGTTAGGCGGAGGAGAATGGACCACCGTGGGCCCCGGGGGAGCTGGGAGCAGGAGCTGGCAGTCCCTGGCAGGTGGAGCAAGGTGAGTGGGTTCCAGCACCTCCCCCTGCCACCGTTCAGGGCGGCCCAGGGTACGGGGCAAACTGCACCAACAACCGAATGTTCCAGTGGGCGCCTCTCTTCTCACAACACTCTTACCTCAGCCCAGGCACGTACATGACAACAACCCCCAAGGAAAGCACGGATCCAGCCTCTTATTCACGCGCCCTGCAGTGGACCCCTGTCCCCTGGCCCTACACGGCCTCCATGGCAGGCTTGTCGCTGGCGAGTCCCCAGCACGTAGCGTGAGGCCTGCTATAGAAGCCACTCTCAAAAACTGTCTGGACTGCGTGGGGGGGAGAGACAGGCAGCGTGGCCGAGACCCTGGAGGTCCATGGGCATCCAGTGCACGGAGCACAAGCCCCTTGCATCCTCTGGGACTCATTTCCAGATCTGTAAGCTGGGCAGGGGCCCAGCAGCTTCCTAGAGCCCTTCCTACTCTGGGGTTTTGTTTCTGCCCTGAGATGTCTGTAACAAGAAAGAAAACTGGCTCAAGGACAGGACGCCTTCCTCGGCCCTGGGGTCAGGCTCAGGGCTCCTCTAGAGCCACTCCAGCTGCAGGCAGAGCAGAACTGGTTCCCTCGGGCCTTGGCCAGGGCAGCTGGGCAAACGCTGAGCAAGAAAGATCCAGCAAGCTCTTCAGATCAACTGGAAAGGAAAATGGGTGCAATGGGTGTTGGCTAAAGCTCTGAAACGGGGAACCCCACATCCTATCTCCTTGGGTACCCATGCCCCCGGAAACTGACATAAACACGCTTCACCCCCCTCTGCAGCTCAGCTCCTCAGAAGCAATGGTGAGCTAGAGCCGGCCTGTGCCGCTTCATGGGGCCTCGGATCAGCCCACACAGCTTCCACCGGCCCACACTGGCTCACGAGAGCTGGCTTCATTTCCAGGGTTGAGTCAACTGGCTGATTTAAATACAGCCCTTATTAACAATTAATTAAATATATTAAAGAGGATTCCTGTTGTGACGAGTACTGGGTGGTATATGGAAGGGACGAATCACTGAATTCTACTCCAGAAACCAAGATTATACTGTATGTTAACTACCTAGAACTTTCTTTTATTATCTTTTTTTAGAGAAGGGGAGAGAGGGGAGGAGAGGGCAGAGGGAGAGGGAGAGAGAGACTCTGTGGAGCCCGAGGTGGGGCTCCATCTCACAGCTTGGAGATCATGACCTGAGCCGAAATCAAAGAGTCAGATGCTTAACCGACTGAACCACCCAGACACCCCTGACTAGAATTTAGATAAAAACTTGAAATGTGAAAATAAAGAATTAAATGGAATAAACATACAATTATATAAATCATATTAAAAACAAGATCATTTATTAATTGTTGCATTGTACTTTATCTCGCCTATGATCTCGAGGGGTTTTTACGTCTTACATCGCTACAATGGGAATGCCATTCACTGCCATGTACCTCCTTCCAGCTCCTCGTCATGTTGGGAGCTTTTTCCACCATGAAGGTTGGCAAATGAGGCTTTTGATTTTGAGCAAGAAGTGGTGTTTCCCATTTGCCAGCAGCCCACTAGAGAGAAGGGAGGGTAGATAAGGCCACCTTGGCCATCCTCTCTCCAACCAGAAACACCTACCATTCTGGCTCTGGCAGTACTGGTCCCCTGCAAAGCCCCCTCACTTCGAAAAAAAAAAAAAATCTGAGCCTTTATATGTTTTTTAAGGAAAGAATTAAAAAGAGAATTATTTAGAGAGTACTAGCTACTAAAGATGATAAGCACTGATATGAAGATAAAGTCTTTTAAAAAAAAAAAAGATAAAGGCTTATCTCATGACACACATCATTTCTGCTACCTGGAGAATATCGGAGTTCTTCCCAGAAAAAGAACAGACCTGAGTTCCTATCCCTCCTTAACCATTGTGCTTGCTCAAGGATGCCTTTGCTTGGTTCTAAGAACAGGGTCATTAGGGCAGAATTACCCAGAAAGTCAAATGAGATCACTGACATAAAAACATCTAGCACGGTGCCTGGCCTAAGAGGAAGAATTCAATCCAGAACTTGTGGGGACTGGTGCAAACTAAAAATGTGGGACACCTTGCTTAAAAAGCAGGGGAAATGGTACTCAAACATAGAGCTTTTTCCTGTCTTTCTCATTCTGTCTCTTGACTTGTCATGGGGCTTTTATTTGCTGCTTAACGTCAGGCTACATAGAAAAACTGAAAGGTTTAGATTACTAGCATAAATTTTGCTGCACACACTTGGGCCTGGTCTCCCACTGGCCACCTTGCCTAGCCGTGGCCCTGAGACCGGGGGTGAGCTCTGAGCAAGTCGAGTCCCACCTTCCATGGGTGTGTCTCCTAAGTCCACAGCCGACAGATGACCCTCAGGGATCTTGAAACCTGCATACCAGGGCACACTAGGTACCAAATTTGGGGTGGATGAGAAGCTTGTCTCCACCAGAATGCAGCCTCCGTTAAGCTGCTTGGACGTGCCGTGGCAGTGCCAACGCTGGGCCAAGATGGCTACCACCACAGCCTGCCCTGAAACTCCCCAGGGTGTAGGCACCTGAGCTCAAGCAGCCTGTACCCAGGCGCCCCGGGAATGGATGTTGACAGCACAAATCAGGCCTGTCCTCCTTCTTCCACCTTCCACTTCCCACCCAGCTGTTTTTCTGGGTGTGGGGCAGGGATGGGGGGGGAGGCCAGGTGGGTTCTGGGGCACCAGACAGCTGGGAGCCGGTGTCTAAGAACCTGCCCCAGTGAGATGGACAAGGCAGGACTGTGCGTGAGCTGAGGCTCCAAGCCCCTGGCACCTCCCAAGTTCCACTGGACTTTATTTACAAAAGTCCAAGTATCAACAATCTCCAGAGGGCAATAACAGAGCATTAAACAGGACTTTCAGAGCGTGGGACCCCGGGTGCCTCCACAGGTCGCAGGCCCGTGACGCCAGTCCCAAGCACTTGCCCGCCTCAAAGACCAAGCCCAGCAACTAACTATCTCCTCAATTTCCCCGTGCATACTGGAGAAAGCTGGAACGGTGTGCAAACACACCGTAAGTAAAATCTCCGACACTTAACGCACACACATCCCTCAATTCCACATCCAATGCCAGACTGCCCTAATGCATTCACTCCCTTTTGCACTCAAACTTCTAGAATGAGCCATCTGTGTTGGCCATCATTGTTTGCTCTCCTCTTTTTCCACCCCACCGCAATCAGGTTTTATTGATCACGCCATTATAAGCGCCGCTGTCACTCCCTCCGGGTTCTCCACTTACCTTTGCTGCTTACAGACGGTCGGCTGGAGCAGCCTGCTCTCCGTTGGTATCTCCGTGGTATCCTGTGGGGCAGCCACAGTACCCCCCCCGCAAGGGTCGCTTCACGCACTGTGCCTCTGCATCTGGGTCGCTGTCCAGGGCTCTTGCTGTCTGTCTGCCTGTCTCTCTCTCTCTGTCTCTAAGGCTGAGTGAGAATGGGACTTGAAATGAACTCTCCAGGACCTGTCCGGCCCAAGGTCTCTCTTCTTGGAGAACATCTCAGCCCCTACAAAGATGCAAGGGAAGAACCAAGATGTGTTCCCTTAGGGCGCTTAGTGGCTTTTTCTCTCCTCGTTTCTCATCAAAGAGAATGCCGCGCAGATGCTCTGTGACCACGTTCAAGCCCGCCGCACTCAGAACGTTCTCAAGTCATGGTTACTACAAGATGTTTATCTGGAGACAACGGTTTGAGTTCCACATTTTTCTATTGCTATTTTCTACTTTAAACATAAGCCCCAAATTCAAATTAGGGCCAAGAGTGTGTTACTGTTAGTTATGAGATACCTGGCTCTCCTCTAATCATGGCACCCATTACAGCGTTTAAAAACCAGAACTATGGCCTCTTCTTTAAGACTTTCCTTGAGATCACATCATCATCTTGTTCTTTAAAAAGGAGATGGTTGGCAAATTGGCTACATGTATCAGCAGCTGGTCTCACTTTCAGGAAGTCCGGGGGGAAGCCCATTTGATTTGAAATCCTTCTGGAGTGTTAGCCATATGTGGTACATCACAGTTCTCTCCGCACTAGACTTCTATGAGAATAAAAAAAGAGAAGAGAAAACTATCTTATTTTTCTGTGTATGACCTAATCATCTTCATGTTCCCCCCTGCTTACTAACAAAGCAGATTCAACCTTTCAATCAGTCATATCTTCATGTCTCCCAGTTTTAAAACTTCTCTTTCCATTTAAAAGGGCCCCTTTCTGGGCCAATCTTCCTCACATATATAAAGAGCGCTTAAAGATCAAGAAGAAAAAGATCAAAAGCAAAATTAAAAGATGGACAAATATAAAAAGGCAGTCTGGAGAAAAAAAATGAACAAATGATTCTTTTTTTACAGGGCAGGGGAGAGGGAGAGAGAGAATATTAAGCAGGCTCCACACGCCCCGTGCTGAGCCTGATACGGGGCTCAAGCTCATAACCCTGAGATCGTGACCTGAGCCAGAATCAAGAGTCGGACATTAATAGACTGAGACACCCAGGCACCCTCAAATGATTCTTAAATATAAGAATATATGTATATATATTGCTCATCTTCACTCATAATAAGCTAAAATTACAGTGAGACTACATTTCTCATCCATCTGTTGGGCAAAACCCCACAGACTTGACAAAAACCTTTGCTGGCATGGCTGTGGGAAAACAGGCACTCTCCCACGCTGCTGGTGGATGCAGAAACTGCCATAGCCACTCTGGAGGGGGGTTGGCACGATGTAACAAAATTACACCCTCTCTGTTTACTGCTGGAAACAGAGTCATTAGCATCTTGAAATCTAATCAGGTTAAAGAGCCAATTCCAGAAACGCAGAACTGATTCAGAAAATTCACCCTTAAAATTCTGTTTCTCTAGAACCACTCTTGGTACCAAAATCCATACTAGTCAAGTTTCTCCAGAGAAATAGAGCCAATAGGGTAGATAGATAGATAGATAGAAAGATAGAGGAAATTTATTATAGGAATTGGCTCACGCAGTTACGGAGACCGAGAAGCCCCACAACCTACTCTCTACGAGCTGGAGACCCGGGAAAGCTGGTGTGATTCAGTTCTGGTCTGAAGGCCTGAGAACCACAGAGGCCCAACGGAGTAAGTACTGGTCTGAGTCTAAAAGGCCAGAACCAGGAACACTAATGTCTGAGTGCAGGAGAATGTGGATGTCTCACCTCAAACAGAGCAAATCTCAGCCAGGCGCTCAAGGGATTGGATGGTGCCGAGCTGTGAACCGAACTGCACCGCGTTACTGAAGACAGCTCCTCTCCACTCAGTCTACCGATTCAAGTGCTAATTCCTTCCAGAAATACCTTCGCAAACACACCCAGAAATAATGTTTTACCAGCCGTCTGGACATCCCTTAGTGCAGTCAATTTGACACATAAAATTAACCATCACAAAGATTAATGCGAGGGATGGATTATAACACACATTATGACACTTGCAAAGGTTTAGGCAAAAGGAGGGAGGGAGGAAGGGAGGGAGAGAGGAAAAAGATGGGGGAGGGAGGGAGAGAGAGACAGAGGGAGGGAGGAGGCAGAGGGGGAACAGAGTTGAAAGAGAGAATAATGGAATGACGTCAGGAGAAGTGTTAGGTGACTCTGAGTGAAGAGGTTCCAGGTGATGACATTACTTTTTCAACTTTTCTTACTATTTGACAAGTTGAAAAATAAAAATCTAGGGGAATATCTGAGAAAAGTCCCTTTCTGAGCTCCACCCAGCTCAAGGGATAGAGGGACAGGGGTGTGGGCAGAAAGGCCGAGACCTGCCACGTCCTCATGACATTCTTTGGGTCCTGGCAGGCCTCGGGACCAGTGGCGTCCCTGTCCATCTGCCCCCGTTCACCCTGGTGTCTCTGCTGACAGTGTATACAGCTGGCGACTCCCAGCTACTCAGGGCCCCACTTTCGCTCTCCTGCCTCTTACACAAGTTGTGTATCCTCCTGAAGTCCAGCTGGGACTCTCCAGGGCCCCCAGCCTCGGGTTCACCTTGCAGCCCTCAGCCCCGGGGTCACTCTGCCCCTCGGTAGCCCCTCCTCTGGTGGGCTCACCAGCCAGCACTGTGGTTACTGTTGGCTTCCCTGCGGAGAGGTCCCTTCTGGATGCCCTCCCTGCTGACCCCAGTGTTAGGCCAGCCAGGAAAAGAGTACCCTTCTTCACCCATTTCATGGGCCAGCACTTTGTCACATGGCTCTCAACCTAACTGCAAGAGAGGCTGGGAAATGTGATCCCCGTGAACCCAGGAAGAAAAGGTCTGATGAGTATTTCTAGACTGGCTGTGCCGTAATTGCCTAGAGAGGCTAGGTGAGACCAGGACTCCCTGAGGGCTCAGACCAATCCTGTCGGATGTGAGAAGGGCTGGGGACAGGCTGACAGATGAGGGAAAGGGATGGGGAGCAAAGCCAGAGGGCTCCCAACAATTCAGGGGAGGACTGGACCTTGCAGGCGCACTGCTTATGGCTCCTAGGCAAGTCAGCCTGGTTGAAAACCTTAGGACTTGGTGGACACAAAGTCTTGGTTACATAAAAGAGAATTTGATTTTTTTTAAATGGGCGTCACTTGGACTATTTCAGGGATCCATCTAATGTCTAGATCAGGGCTTCTCAACCTTGGTGTTTGTGACACTTGGGACGGGATCGTTCTTCTCCATGGGAGCTATCCCGTGCTCTGTAGGACATACAGCAGCAACCCTGGCCTCCATTTACGAGATGCTTGTAGCACCCGCTCCTGAGTTGTCACAACCAAAACGTCCCCAGAATCCCCTGGGGACAAAACCACTCTCATCTGAGAGCCAGGGTCTCCATGGATGTCAGAATCTCACGGGGAGCTTTTCCAAAATTGGTTTCCCAGGCTCCCCTGTGGGGGAAAGGGGCTGATGTGGAAAAGCTGAGGAGGGTCTGCCCTGTAAGTGGGGCACAAAGCAAAGGGATTCGTCCTCGCATTAAGTTCTAATTGAATTTTAATCTGATAAAATGGGATTTACAGAGAACATCTCAGGGCCCTCTGCTGCCGCGGTGGTTCTCCATGGGAGCAGTACCCGACCCCATCAACAAGCCTGGTGGAAATGCCGAGACATTTGGCGATGATTCTAATGTCAAAGACTGGAGCCTCTTGCTGGCATCTCGTGGGTGGAAGCCAGGGATGCCAAACAGTGTGCCGCACACAGGACAGTCTGGAACAACAGACTTCTGTTCTGCCCAAGCTGCCATTCGAACTGCTGTGTCAAAACCACGAGAAGCACAAGCAAATTTAGAGCCGTGTTCACTACCTCGTGAAAATCCTGTTCGTGCAGGATAGCTGTAAATCTAGGATTACTGGGTTCACTTATGATACAAGCTTCCAGAGGGCTTAACTTGCGCATAGATTTCTGAAAATCATGCAGTGAACAGATGCTGATGGAAAATTCCCTTGGAGTCAGTTTTTCATGCCCAAGGACAGATCGGGCTTTGTGGGGCCCGAAGCTCTGCAGAATCATACAAAATAGGGGCGCCTGGCTGGCTCAGTCGGTTAAGCATCCAACTCTTGATCTCGGCTCAGGCAATGATCTCGGGGTCATGAGTTTAAGCCCTACATTGGGTTCTATGGTGGGTGTAGAACCCACTTAAAAAAAAATCATACAGGGTGCCTGGGTGGCTCAGTCAGTTAAGCCTCTGCCTTCATTCAGGTTATGATCCCAGGGTCCTGGGACTGAGCCCTACATGAGGGTCCCTGCTCGGCAGGGAGTCTGCCTCTCCCCCTGCTCATGCTTTGTCTCTCTCTCTGTCAAATAAATAATTAAAAATCTTTTAAAAAATACAAAATAAGAAAATTAGGTACACATGTAAATATTTACTTAGAATAAGAACAAAACATGCAACAAATTATAAATTTCAAAGAAAAGAACGACAAAGCTCCCAAACAAAAATCCTAAAGTGACAGTATTTCGTATGAATTAGTTTCCTGAAATATACTTATAATACTTTTTCCTTTTTTTCTAGATACTCTGATAACCTCTTCATGTGACAATCATTTTACGATTGTCTACAGAAACAACAGAAATAATTCAGCCTTAGCTCCATCGTGACTGATTGAAATTCATCTTTTTATTACTGCTAGCTGGGGTGCCTGTAACACACAACTACACACACTGTCCGTACTGCCTAGAGTACTGCGGTAAGTCTGTGCATACGAGCACGGGAATCCTATTCTTATCTGTTGCAATTCATCAAGGGAAAAAAAAACCACATTATATGCTTGTAATGATAAATGTTGCGTTTATTAAGTGTATTAGTTTCCTACTGCTGCCAAAACAAATGACCACAAACTGGGTGGCTTCATACAACATTCTCTCACCGTTCTGGAGGCCAGAAGTCCCAAATCGGGGTCTTTGCTCCCTCCAAAGTTTGGAAGGGAGACTCATTCCTTGCCTCTTTCAGCTCTTCATGGCTCCTGGCCTTTCTTGGCCTGTGGCAGCACGACCCCAGCCTCCGTCTTGATCTTCACATAGCTACTTCTGTGTCTCCGTGGGCCCTCTCCTCTACAAGGACACCAGCCCTGGGACTAGGGCCCCCTTTAATCCAGTATGACTTCATCCTAAATTACATCTTCAGGGACCTATTTCCAAGTAAGGTCGGCGTTATGAGGTTCCAAGTGGACATGAGTTTTGGAGGACACTATTCAAGCCAGCACCCCAAGTATATCGTTGCCAGGAGCATGTCCATTTTGATTAGGCATCAGTGAGAACTGAATCCTCCCCTTGTGTCTGTTGATGGAAGAATTTTCCACAACATCAAGCTGTATGCTTTCCAGACCTTCTTCCTCCTCCACTCTGTGCATATCTGTGGTACTTGGCGTCATAGGTCCAGTTGGCATCTCAATACGACTAGGGAAGTCTTTGTCACAGTGCCGCATGTCTTGGCATAGAAAGTAAGCAGAAGGATTCCAGAGCCACTCTTGGATTGGGATAACTAACAATAAATTAACTATACACACAAGTCACTGTGAACCACATAAATATTTCCCTCTAAGCATAAATTAAATGCACCCCCAACTCAAATTCCCCATAGCCCGATCTCATCTCTGGCCACTTCAGGGCCACCAGATGTGAAGGATGCTCTGCTGTCCACAACACAGAGCTTCCCAAGTTGTGCCTTGCCGAGTAGGGTGACTAACTGAGCTAGTCTGCCGGTACTAAGGAGATGATCTCCTGAGCTGAGGGGCTGCCAGTGCCCAAACCGTGGAAGTTCCAGGCCTACTGGGATGACTTGGCCACCTTAGCACATATCCTTACCTAGATGCATCTATTGCACTGCTAATCCTTCTACCCTATGGTTGGGGGCACACATTTTGGTGAGCTGCTGTCTACCATAGTAACAGGTCCCTCAGAGAACGGAGGGGGCCAGCGTGCAATGTGGGGGGGAGGGGAGAGGAGCAGTTTAGCAACTACAAAGGCCCTGAGGCAGGAGTGCATCTGGCATCGAGGAGGAAAAGCAAGGGGGCCAGTGTGGTTGGAATAGGGAGGTGAGGTAGGATATTCCAGGGCTATCTTCTCAGGTTCTCTCTCCAAGTGTGGGTTGTTCACTTCCATCCAACTGGCCATAATTTGTTTATAAAAAATTGATGACGATCTTGGCTAACTCCTTCGCTAAAACCCAGTTACACAGTCTGTGGCCATTCCCTGGCTGAATAATTTTAAGGTTAACTGGCACAAGCTAATGAAGCCTAAGCTGCGAGGCCCCTCACCTGCACAGACCCCTAACCAGCCCCGAAAGGGGCCCGGGCAACATGTTCACATGTCATGTGCTTTTGCAAAATCGGCAAAAATAAGGCATTCTAACCACATTCGGTTAAGTCCTCTGTCTTGAGTTCTCCTTGCCCTCTGTCACAAATCTACTCTATACCCAGCAAACAGAGTTTGGGCAAGCTGAATGCTGGTGAAAATGATTACATCATGTCCAGGCCTGCCCCACAGACCAGAGAGACCTCTTATACCATACTCCATTTCTGCATTTCTCCCATCTGCTGACTTGATGTTAGCATCCAGAGCCCCTTGGGAAGCTCTGCACTGTGGCCGGCAGAGCCTCTGATAGCCTGTGGCCCTGAAGGACCACACAGAACAGATTCTACCTGGTGATTCCAGAGTCCCTCCCCACAGCCTGGTGATTAAAGCAAGAAATAAACTCTTGTGTTTAGTCACTGAGGCCTGAGGGCTTATTTGTTATATCAGCTAGCATAATGTTAACTAATACAGTCATCTTTTCAGGGAGACCTTCCTAGACTACTGTATTTAAAATTGCAACTACTTCCCCTCCACTCCTCTACTCCCACTCCCTATTTGTCACTCTTGCTTAATTTTTCTCCATAGGCTTATCACCATCTGACATAGCATCTAGGCTTCATGAAGATGAGAAATGTGTCTGTCGTGTTCACTATTATACTTTCAGTATCTAGCCAATAGAAACTGCTGTGACAGTGGAGATATTCTCTACCTATGCTGTCCTATGTGGCAGCCACTAGCCACATGTGTCTACTGAGCACTTGAAATGTGACTAGTGTAACGGAGAAACTGAATTTCTAATTTTAGTTAATTGAAATTGAAAAAGCCACATGTCACTAATGGCTAGCGTACTGGACGGTGCAGATATAGAACAATGGTTCAGTGTAGCCATCCAATAAGTTTTTGCTGAATGCAAGAATCAGTGAATGGATTCAACAAGCTTTTGCTGAGTCTGTTGTGTGCCACACGCAAATGAGACCCTCATGACTCAGTGCATTGGCAGAGGCTAACCTGGGTGATTCACTGAGATCTTCTTAAGTTTATTATTCTATGAGTGGCTAGCTCTGCATTTGAGAAACAAACCCAAATGATTACCCTTCTCTGAGTTTAGGTTGGACAAGATTCATTTCTAGAACATGTTATATTCCATCTGGGTGGGGGAATTCTTTCCCTGCCATTTACAACAGTAAAGCCAAGATAATATCAGAGAAGAAAGTTCCAGTGCTTTGTGTAGTGTGACTGGAGGATAGTTAGAAAGGCTTCAATCTCCAAAGAGCATCCTTCGTCTTCCCTTCTTCTTCCATAGATCTGAGCTCACCACTCAGAAGGTGATAATTACACTGTGGCAGAGATGGCATCTCGTCTCTGAAAGCCATGTTACCATCTTCTTGGACACATGGCCTGACTACATTTCCCAGGTATGTTCGCAGTCAGATTTGACCATGTGATTGAATTATAACATGTATGGTTCCTCTGCAGGCTATTTTTTTTTTCCTTTTCCCTCTGGTTTTGAGATTTTCTCCTTTACTGGAGCGCTCTGTAGTTTTACCACATTTTTTTTTTAAGGTGTGGATTTAATTGATCTTGCTTGGGAAAAGACATGCTTTGTTTAGTCTAAAAACTCATGTCTTTTTTTGGCCCCAGAAAATGTTCAGCCGCTATCTCTTGGAATATTGCTTCTCCCCCATTTCATTTCCCATTGATTATTCATTCTGCAGCTTTGATTAGACATAATTTGGGACTTGCTCCAAATTACTTTCATAGTTATTTCTCTTTACTTCTCTCTCTTTCTCTCCCTCTCCCATTCTGCCACCTGTGGAGTAATTTCCTCACAGGTACCATTTAACTAAGTTTCCTTTTGCCATTGTCTACACGACTGTTCAAACCTGTCCACTAATTACTATGACTCTATTTTTCATCAGTAGAAACTCTATCTGGTTCTCAGTCAAATCTCTCTGGTCTTTTTTCATAGTATCTGGGGTTTTCACTTTGGTTCTCTTTTTTATATCTTCAACTATTTAAAATATACTTACGGCATATTCAAGATGATTCTATAATATCCAACTTGGGATGCTTATTCTCCGGTCTGCTGAACTTTCTAACTGACCCTCACCATGGGAGCATTATTCTATACAATCAAACTTTTATTGTGAATTCTTCTTCGGCAGGTTGGTTTTTTCCCCTGGAGTCCTGTGAGTCACTACCCGTGAAAATGGACCTGCAGAGTAGGTCTGCCTTTGTTTCAGTTGGGAATTCTGTAGCTTTCAAAATGTTCTAGATCCATTTTTATGTTAGTTCTTTAGCTTGTTTCCTGTGCCATATAGGAAATGTGAATTCAAATTATACACCAAGTACAGGGTAGTCCTGGGCTTTTTATCTCCTGTAGAGGACTTCTCTCAGCCCAGGGGCCCAGCCACCAGCGTCCTCATAACTTCCCTGGGCCAGGGTTGCTTCCCTAGTAAGCTTGCCATGCTCCTTTTCAGAACCTGAGATGAAATCTTTGTGGTTCTAGAGTACCTGTTTGGCCTTAGTGCTCTGACTTTGATTCCTTTCTTCCTGTCTGGCATTTGGGGACTTCCTTATCCTTTTCTGATCCCATGTATGTACTTAAATTCTGGATATATATCTCTCTCTCTATATCTATATATATATATATATTACTGGAAGAAGTCTGCTGTTGATTGTTTTTAGAATGTCTCAGAAGAAATCTCCAACTTCTCTTTTCTCTGATTTACTTCCAGCATTCTTGTGATGGTAGGGGGCTGGTCTATGTGACATTCCTAATATAGACTCAAGACCCCATTATGCAAACAAATCAAAGAGACACATAATTTATGTAAAATTAGTCTCAAAAAGACATGATATACTTGTGTATGCTCTTAATGATATACAATGTAAATGTCAGACAGAAGCTTGAAAATGAGGGTCAGAAAACAGTGACCTCTGCATTCTGCCAAATATGTCCTTGGGATAAATTGCATTTTTATTGCATTATATTCTATTATGTCACTGCAATTATATGAGACTCTTGTTGGAATTCTGAATGCATCTATCATTTTAAATATGCATGTATATTATATATGGCATTTTGGGCATTCTACAAACAAAACTCATCATATAAAAATGAAACTGAAAAATGTGATAATTCAATAATGCATAGAAATATGTTGCAAAATAATAGTTTAGGATATAAAAGAAATCATACAGCTTTTAAAAATAAATGTCTGTAGCAAATTTTGTCTAATACATCAATATTCCAAGAGAAAAATAAAAAGAAGAAATTCTCAAAATGATTTCTGGAAGCTTTCAATTTTCTACCAGGCCATCTCAGTAGTATACAAAAATCGTGGCATGAAACAACTCAGAATTTTTGCAAACAATAATTAAGGCATAACAGAAGGTTTTATTTTTCATGTTGGATGGTTTTAAAAAAAAATGGTAAAAAGGATCCTTTTGGCTTTTGTGAGCTCCCTTGACAAAAATGTTGATAAGAAAGAAAGATGAAGAAAAAAATGCTAGAATTTTATAACACAAACAAGACACACAAGCCATTTTCCTAACTTCACACTGTTTGGGAGAGTGACAAAACACCAATTTCCACAAGATGGTCTGTCTTACAAATATGGAACGCTTCCCATGCAAATAGGTATCTGGGGCATTCTGGGTAAGCCAGCCAAAATGGATAGCAATAGCATGTAAATTAAAATAGCAACCTTCCCCATCCCGAGTGTTCACCCGTGCCACTGACGCGCTGTAGAACGTCTGCCAGACCTTGCAATGACATAAATCTCGTGTCTGCAGCCTGCTGCGCGATCACAGAAATGCACCACCTCCAGCATGGAGAGCTCCTTTGTTGGTGCCATGCAGTCAGGAGGACGACCTAACAGAGCATCTGGTGTCCTCTGGGCAGGTCTGTGAGCAGCCTCGTGCTGGGGCTCTGTGCGGCTGTTTCACCATGCTCCCCATCCACACGTGCTACGTGCCGCAACGTGCAGGGGGCAGATAAACAAGCCCGTGCTGAGTTCCAGGAAAACGCAATTACCATTTGAGGAGAACCATTCCATTTGTCTCAACCCAAATGATTTGCAAAATGACGAAGTACAGGCTGTCAGTATGGCTTGTAAGACAAGCACCTGATCCCCAGAAGTGCACGTGCAGCCCCGTCTTCAGGGCAGGCTGGGCTGCTGGAGCAGGCACGGACAGGACAGGTGCCTTGCCCATCCCCCGCCCCTGGTCCTTAACACTTCGGGGCGCTCCAGCCTGACTCCCACTTGCCAGAACCTGCATTTCTTTACCCTTTCTGGTCCCTGACGTCTGCACGGCCCTTCTCTGTGGCAGGCCAGAAGTGCCGAGGAACTGAAGCCGGCTGCCCACAGGGACCATCGGCTAGACAGCACACTCCTTCGCCGCCGCCGTCCCTTCCCTGTTTCACTTGCCTGCTCCCCTCCGGTGTTTCCTCAGAGTTCCAGATCAGCCCCATGTATGGGAGACCTTGTTTCTGAGTCGGCCTCCGGAGAAACTCAAGCTCAGACAATTATCTTCTCCCAGAGGTCCTTGCAACTGAATGCTCTAGCAGGTTTCGAGATGTCAGGGCTTCTGTGGAGGATGACATCCAGTGGCATACTGTGCCGGGTGGAATACACCTTTTCTGGTCTGCCATTCATCTTACAAGTTAGTTCTGCGTTCCAAGTTCACACTGGCACACTCAGCAGGTTTCCTTCCTTACTGCTCAGGTCAGACTTGCTGCAAGGTTCCTGATGCTTCTAGAAAACCACAGTCTCTCTAGTGCCTAAAACATCCACAGGCTCCCTTCAGGTGATGGTGATGCCACTAACAACTATGACAGAAAGCAAGTGTTTTAGAGGACAGCCCCAAGACAGGAAAGCAGACTGTGTTTGGAAGCAAAGTTAAGAGTAGAGGTAAGGCCAGAATTGAGTTAATATTGAGCCACATATTTTGGAATTTAAAATATCAGGTAAAATAATTAGGGCCGGAAATACAAATCAAAACCACAATGAGATACCACCTCACACCAGTCAGAATGGCTAAAATTAACAAGTCCGGAAATGACAGATGCTGGCGAGGATGCGGAGAAAGGGGAACCCTCCTACACTGTTGGTGGGAATGCAAGCTGGTGCAACCACTCTGGAAAACAGCATGGAGGTTCCTCAAAATGTTGAAAATAGAACTACCCTATGACCCAGCAATTGCACTGCTGGGTATTTACCCTAAAGATACAAACGTAGTGATCCGAAGGGGCACGTGCACCCGAATGTTTATAGCAGCAATGTCTACAATAGCCAAACTATGGAAAGAACCTAGATGTCCATCAACAGACGAATGGATAAAGAAGATGTGGTATATATACACAATGGAATACTATGCAGCCATCAAAAGAAATGAAATCTTGCCATTTGCGACAACGTGGATGGAACTAGAGGGTATCATGCTTAGCGAAATAAGTCAATCGGAGAAAGACAACTATCATATGATCTCCCTGATATGAGGGAGAGGAGATGCAACATGGGGGGTTAATGTGGTAGGAGAAGAGTAAATGAAACAAGTTGGGATTGGGAGGGAGACAAACCATAAGTGACTCTTAATCTCACAAAACAAACTGAGGGTTGCTGGGCAGAGGGGTGTTGGGAGAGGGGGTGGTTATGGACATTGGGTAGGGTATGTGCTATGGTGAGTGCTGTGAAGTGTGTAAACGTGGAGATTCACAGACCTGTACCCCTGGGGAAAAAATATATATATGTTTATAAAAAATAAAATTATTAAAAAAATAATAATAATAATTAGGGCCTTTTGTATGAAAGTAACAGTCACTCTGATCGCTTTGGGTCTTGTGGGGTTAAGAACATGCGTGAGAATCATCACCGTTGTCCCCGTGAATATGACTTATGCTTCTTGAGCACCTAGTATGTGGGAAGCACTCTTCTAAGTGTTTTATATGCATCAACTGATTTAAACGCCATAAAATGCTGAGACATAGGCATTATTATCCCCATTTTATGGATGTGGGAACTGAGAGATGAAATAAGGGTGACAGGAATCTTGTTCTTGTACTTACACCAAGAAGGAAAGCAAGAACAGCAGCACAAGGGCCCTCAAGCGAGCCTGAGTGGAGATGTAGGGCCTCTTCACGGGCAGCTCACACTCCATGGCCACCTTCTCTGGGCTCTGCCATTTCTCTCAGTCAGTGTCCTCCTCCTTGGGATTTCTGTGTCTGCTCCTGCCAATCAACCACCTTCTAGCCTGCTAATCTCTTGGCTTCTGCTTATGCAAAGCTTGTTCATGGTCATGGCCGCTCACGAGCCTTCCTCCTCAAGGCTTTTCTGCCTGCCTTCTCTTAGGCACCGTTCCTCTGGGGCTCTCACCCACCTGCCCGACTCTGTATTTGTAACACATCCAGGCTCCCCAGGAAGATCAGGTTGTACCAGTTAATCTGTCATCTCTATTTATGTGGAACTTTTACTCCAGGCTATTGCTGGGCTTTCGATCACGATGTGCTGCTGTTCGGACATGTGTCCATCTCTGCCCAATCTGGTGTGGTCTGAAGATGAGGTCACATGCTAGCAGAAGGATGACCTCTGACTAAGGAACTGCCTGAAGATGGGGACCATTCAGAGGGATCTACAACATGGCGGCTGATGGCCAGAGATGTGACATGCCCAGCACCAAAGGAGACACCCCCTAAAGAGTCTTCCAAGGAGTCACTGAAAACCGGTCAGTGGGCTTACAGAGTATGGCCACGTTTTGCCTTGTTTCTTCCTTCCCTGGATTTCATATCTATGAGAATCAGAGATTCTAGAAAAGTCTGAGTGCATTTGCAATAGGTAGTTGCCTTTACCCTGTCCCAGAGACACAGAGTACAGGGGGAAAGATCCTGGGGAGAAGCCCAGCAAAGGATGTCTCTATCCTGTGCATGTTTCATGGCCTGGATTGGACTTTGAAAACCATGTTAGGCTCCTTATTTGAAGAGGGGTGGATACAATGACAAGGGTTGTTTTTTCTTTTTCCTTTGTAAACTTTTAAAACTGAAGGACAGCATACATAAAGACAAGTGCACAAATCATAAGTATACAGCTCAGTGAATGTTTACAAAGTAAACACATCTGTGTAAGCACCAGCCAGATCAAGATCTATAACAGGAGGCTTTTCTCAGGGCTCTGGAAGTGCTCGTTACCATTCTAGAGTTCATAGGTCATAGGATCATAGAAGATGCTTTGGAAACAATCAGGCCACATCATCATTTTTGCCTAAACTAAGCCCCAGAGTGGCCAAATGTCAGGCACACGGCCACACAGTTAGACAGCATCTGGGTTTTTTGTTTGGTTTTGTTCTAAAGCATCAGGCAGTTTTTCTGTTGCTTAACGAAGTCAGTGCCCATGCATAAACCACCCCACACCCCCACTTCGATGGGGTTGCTCCACATACCTCATTAACGTTCCTTATTTTGTGCTCACTTTAGAGTCAAACCATCAAGGACTGTGATTTCTCCAGGCCCTCTGTGTCCAACACACAGGAAGACAGCTCTCCACACATTTCTGTAGCCAGGGCAACCCAGGGCCACGCGGCGCAAGTCGCAGAGAGTGTGGCGTTGGGGCTCTACCCTTCCACAGAGTGCCCTCCTCCTCGGTGTCCAGTGTCCTCCACTGTCCTGAGGAACTTGAACCCAGTCCATCTGCGGCTCTCATGGCAGAGCTGACGACCTAGCCACCAGGACTGGCCTTCGCCTCTGTGACGCTGAGGTGTGGCTGGAAAACGGCTGCTTAGCCAGCAAGTCCATCTCCCATAGTCGCGGGGGAGGCCCTTTAACTGGCTGGTGACCAGCAGAACATGTGTGGAAACACACTTTTCATTTCTGGGCAGAGGTGGTAAAGAAGGAAGGGTGCCTTCTGCAGACTCTCTTTCCCCATCCGCTGATGCTCCAGACCTAGCTCAAGATGGGGGGAAATGGGCCCCCAAAGGAGGCCACAGAAGGCCACTTGCTGAGCGAGAGCCCCAGCGATGGACTTGACATCAGCCAGAAATAAACAGCTAATGGATTCATCTATTGCGATTCTGGTATTACTGTAACGAACACAGAGCAGTGTTGATGGAGGGAATCTTAAACTTTTCAAAGGCCATCTTTCAAATCATCTCTTTTTGCTTTTCCCAGCTACTGAAGACCACCTCAACCCAATTCCCTTACTCATATAGGAACGACAAATCTTAGACATTCTATGTAGAAAGATAAGGAACTGGTCTTTTTTATACATAAGAAAACATTTTCTAGAGTCATGCACCTTTTTCAGGATTGTTCTAGGAATCCCCCAGACACTGGGGCAAGACCGGTCCCGGAAGAGCAAGGACAGCCCGGAGTTAGTTACGGAGCTCAGCTCGGCACCCTGTACTTCCTTATTGGCTAGAACACTGAACCATCACCTGTATCTGTGATACAGTTTTAATTAGTGGAAATGCAAATTTCTCTTTTGGAATGCTTGCTAATAAAGAAAGCGACCTTTATTCATACTGTTCTTTGACCCATTTAAATAAGACAAGTTTTTCTATAACGGAAATTAAAAAAAAAAAAGACACAGAATATGACAAGGGAGCCCTCTTTATGGGTTTGGTTTTAGGAGACAGTAAATAATACACAGAACGGAGGTGGTTGTTTCATGAAGAGCTCATCATCTCACACAGAGGCACCCAGAGAATGGCCTGTGGCATGAGAGTGCCTGAGTTCAGATCCTGCCTCTACCATGTACAAACCAAGTGACCTTGGGCAAGTCCTTTAATTTCTCCATGGCGCAGCATCTCCAACGGTAAAATGGAGACCAGCAGATGCCTGCCTCTTAGTGTTGTGAGAATGACATTATTTAACACATTATTTAAACTGTCAGAAGAGTGTCTGTCACACAGGAAGCCCTCGATACATACTACTATTGTTATTACAATGGCTTGAGGCCCTGATTTGTCTGTAGTATATCTGGATTCATGTCATAACATAAAAAAGAAAAACAAAGAATTGCCTCACTGGGTCAACCTGGGGCCCTTTCTCTTTCTCCCAAGAACACCCAGCAGCAGCCCTATGGGGCTAGGGACTGGGAAACCCGAGGCCGTGTCTTCTGACACTAACCCTAAGTGGAATTAGTACCACACGTGTTGAAGAAATTTACTGATGTGCATTGAAAATTTGAAATACTCTTTGATTTAATATCTCAGTTTCTGGGAGTGACTGAATATATTCTAATGTGTCTTATTTGTTCTAAATGCAGAAAAGACTAGAAGGCTCTAACGTATCATTGCTGGTGCCTGAAAATAGCAGGAAATCGGGACTGTTCAGGTTTTCAATAGGTTATGGTTTTAAAAAAAGAAAAACTCACAGTAAATCCTGTTGATGAAACCAACCCAGGAAAATGGGGATTGGGAAAACTGTAATAACATGGAATACACTTATGATATAGTATTAAGATGGAAAAATTAATATTCAAAATCTTATCTAAAACCTGACTACAGCTATGAAAAATGAGCCCTAAGTGATAGGAGGAAAGAGACTGGAAACAGGACTAGGCTGGGACTAGGGCCTGAGACAAATCAGGGTCTCATTTCAAGAGGTGAATTAAGGATAGGCTGGTGCCCCTGAGGGGGCCGACGGCCAAATGGAGGGAAGCCAAGGAAAGCATCAAGTCCAAAAGCTGCAGAGCAGCTCAGCTTCTGGGTGTGGGGACTGGAGATAGGGGCCATGGAGGGGGAGCCAGGAACGGTCCTGAGAGATGGCCACTAGCAGCTTTAGGGGGTGTGGGGAGACTCTGGCTGCTTTAAAGGGCCAGTGAGAAGACAGACGGGAAGGAAATAACCTTAAACATCAGCAAAGGTTGTATTCCGGTGATGGGACATACTTAGGATGCTCCTTCCCAATTTGTATCTAGTTTTCCTATTTTCTTTGTTAAACGTATGTTAGCTTTATAATGGAAACAAACATCTCATAAAAGTCTACAGTACTTCTGCAGAGCTAATACCTCTATACATGTATGCTGGAATTGAACAATTAAGTAAATGGATGGCAGATGGTGGGAGCCAGGTTTCTCACTGTTGGAGTGGAAATTTACAGATCAGCAAGGGGAAGAGGCTAGAATGACCCACGTGGTCATGGATTAGTTGGAGACATCAGTATGAATTTAGGGTTAGCTTAATATAGACACAGATGGATATAAACAGAAATATTTATAGAGACGTATGAATGTATGGGTTAGTATACACACCTCTATTTCTCTGTTCTGTCAGCTGGGAGGTCCTAAAAGAAACAACACCCCAGTAACAATGAGCAAACCTACCTCCAAGATACTCATTTCTGTTTTTTTAAAGATTTTATTTATTTATTTGACAGAGAGAGATCACAAGTAGGCAGAGAGGCAAGCAGAGGGAAAGAAGAGGAAGCAGGCTCCCTGCTGAGCAGAGAGCCTGATACGGGGCTCGATCCCAGGACCCTGAGATCATGACCTGAGCTGAAGGCAGAGGCCTTAACCCACTGAACCACCCAGGTACCCCCCCAGACACTCATTTCTAATACTAGTGTACTAGGGTCTAATAAAAGGAATCACAACTCCTTGGAGAAATGGTTGATTCTAGGATTGGGGCAGGAAATATACAAAATAAGCCTGGAGTATCTTGTAGAGCCAGAAAGTAAGGAAATGCTCTTTCTTCTCCCCCTTCTCTCTCTCTCTCTCTCTCTCTCTCTCTCACACACACACACACACACACACACACACACACACACACACACAATGGCAGAGTGATGGACTATGTTGAGTGGTCACAAGGATCAACTGAAAAAGTTCCCAGTCACCAAAGCTGGAACAATTCGAGCAGTAAATATATAAAGTTGTCTTGGGTTCCAAACCAAAGTATAAAACAAACATCCCTGAGTTTCTACTGCAATAAATAAATGATTGAATATCTTAATAAATGGAGAAGACACAGTCTCCCGTGCAGGAGAATCCCAAAGAAATTCTGTAAATATTCACCCTCGAGGAGGTGAACACAGCGCCCTACACCTTAGGTGTGGGCTACCCATAATGACCTCCTTCTAAAGATGACAGTACGGCCAGGGGAGGAAAAGACTAACTTTACAGTGAAAAAATCTGGCAAACTACTTCAGCCAGGTGACCGAGGCCAATATCATCAGTCATGTTGATAATATGTACCCTTAATATGACACAATGAAAATGTCACTCTACGCCTGTGATCTGCCTCCCCAGAGCCATAACTCCAGCCCAATCGTGAGAAAAACATCAGACACATCCCAGTACAGGAGCATTCTACAACATACCTAACCAGTCCTCCTGAAACCTATCAGGGTCATCCAAAAGAAGGGGACATCTGAGAAACTCTCCCAGCCGAGAAGGGCCCAAGGAGATGTGACAACTAAATGTCGTGTGGTATCCTGATGTCCAAGAAAAGCAGCATGAAGTAAAAGCTAAGGAAATCTGAATGATCTGTGGACGCCATTGAATACTCATGTGTTGATACTGGCTCATTAATTGTAACGAAAGAACCACACTACCGTAACGTGTCCATGACGGGGGGAAAGGACGGTATACAGAAAATCTTTATACTATCGGTTCAACTTTTTTATAAATCTACAACTCTTCTGAGCAATGAAGTACAGTTGATTCTCATTATTTGTGGTAATTGCATTCTATAAAATCTCCACGAACACGAACTGGTGAACACGGAGCCATTACCCCTGGCTGTGAACCTCTGGTCACAACATTTTTGGATCAATACATAACCTTCTTTTATGTGTGTTTCTGCTTAAAGCCGCCTCATTTAATATATAGTTGACTCATTAACATTGAATTGATGGCAAATGGCACTCTAGCTCATGCCCAGAAGAAGCTTATCTCACACACATATTTTTTCCAGCACGCACAGCTCAGCCCTCTTACACGAGAAAGCACTTCACTTCTATGCTTCGGGGCCCTTTTAAACAGCGACATCAGCCACAAAAGGCACACGAAAATGCAAAAAACATGGCACTAAGCAGACCACAAAAAGGGCTCTGTGTACAGTATGAGAACTGATACAAGGAAGCAAAACATCACCTTGTTCCACCCAAGGTGGGAACACGTGCACTGGGCCACTCAAAGGGTTCACCCCATGCACAAATCATGTTCACCAATGACCACAAAACTGCCACCAAAATTGATTTGGGGGTTACAAATAAAGTTTAGCAGGTAGGTGAATTCACAAATATGGAATCCATGAATAATAAGGATCAACTGTATATTAACTTTCAAAGGCTTAGGAACATGCTTCCCACTACAGATTTCTCACTTTTGAACTTGTCTAATTCTGTAAGATCTACTTATTTATCGATTCAGTGATTTATTTAGCCTATACCCCTGCCATAGAATAGCCACATGTGGGGACTGGCGCTTTCACTGTGGCTAGTCCAAATGGAGTCGTGCCATAAGGCTCCACAGCAGATTTTGAAGGCTTAGTACACAGAAAGAATGTAAACTACCTCACTCATGACTTTTATATTGATTACACATAGAAATGATAATATGTTAATATAATCGGTTAAATAAAATACACTACTGAAATTAATTTCACCTTATAATGTGGCTACTAGAAAATCTAAAACCACACATGCAGCTTGTGGTTTATTTCTACTGGACAGCACCAACCTACAACATCTCTACGGAAAAGGAACTCCATCATAATATTTGTAGCGTGGAGAAGAACAAAGAACTTAAAATCATTTTATCCTTACAGGGACCATGTAATCCCCTCCTTTTAAGAGGCTAAGGCTCAGACAGGTGAAGTGCCTCGTCCTGCTTCACACAGGCGGCTGCTGGCACAGGACTCAGAGCTCGAGCTCCCGTCTTCCAGTCTAGTCTCTTTCCTTTTGATCTTCTCCCCTGCATGCCCCCACCCCTGCCAATAAATTAGCGTTGGCTAATCCCAAATTGAAAGAGACAATTTCATAAAATCTTACCGGATTTCTATAGGTGGGGCTGTCAGATTTACCGAATAAAAACATGGGATGCCCTGCTAAAATGTGCATGTCTGAAATGCCAGCTTAACTGGGTCTCCTGTATCTATTAGTACAAGTATATTCCACTTAATAGTTGGGACATACTTATACCAAAAAAGCATTTGTTATTTCTCTGAAATGTACGTGTAATTGGTCTTCTGTCTTTAATCTGGCAACCCTATGATAAAGCCTTTGAGGAAAGAGCCTCTTGCTAATTTCTGCCAGGCACTTAGGCACTCATCTTTCTGTGTTCCTCCAAGGAAGAGCACAACCCAGTGAGTCATTCAGCGGCTCCATAATAACCGAGGGAGTCTCTAGACTTGCCTTCCCCTCCGCATGCTGCTTGGGCTGTCAGCGCTATCTTCCAGAACAACCAACTTGCCGGGAATCAAGGCGCAGATCTTAACTGTCCCTCCCAACCTTTATAATCAATTTGAGTTGGGCAAGATGCCAGCTTTAAAAAACGCACAGAACCAATTCTTGTAACTATGGAGATAAGAGGGAAAGAAAAACCCAAGGAAACAGACAAGCTTTCCTTTTCTTGACAGAAGCTCTTCTTAACGTAACAGGCGGCAACTGGTACAAACATTCTAGCCATTTCCTGGACATGTGTACATATCAAAGAGATCAAGGCAAGAGTTTGGTGGATTTTACATTTTATGATTTTGCTTGCCTTCGTTACTATTATTTTGTAGCATACTAAGGGGGGGCGGGTGAGAGAAGCGGTCCATCCAAAGCACAGGCAAAAAGCGGGTACAGGTAATGAGGGGTTCACTGTCTGTAGAGAATTTTAAAACAATAATAAAACTGACCAAAAGTTGTTCTGCTTTTTATTACCCCATGTGCTGGCAATTGTAAACAGCGTCACTGATAAAATACTCCACCTACAGCTCCTCCTCCCCTCCCACCCTTGAAAGTTCTGATATTAAGCAACGCCATCAACCTTTTTTTTTTTTAAACAACCCTGCTTTACATAGCTTTGCTTATTTGTTGTTTGGCGGGGGGGTTGGGAAGAGGTATAGAAAAGAGAGGACACCAGCTAGACGGGGATGCTTAAGCTACCGAAACAGCAAGGGTGTCAACCGATGCAGATCTCCCTCTCAGGAATGTGTAGGGCTATGTCTTAAGGTTTCCGAGGACGAAGTGGCAACATTACGGTAAAAGGAGCACTGGAATCAGGGTCAGAATCCCCAGGTTCAGGATGTGACTCTGTGTCTGCAGAGGTATGCAACTGAGCAAAAAAGGCCTGGCCGCTCTGAGCTCCAGCATCCTCCCTATCAAACAGACTCTAACCGCTCCCGCTCAGCCCGCGCACTTAAAACATAAAAACCTACAAAATCCTGCAGGTGTTTTCCTTATCTTCCAGACTGAAACTGAACCACCACCTATCACAGCTTCACTTTTACCCACAAGACGCCGGTGGGGTGGGGGGGAGGACAAACAGATTCCTTTAAGAGCATGACCCAAGATATTACATGCACCTCACTTCTGCTCCTTTCTGATTGGTTAAAACAGAGCCGCACGGTCTCACACTCCTGCCACAGAGGCTGAGAAATGTGGTCTCTGGCCAGGTGTCCGGGTACAATCTGAAGGTTCTATTTCTAAAACCTGATCATGGACATAGTGTGATAATATGCAGATCAATAACAGTTATTGTCATCATTTTGCAAGCTGGCAGACAAAAAAAAGTTGTTTGCCGTTTACTGCTCTGATGAATGAAATGAGATGAGAAGTCCCATCTTTCCACTGTGCTTGATGAGTTTTAAGTGCTTATCAATGTAAATGGTACTGGTTTCAATGGCAGAATGAATTCTTGGAGTGGTGGATTTCCAAGCCCTTCCATCTGGGGCCTGTGACTGTTCTCCCAGGAGACCTTGTCAGTGTGAATGTGGATCATCTTATGAATATAGTCCCGTACCTCTTTAGGACTGAGCCCCCGTCCTGGGAAGAACACAGAATTTAGACCATTGTGCCACTGCCATGACCCTATCCAGCGGGCTCATAACTGCACAAGCGGTACATCATCTGGTTAGTGCCGTATCATCCTCGGGGTCTTGTGTCACTGCCTCCATAATTAAACACAGACCATTAGCTCTAACCCACTGCACCCGCATCAATTATGCCAGTTTGGATCACAGCTGCAGAAGCCCTCCTTTCCTGTCTTCCACCTCTCTGGAAATAATCCTGCTTGTCTCACCCAGGTATGGCTGGAATTGCCTTGGTTTTCATAAGCATTCAAATCAGCGGGCTGCAGTGCCACGGATGGAACACAGCTTTGGTCTTCCATACGCTGATTAAAAGGTAATTTAACCTCTTCCAAAGGTGGTCTAGCCAATCCCCAGCAGTATTGACATTGTGTTAATGAGAAATTGCTCTCCCGGGTGATAAATTAGCCCTCTGAGACGAGCGCGCAAGCCCATCTTCAGTGGATGGCCCAGGCTTGAAAAGCAAACTTGGTAGGCTCGTCACCATCGGCCCGGCTCAGTTAAATCCGCGGGGACTCGCGCTCTGTGTCTGAAATCCTGGAGCTGGGCACACTTGTAGCCTCCTCCGTAATGCAAGCTGTCCCAATGAGCTGGTTCCCTTGCACGTGCTAGGCAAAGGCGACTGCAGCTTGCCGGGGAGAGGGCGGCTTAATCCGCCTCCGTGCTTGGAGATAAGAAATTCAGCTGATGGAAAGGAGAGAACCAAGCCAGAGAGTCTCAGACTGTTGGGAGGGCTCTGAGCATTCACTTCCTCTCGTGTTTTCCTTTTACATACGAGAAAACTGAGGCCGAGAGGGATGAAGTATTTTGGCCAAAGCTGCAAAATGCATTTTCCCTGACAACCGGGACACTCTAGTCACCCTACCGCACCACTGCTCAGACACCAGCTGTCACGTCACCTGGAGACCCTCAGGTGAAGAAAGCATTCGTCCCACATGAGACTATGAGCCTCCCTTCCGCTAGCACAGCAGAAATAAAGCTCAATCCACAAGGTCAGGCGAGCAAGACACCGCTTTGTTTTGTCTTTTCTTTTTTTTTCAAGATTTTATTTATTTGAGAAAGAAAGAGAACGAGAGAGATCGAGCATGAGAGGGGTAAGGTCAGAGGGAGAAGCAGACCCACGGCCGATGTGGGACTCGATCCTGGAACGCCAGGATCATGACCTGCGCTGAAGGCAGTCACTCAAGCAACTGAGCATCCCACACGCCCTTTATCTTCTATAAAGCGACCGGCCCCATCCTGCCAAGCTTGATCTCACAACCCTGAGATCATGACCTGAGGTGAAATCGAGAGTCAGATGCTTAACTGACCGAGCCACCCAGGGGCCCTTATTAATAGTATAATATAATAAATAAGAAAAATCAATGTATTAATTACATGACATATAATGTAATAATATGTATGTTCATTTATGTAGGTTCACGTGGGGTTTTATTTGGACCCTTGCACCAGATTTACATGTATCCATATTAATTTCATCTGGTTATATTTCACCCATTGCTTCAAGAGTTATGTTGTTTTATGTCTCTATTCTCCATTGAAAGTATTTGTTATTTTTCTGAGATTATCTCCTGCATATCTGATATGTGGCTTCTACACGCCCTTCCAAGTTACGGATAAGAAATAGTGAATAGAATAAGGTTGAGAAATGCCTTCCTGTTGCACCAGAAACCTCTATTACTTAGCAAGCTTGTTCATTCTTCAAACAGCAGCAACTTAATTTTAATAGCAATCGGCTTCTGATTTTCCATATCATCTTTAGGGTTCTAAGAACAGAATTTACCATATGTTGACTGAAGTTCGCATCCACTGCCATCTATCTCTTGGCTCTGATCTACCAATCAAGGGAGAAAACTAAGCATATTGGTTTCTTATATCCATAGTAATGCTATTTAACACAGATTCTTAACGCTTGTCATGGCCTACAGTATAAGGTGTTCAGTTTGTGTATCTGAGGGCAGACCAGGGGCTCCATACACCTAATGCGGGGGCGGGGGTGGAGGGAAGTTGTTGATGGCCCCTCTGGTTGGGGAGGGAGAGAGCAGGTAAAGGAAACGGACGGTATTATGCAGAGGGCTCCCAGCAAAGGGAAGCGGCTGGGAGGTGAGAAAGGGAGATTAGCAGAAGAGGAACGTCGGTTGCCTGGTAGTATCCGTAATGATAGCAATAATACTAATAATCTCTAATATCAGTCAAACGTATTACGTGTCTAGCACTCTGCTAAATGCTTCACATGGATGCACCCATCCATTCCCCTAACGACTTTGAAAGGTGAGAGTTATTATCATCTCCACTTTGCGGATGGAGATACTGAGGCACAGAGAGACTAAGAAACATGTCCAACATCACAAAACTAGTAATTGAGATAACCAGGATTTGAACCTGGCCATCTGATACTCCCTCCTAAGCATGCAAACCGCTCACCCCAGGACACACAGTGTGCCACTGTACTACAGTCTACCTACTATTATTACTGGTGTGTACACACACAGGCACACACACACACACACACACACAACCATGGCCAGGAAGTGAACTGTCATTGCCTTTCTTATGTGCTCATAAAGGAGCTGACTGTGGGAATCTCTCTTTGTGCTTATTTGGAAACAGTTCTTTGAGGAAAAGGACATTTGGGTCACGCCCGTGCTTAGGGTGACCAACTTGTCCTATTTTCCCTGGAACTTCACCAGTTTTAGCGCAGAAAGTCCCATGTCCTGACTGTATGTTTGGTTATTTCTTCCCACTGAATACACAAGGGGGCATTGTAACCATTCAGTCGTGTACTCCTCAAACATTTATTGGGCGCCTAATCAGAGGTGCGAGTGCTGCCCAAGAACCTAGCGAGGAGGACGAGATGGCACGACAGGAACGTGAGGAACCTTCCATGATCCCCCATCGGGAAGAGTAAAATATGTCCATGAACGAACACTTACGTGGCCCTGGGTGCCAAGTGCTACACCGAGCACCGTCCATTTAGCATTTAACCCTCATGAACACCCCAGGGCACAGTTACTCTCACAAGCGCCCTCACTGTAGAGAAGCAGAGGCAAAGAGGGGCCGAGTACCCTGCATATCACATAGCCGGCGAGTGGCCCAAAGCCAGATTTGAAGCCGGGCAAGGCCCTCCTGGCTCCAGAGTCCAAGCCTCATTGGCGGGCAGGACTACTGTGGTAGGCTTCGAGAAAGGGACCTGAATCCCGTTGACAACTCTGTGTGCCCTCAGCCTCTTGCCAGCCCTTCTTAGAGGTTTGTCCCTAGCTCCCTGGTTCTCAGCCCTGAGGGCACACTGCCACCCTCTCCTCAGGGAATTTAAAAGACACTACTGATTCCCCAGGACCCCTCCTGCAGAGATTTTTATGTAACTGAGTCACTTTGACCCCGACATCAGGATTTCTTTGTAAAGATTTTCTGTATTTATTTCTATGAGGGAGAGACAGAAAGAGAACTCCAGCAAGAGGGAGAGAGAGCAGGGGGAGGAACAGAGGGAGAAGGAGGGAGAGAATCCCAAGCGGACTCCATGCTGAGCATGGAGCCTGATGCGGGGCTCGATCTCACCACCCCGAGATCACGAGCGCAGCTGAAATCAAGAGTTGGATGCTCAACCGAGCCACGCGGGCGCTCCATGGACATCATGGTTTTTAAAAGCTCTCTCAGGGGTCTAACGGACAGCTGGGTCTGAGAACAAGGCGGCGAGACGGTCCCATGTGGCAAGCGGGGCTGAGTCTTCTAACCAGTGCTTCTCAGTGCTAACGGGCGCCTCTGTCAGCCAAGAACTTGGTCACAACGCGGGTTCTGCTTTGGGCGGTTTGGAGTGGGGGTGGGAGGACCAGAGTTTCAGCATTTCTAACTAGCTCGCAGGGTGCTGATGTTATTGGTTTATAAATCGCACTTGGGGTAGAAAGAATTTTGAGGCAAAGGGTAGTCCATAGACCTACTGAGTCAGAATCTGCATTTCTAATGCACATTTGAGTTTGAGAATTCGTACTCAAACCCTGAGCTCCCCACCGGTTCTGGGAGTGGCTCACAGATGTGCCAAGGTGTTGCCTCCCCTCGGCTCTCAGAAGCTTGGTTGGTGACCTCCAGGTTGTGACAGTAAACAGCCCCAATGAGCCCAGGTGTACACAAATAGTATGTTTCCCTGTTGACCATCAGGGAGAAAGAGTGAGGGGACCTGTTCTAATAGAACCTTGCCACCCTCTTCTTCTGTCACACCTCCAGCAAGCCTTCACTCACACTGTCTCTCCCGCCTGGGTGACCTTTGACCAGCCTTAGCGGACTTCTGAAGGTCAAACTCCGGTCCTAATTCTTCCTCTATGGAACCACTCCCATTTCCACACGGCCATGTCAAACTAATAGACTTTTTTTTTTTTCATATCACAAACACCAAATAATACTTCCTGTGTGTCAGGCTCTGTTCCAAGCCCCTAACATCATTCATTCACTCATTCATTCATTCAATCCTCATTGGCGGGCAGGAAAAAGGAGGCACAGAGCAGTGGAATAACCTGCTCAAGGTCACACAGCTAGGAAGTGGCAGGGTCAAGATTCAAACCCGAGTAATCTGGCTTCAGAATCACTACACTGAACCACAATGCTAAGATTCTTCTCACCAGCGTGGGACTTAACTGTAGAATTTGCAAACGATGCGGAGCTTGGACAGAGAGAGAAGATGTAGGAATTTCCTGTAGCTGCTGTGACAGACCACTACTCACTGGGTGGCTTAAAACAACAGAAATGTATTTTTTCACAGTTCTGGAGGCCGGAAGCCCAAGCTCCCCTTGTTTGCAGAGTCACGCTCCCTCCCAAGCCTCGAGGCGAAGATCCTTCTTCGCCTCTTCCTGGCTTCCGGTGGTGCCCAGCGATCCTCGGGGCTCCCTGGCTCAGACAAACGTCACCCTCTTCTCGGACTCCATCACCACAGGGACTTCTCTGTGTGTGTCTCTCTGTCCTCTCATCTGCTTATAAGGACGCCCGTCATTGCGTTAGGGCCCATGCCACTCCAGTAGGCCACGTCTTCACTCCTCAGACCTGCAAAGACCCCATTTCCAAATAAGGTCACCTTCTGAGATCCCAGGTGGACATGAACTTGGAGGGGCAGGGAAGCCACTACTCAACAGAGTACAGAAGAGCACAGAGATTGCTTCAGGGCAGAAAGTGTCTCTTAAGAATCCTCAGCTACTATTTGCTTCAAAACACTGCTGAGGCCTTAGGACCTGCGACTGACACTTTCCAGACTCCACTGGGGTGTACCGAGCCACGGAATCGCTGCGAGTTTGGGTCAACAGACTGCAGTTTCCTCAGTGCCAAGAGGACATCTTTTAAAAGCCTCTGCCTGCTGATCATGCTTGCACATTCTCCCCAGACCACGTCAATCAGATTGCTTTCACACGTAAACAGGTATAACAAAGCTGCTGCTTCTGAAGGTTTGGTTGGTGGCAGGTGCAGAGGTGAAACGTACGCCTTTGGAGCAGCCGCGCGTTACCCAGGCTAGCCTACAATGGGGCAGCAGCCCTGGGTAGCCTGTGGCGATCTTTCGGAGGAACCGTGTGGACGTGAGAGCTTCTCTGTGAAACAGCCGGGCCCTCTCTGTGATCAGCTCAGGAGGAATCCTGTCGTCAGGACTCCAGGGCCACAGCACAGATATTCCGAGCCAAGAGCAACTGAAGCAATGTGCAGGGGAAATTCTAAGTCCAGGGAAAGAGCTGAAGAGGATGGTATCCGTGCTGCAGAACTCTTCGAGAAGGGGCTGGGCCCTGCTGCCGTTGCAGGCACTGGGCGGGAGTGGATGGGTTGTAAAGGAGTCAGTATTCGAAGAGTTAGGAGCTGGAGTAAAAGGAGAAGCTGTGACTACTGATCAAACAAGTAAAAAAAAAAAAAATCAGGAACTAAGTGACCAAAAGGTGATTGAAGTGGAAAATAATGACCTTGAGGACTCTCTGTCCTGGAGAACGGACACCGGTGGAGAAGCCGCTTCTGAGGACGAGCGGTGGTGGTACCGAGCGCAAGAACGTGAACCCTGCAAACCAGAGGCGTTGCTGTTGCTGGGCCCTGAGGCATTAGTACTCAGACTATTCTAAGTGAGCCCGTCGGGCTTTCCTTCCTGCGATCACTGCCACACCTACAAAGAGGAAACTGAAGGAACTGAGGTCCCCCCCTCCCAATGACGGGGCCCCAGTCACTACAGCAGACCTAGAAGGAAGAAAAGCCCAGATTTCCCTGATTCCCGCAGCTTGGTGGAATTCTCACATTTGGCTCCCAGCTCCGAAAGCCCAGAGACCATCTCAAGCCATGAGAGAACAATCAGATTACGGAGCAGAGACCAGACACACAAAATAGGAAGGACTGACAAAACCTCTTGATGCCGAGTAGCATGTGTGAGAAGGGGCCACACGCAGACATATTCCCAGAAGAACTGACCATCTCGTCGCTTGTCTCCACTGTACCAGAAGATTAAAGAAGCCTGGGGCTTCATGCCCTCTTTGCAAGAACGTTCAGCTGGTTATTAAGGTTTTTATGGCGTAGCTGAATGGGCGAGTTGCAGAGAAATGATAACCAGAGCCAGGTCAGGGATAAAATTGTCAGTACGGAGCATCTCCACTCAGCGAGACCCACTGCATCCGTTCTCTGATTCATGCCAACGTCTGTGTGTCGGGGCATTTTCCCTTCCAAGTTCATACGGAATTTGAGAGCAGTTCTTTAAAACTAGATCATCAATCTGGGGGCTCCGTTTACATGGAGAGTGACTTCAGTCACTCCATTCTCCCTCTAAAAAAGAGCTTCTGGGAGGGAGCAATTACAAAGACAAACAGGAAAACACATCCATTCCTCAAATTATCTGAAGATTAATCTTCTCCCTAATTAATTTTCTTGCCTATCTTTCTCTTCTGTTGGAGAATGCTCTTTGGCATAAAAATCCAATGGCTATGGAAAACACTATGAGATGGCTATGAGAAAAACACTAAAAAGAGAACAATCAAAAAACACAAGTAACATGACATGTTATTGATCATTTACTTTACAGTCTAGCTACATGGATCTGAGAAGTCAAAAGAAAAAATAAGAAGCTTGAAAAACAAGAGATTTTATTTGTTTCATGTATGCCCCCAGAACAATGGCTATCTTTTTGCTAACTTTTTGCTAACATATGCCTCAAAGAATTTTGAGAAACTATATGCTCTTTTCCACATTAAAAAAAAACAACCCTGACATATACTGAACATACAATAAAATGCAGAGTTCCCAAAGGTTCCTTGCCTATGAGTTTTAGGCATCTGAGTACCCACCACCCAAAACAAGCCACAGAACATTTCCATCACCCCAAAATTGTCCTTCTCGTGCCTTCACGGGTAATCTTCCATTTCCTGACTCTCACCCAGGATTAGTCTTCCTTCTGCACATCTTTTTTATTTAAATTCAATTAGCCAACATATAGTACCTCATTAGTTTTAGGCGTAGTATTCGATGATTCATCAGTCGTGTACAACACCCAGCCTTTTGCACATCTTCAATTTGATACCTAAATTTTCAAAATACACTTTATTGCATACAAAGGAAAAACTGAGCAGCTAACACTTTACATATTTACATTCCTCTTGGTGAGGAATGATTGACAAGGAACGTAGAACCACTGTGCGTGTTACTTGTAATCTGCAAATATGCAGAATTTTACTTAGAGATGGCTACTTCTCACACTTGGGGCCCAGGTACTACTCTCTCAGTCTTTTCCATGCTCTTTATTTATTATGTCCTGAATAACATAACCTCATCAGTATCGGTAAGAACACTAAAACATGGGTTTAGTGCTGAGGGAGCCAGTCAGGCCACTGGTGCCCTTTCTAGAATGCCACCTTTCTAGAATGCAGTCTTTCCTAATAGCAGGTAGTAAGGGGAGGTAGGAAAGTGTGTTCCACGCCGCATTTGGTCATTCAGTTGGCATTCATCATAACCTGCCTTGAACCACTGGATAACAGTTTGTGGATGAGATATCTTATGCCCCCCTGGACTGAGGTATGATGACAAAGGAACAGAAATTGGAACCAGAAGACTGGGGTAAAAGACTCAATTCTGCCATTATGATGTGATCAGGGACAGATTCCTCAAAGTTTCAGAGACTCTGTAGACTGCCAAACAGAATGAAAACCCACCTCACTGGGACATTGCAAGGAGAATTTTGGCAAGAAGCATAAAAGTGCTTTGTAAAATGTCAAGTTCACATCAGTGAACTCTATCACTATTCTCTGAAACAGGAGCTAACTCTTACACTTCTTTGTACCCTTGCTGAACACGGCATGTAGGAGATCTTAACAAGTATGTGTTAACTGAGTGATATATTTGTTAATAATAAGAATAAAGAATTATAAATGTTATTACTTGGGGAATCAAAAATTTACAAATTAAATTCTCAGTGCACCCATATGAACATAGATTTCTTACCCTAAGCTTAATATGAATTCATGAGATAAAAGAAAGAACCCTTTTACAGTTTTTTAAAAAGCGATCTGCAGAATTCCATCCCTCAGTAATCTGAACGTCTGTACGCAAAATTATCACCGCTCATTCTTTTCCTACCAGGAAAGTTAAGTAATAGCACATGGTGTAACCTCTTTGGAGCATCTATTTGCTATCCTTAATTACATCTGCAAGTTCCCCCAAGAACCATTCCGAACACTTTCACACTTACATAAATTGTAAAGCTAAGAACAAGAAATACCATTCTGGTAAAGAGGAGGCCACACCTGGTTTCATGGATGATTAATTAGCCCACCTAGCAAACCAGTGTTAAAGTCCCACTATGAGCCACGTATTCAGGACTAGGATACAAAAACAAGGTGACAGAGAGGGTGCTGGCCAAGATGGACCAGCCCCCACTGATTCCAACTGAGAACTCCAGGCAGGACACAACAACAGCAGCAGCAAATGGCAGAAGACTCTGAAAAAGCAAATAATAGCAGACAGATGGGGGAGGCAAGTGAATGAAGTCAGTATGGTGGCATACTTCCTCTAATTTCCCAGTTGAGATCCCTTGGTGGCCCAAGTTGCAGAGCTGTACAGTGGCTCTACATATGTCGTGGCTCCCCACTCCCGTACACCCTAAGTTCTCTCTACTCAACAGAGAAGAAGGGGGAGTACCGTATGTGAGAGGTTTTATTGGGTTAGGCCTAGAAGTGAGGCACATCAGTCACATGGTCACGCCTAACTGCAAAGGAGGCTGGGAAATGTAGTCTAGCTACCTGCCAAGAGGAAAGTAACACAGAGATACTAACCAGCATGAAAAAAGTCTGTGTCGTAACTGCCCTAGTACACAAAGGGGTGCACAGGGAGATTCGTGAACATAGCAGGGACTTTCAATCAGAATGGGGAGGCAGAGACCAGAGAAGGCTTTCTGAAGGATGGGATGTGAGTTTCAAAAGGTAATCAGGAAGGTGAAAAGAGGAGCGTGGGAGGAGACTAGAGCATGTGTAAAGCTGCAGACACAAGAAACATGCTGATGAATTTGGGAGACTCCGAGTGATTCCTTCTTTTTTGGGCAATAGATGAATGCCAAGAGAGCCAGGAGATGAGCCTTGAGAGGGAGGCAGGAGCCAGGATTTGAGCCAGAAATCACTGCTGTATTTTAAGCAAAGGTGTAATAGAAACTGGTTTCCAACTCAGAAAGAGCTTGGTAATTGTGTAGAGGGTAGTTGGAAGCAGCATAGGAGTTAGCAGACTTTTATCATGGTCCAGCCAAGAAGCAATTTGGGCTTGAAGTAAGCAGTGGGGTACTGTGAGGGGATCAGATATGAGATCTGAGATGTTCATGAGTCAAAGCTCAAAGACTTAGTAACTGATTAAATGTGGTATTTGATATATGAAAGGAGTCAAGGAAAATCCCTTTGTTTCATTCATTTAACAAATATTTATTGAATATCTATTATCTGTGTTCCTCTAGGTGCTGGAGATACAACAGTGAATAAATAGGCAGAGTTCCTGTCCTTGTAGAGTTTACATTCTGGTGGAAAATTTTAAAACACTCACAAGTAAATATAAATGCACAGTGTGATTATATTTAGCAAATAACCTGCTGTGTTTGAGATATCCTTATGGGACATCCGTATGGGGGTTGTTTAACTGTAAGTTATTTCTATGAGTCTGCTGCTCAGGAGAGAAGTCTTGGCCATGGATGTGGTTTTGGGAGTCATCGGCATATGCGTGGATGCAAGTGACAAGAAAACCAGCACAAACTAGTGCATGAAGAAAAGGGAATCCATGGCTGAAGACACCAAAAATCCCTGGGGTTGTTTCTTCAGCTTCAGGCATAGCTAGATGCAGGGTTTTAAATGACAGTACTGAATTTCTGTCTCTTTTAATTAATTTCTTGGGCTCTTTTGGGCATGATGGCCTCTGGCAACCCCAAAGTCCCCATTTCACATCTAGTCATTGAACGACTCCGCAGAGATTTGTTTTGGTTTTTGTTTTCTGATAGCTCCAGCAGAAAAGTCTCTGTAAAGACTATGATTCATTAGGGATTACATGTCCATTCTTGAACCAAGCCCTGTAACCTGGAGTGGAACATTCTCATTAGCCATGCCCAGGTCATGAACCCAAACCTGTTACAATGGGTGGGACAGGGTCAGCTCCAAAAAACCCACAAGTGTGTTCCTCCAGGAAAGAGAAATTCTGGTACTAGCAGGTAGGGAAAGTGCTGTTGAGCAGGCAAAGACCAGAATGTTCTCTACAGGTGGAAACTAAGGGTTGAGTATTAGTGAGATCACCCTGGGGGGACCTATAGAATGAGATCCTAGAACTGATGTCAAAATTCTGGGAAGCATGACACTTAGGAGCTGAATAGAAAAAAAGGTGATCCTGCGAAAGAGATGCAGAAGAGGCCAGAGGTGTAAGAAGAGATCCTGAAGCCAGGTGATGTCCCAGAAACCAACTGAGTGAGTTTCAAAAAGAACTGAATCAAGAGTCACAGAGAAGTCAATGAAAAGGAGGACAGGGGATGTGACCTGATATCTTGGCCACAAAAGCCCATGAGGTATAGCTAGGCACTGCTCCTTGGAGAGCAGAATATGCTATGAAGGAGAATATACCAGATTGTTGGAGAGAAAGATCTGGAAATTTCACTAAAGCAAATGGCTCTATGTGTAGCAGCTTCTAGAACTGACAGGCATATCCAGAGGATTGGGAAAACTGTGGGATGAACACGAAGCATCTCTCTTGAACCTCAATTCTATGCACAAAAACAAAAACAAAAAACAAAAAACAAACCTATAGGATGGGTCACATTATTTCTATAACAGAACAGACATAGCTATATTATGGTGCAGGACGCAAAAATCTGTGGGAATTTTAAGCTAAAATATTAACCTTTCAAGAGATTTGTACTTGCAACAGGAACCCTTCAGACTCTACTCCCAGAGTCCCTTGCAGTGAACATCCCTTCCTCTCTGGCAAGGGGGTCTGCGGGTAGACCAGAACAGGAAGCCTGATGATTTCTCATCTGCACATTTGCCTGCTGCTCTGTAAATAGGATGTTTCAGGACAGATCCACTAACAGATAATGATAGTAATGACTATAACAGACACCGTTCTACAGGCTTGACCTCGGGTATGCCTCATAATAATCCCATGAGATGAAGTACTATTATAATCACTCCTGTTTGAAAGATGAGGAAGCTGGTGCATGGAGAGGTTGAGTAACTTACCCGAAGTCACACAGCTCCAGATTTAAACCCGGAGATTCTGGCTCTGGCTTTTGAGCCAGTGTCCATCTCCACGGCACACACTGCCGTGTTCCGCCCCTTGGTGTCCCCGTGGTGCACGTGTCACACCCTACGTGCTGATACTGCCGCAGAAAAACTTGGCCCTGTTAAGAGGGTCTATAAATGTTTAGAAGAGGCCCGGCTGGGGAAGCTCTGTCCCACCCCTGCCCGATCCAGGCCACTGACTGGTGATACCAGGACATGCCATAGAGGCTCAGAAGCCCTACAGCCCTACTCCCCAGGCACCATTGCACTGGTGACCTTGGAACCATGGGAACTGGTTGGTTCACTGGGTGACATTTATCTGAGCCCCACGATTCCCTTTTTGTTTGGACTTGCAATTTTAATCTTCATGGGTTTTAATGCATTCCCCAAATGAAAGAATAATTTCAGAGGTGCTTTATACAATAGCTAGTTTCATAAAAGCATTTTAATATAAGCTTTTTACACCCTGAGTATGAAGAGAAAAACAAATCTGCAATCACCTTGTACTGATCTGTTTTCCTTGAATGTATATGCATAAATTACTTTTTTACGTTATTTCTGAATGTACACAAAGATAGCCTGAGCAGTATATGAACCCCCATAGCTCTGTCATTCAGCAACAACCATTTACCCGTGGCCAATCTCAGCCATTTCCTAAGTAAAAACCAACTATCATGTCATTTCATCCATAAATATTTCTGGGCGTATCGCTAAAAGATAAGAAGGATTTTTTTTTTTAAAGATAACTGCAATACCAGTCCACATTCATATTTCCATAAATTACTTTTAAAATTCTGCTCTTTCTAAAGTTCTAGACCTTTTAATTATTAACTTGATTTTGCTATTGCTGATATAATTTTTAAATTTTTTATTATGAAAAAACAAACTCCCAAATGTAGAGAAAACAGGAGGGTTAACCCCTGCACCCATCACTTAGCTTCAACAATTATCTATATTTGGTCAATCTTGCTTCATTTACTTTCCCCTTTTTATATCCTCCTTATGTTGGCTGTTCATAAAGCAATCCCCCAGACAACACTTCCTGTCACTGGGCATGCATTCTTGGCTTGGTTGGTGGCAAGAAAATGTAGAGGTGTTCTCTGGTAGGCAGTAATGTATTTGTTTCATTTCTAAATCCCTGGAAAAGGATTAGATGAATTGCAACATTTTCAGTGGATCAGATAAACTGCCACTTGGAGTCTTTGCTCTTTTTTTTGAGTAATATTTAAAATAAAACCAAATTCTAGGGGTGCCTGGGTGGCTCAGTGGGTTAAAGCCACTGCCTTCAGCGCAGGTCATGATCTTAGGGTCCTGGGATCGGACCCTGCATTGGGCTCTCTGCTCAGTGGGGAGCCTGCTCCCCTTCCTCTCTCTCTGCCTGCCTCTCTGCCTACTTGTGATCTCTGTCTGTCAAATAAATAAAATCTAAAAAAAAAACCAGATTTATAAAAAAATAAAATAAAATTCTAAACAAATGGCACTAACAGTCTATGACATGACTACCAAACAGAGTATCTGTGTCATACACCCTCTGTCAGCTGTGCCCAGATCTTTAAAGGTACACATTTTTCCAAGACTAGGTGGATAAAAACTGAAACAACAAAAAAAGTAAGCCTAATTCTGAAAAAAAAAAGAAAAGAAAAAATGTAAAGAGACACCATCAGCTTGTTTAGATTGGAAATGGGGCCTGAATGATGATACTCCCATTGGCAAAACCCCTGGCTTCCTTTCACACTCCTAAGTTTTAATATCCACTCTTTTTTTTAAAGATTTTATTTATTTATTTGACAGACAGAAATCACAAGCAGGCAGAGAGGCAGGCAGAGAGAGAGAAGGGGAAGCAGGGTCCCTACCGAGCAGAGAGCCCGATGCGGGACTCGATCCCAGGACCCTGAGATCATGACCTGAGCCGAAAGCAGAGGCTTAACCCACTGAGCCACCCAGGTGTCCCATATCCACTCTTTTCTAAACCTCTTAGAAGCCCTTTGAGAAGAGGGCATTTCCTTGCCTGGGAGGTAGAAGAAGTACTTCAGGCTTTGGGGTCTCCGAAGTTAATGACACAGGTCATGATTTGTTGAGATCTACCAAGATGACCTTGTTTTGTCTTGTGAAGACTTACATTGAAATCCATGGTAACACCCATGGTAACTGTGAAATCATGGTGTGCCACCATATTGCTCATTCTGCGGTTGCCACCACAAGCAAATGACAAATAACAGCCATACTGGCTTATACACCCTTAAAAGCCCAGGGGGATAATGAAAACTTGTCACGGTTTAGGTCAAGTACCAGCAAGCGAAGAGCTGTCAAGCATTTTCAGTGCCAATGACAGAAAATCTAGGCAAACAAAAAGTAATTGGTGAGGATTATAAATCGGTTCAATATTTTTGTAAAAGGTTCAGCAGTACCTATTAAAACCAAACATGCATATACCCTATAACCCAGCAATTCCAGTTTATGGCACTAGAGGTCAGAATAGTGCTTACCCTGGGGTAGTGGCTAAGGGGGGCAGGAGTGAGACTTGTGGGACTCTGGAAATGTTCTACATCTTGATCTGATGAAGTCACATGGGTGCAGACATAGGTAAACATTCATTAAACTGTACACTCGGTATTTGTGCACTGTCCCGTGAGCCATACCTCAAAAAAAAAAAAAAGACAAGAAGAGAAGGGAAAAGAAAAAAGAAAAGGAAAGAAACGAAAAGAAGAGGGAAAAAAAGGAAAGAAAAGAAAAGAAATTCATTAAAATTCCAAATAAAGAGGCTTTTGCAAAGTGCCGGCAACTTAAGAGGACCTCGTCTCCGGATTAAGACAAAATGCTTGTTCACCAGGAATTCATTATAGTTCCCCAGGTAGAGAACTGCCAATCAAAACGTGGAGGTTGGGGTGTGGTCTCTTTACTTTCCCTTAAGACAGTAGGACTCACTCATTCCTTTCTCCACAAACCTGGGTCCCACTGAGACAAAGACTCACCTTCCCTAGAAGGGCACCCACTGCTGTATTCATGTGCGCTGATAGACGCTTTACCTCTGGCACCTCTGACAATTCAAATGGCTTTTCTTTGACAAAATGATTCCAATGGTTGATGATCGGGCTGCTTTTGAATTGCCCTTTCTTGGCAAAGCAAAAATTGTCATATCATATGCCAAGTTACTTTCTAAAATTAAATTGAGTTGAATGGCAGGCTCTGCCGGTACTGCTTAATACTTGCTCATAATTACATTGTAGCCTCTGCCATTCCACGATACATCTGAGCACCCTTTGATTATTCATGATTCATGGTGTGTTCAGTTACTCAGGCGCACCTGCTCGGTGGTAGATCAGCGAGAAACCACCGGAGCTGAGTTTCTATGCTGACACGCTACTGGCAGAGCAGCCTAATTCTCCCAGTGCCTCTGCCTGATGGAGCACTGCTTGCACTGAGCTCCTCTCTGTCCACAGATTTGAGAGAAATTGTAGTTTGCAATGGGAGGCAGATCTGTACCTCGGGTCTTATACCTGGGAAACTCTAATGGGCTCCGTCCAGGTGAGCCCAGCATCAAGAGATGTGCCCACTTAAACTGCCAGCTCCTTGGAAAGGAGGCAGACCTAATGGAAGGGCATCGGGCTGTCAGGAGATGCGGTTTCCAGTTTATGATGAGAAAACGGGTGAGGAAAAAAAAGAAAAAAGTTTGAAGGGCACAAGAAAGAGCATGGAATCAAAATATGGGTAAATCCAAATACATTTTCTAGGTTAAAGTGGTTTTATGTTTGTTCCTATGCAGGCTTACAAAATCTGATAGTACTAATGCAAGAATCTGGCTATGATTTAGAAGGAATTGATACTAAATTGGGAAACAAAATGATGTTACATGTACCAAAACTGAACACTATTTTATTATTCACGACTTGGTATCACAACCTTATGGCAGCTTTTAAATATGAAAAAACCTGTGAAGATATAATGAATTAAAGCTGTGGAAGTTTTATAGCGACAAAAAAAATGCTCTATATTTCAAGGCATTACATCCCCTGGATATTTTTATGATTTTAATTCAAGGGTCAAATTTTTATGGTTGGGTAAACAGTCAAGAAAGATTCCATCAACTGCTTTTCAATAATTATAATAGGGGGAAACACAGTATACCTTTGCTATTTAAAAGATTTTTTTTTCCAAGATCAGAACATGTGTTCCACTTCATGGTATCAACCACAGAGCAAAACGGCTCTAATTGGTAACATACTTGGGGCATAGGACTGGATTAAAATGACTGAGAGTTATAAATGTCTGAAATGTCTATTTTAGGCACAAGCAGGGGGAAATGGCACTAATTTCGAGAGTGTGCACATAATGATTACATTAGCCCACAGAGATGAAGAGTATATCAGCATGTACCCTGGAGAAGAAACACCATATGAATAACGAATGAGCCAATCAATTCTTTAGTGGGCGGCAAGTACCATGAGTACGACCTTGGCTGACTGCCTCTTCCCTCCCCCACGCCACCATGTGGCCAGCCCATTTCTCCAGAATCGAGAATGATACCCTCCTCTGTAGTATCCACCAAACGAAATCAAGTGCTTTTATGGATACAACGAAAAAATGCCAACTAATCTCTGACTCTTGACTTAACCTCTGACCCACTGGACACCAGCATTTTATATCTTCTCCTTGGTCGCAAATTGCTTTTGGAATAAGGTGGTGGCTCACAGTGGAGGTGTGCCAAAAGACAGATGTGCACACATCTGGCCTCCATGCACACACACGCACACATGCCTTTTTTTGCTGCTCTTTCACTCTTAGGTGCTGACTCCTGGGCGCAACAAGCAAGGTAAGGGCAGCCCTCCCTCCCTTGTTCCAGCCTCTCTGTATGGGTGTGGGCGTACACCTGCGCCTGGAGAGTATTCTAGGAGGAGAGAACAAGTCTGAGTGGCAGAAGGCTCAGAGCGAGGGTGCTAGAACCAAGGGACAGTCACTGCTGGTGGGGGACCCTGCCCTCATCCTCTGTGCATTCACCTTTCCAGTATATACGCTGACAGTGCCCAGCTTCGAGCAGTGTCTTCAATTCTCTGCCTGAGGTTTTCTCATGGCCTGACAATGGAGTCATCTAGAGGACCCATGGAATGAGCACCCCGAGAGCACTGCCCTCACTCGATACAGGATGGACGGGGAAGTACATACGCCAGCTTTCTCCCCCCTTAATCAGGTACAACTCCAAGGCATGCTCTACTGAGATCCCCCCCAGAGCTCCCCCAGCAGGAGTGAGCCCCAACTGCCCGCCCAGGCAATATGCTCTGTCACGTATCTTTCCCGCCGTGTTTCCCTGCTTCCCTACCGGAGCTTCGGATCACCTCCCAAATAAGCTTCCTGCCCTTAAATCCTCATCTCGAGGTCTGCATCTGTGTGGCCCAATGCAGGACAGAAGAATTCGGACTCGGGGCATCGTGGCATTTGGAACTCAGAGACGGGAATCTGCTCTCTGTGACCACAGGGGAGTTACTTTCCCTTTCTGACCCTTAGTCTCTTCATCTACAAAGCAGGGATAACAGCACAACCTCTGCTACATAACAGCGCCATCGGGAGGTACTAATGAGATGACGTACGTGGAAGCATAAATACCCATTATAGTTCACGAGGCTTGTTCTCACCTCCCCACCCCATGACTTCTTTTAGACATTTTGTTTGAAATTATAGACTCACGGGAAGCTGCAGTAACAGGACGTAGAGGCCCACATACCATTCGCCCAGCTTCTCCCGGGGGTGGGGGGACATCTAATGTGATGGCAGGAGGACAGCAACCCCAGGAAACTGATACTGGTACAGTTCCATGAGCGAGCTTGACTACCAGCCTCATTCAGTGTTATGCTTTTGAAGGACTTGCCGATCTGCCATTCTTTCTCCTCGGTCCTCTGGCCTCTGCTCCTCCTGCCCCTCTGTGATCTTTGAAGAGTCTTTAGTCTCGAGCAGCCCCTCGGATCACTACGTCTTAGTGTCTACCACATCACGGCAGCTTCTGACTTAACACTTTTCAACCGCTGTCCTAGGCACACTTCAAAACTGTGAGACCAAATTCCGTTCTTTTTCAGGATCTCGCTAAGCAACTTCCTAAAATAGTGAATGTAGCAGTTACCCAAAGAGCTGTTTCCAGTGATGAATTTGATAACAATATTTTCATTAGGAGGTTAATACATTTTCTTCAGTTGCTTTAGAAGTCTTGGATAAACACCTCCTTGTTTAGTTGATTCATATCCTTCTTAATTTCTCAAGTTGTCCTGTCATCCTTTCCTTAGAACTCCCAGGACTTCACCTTTAATGCCTGGAGAAAAAGTGGGGACAGCCTTTTCTCCACCAATCCTCCAACGAAGAGAAGGGTCACGGGGTCGCTCGCAATAACACCTCCGAAATCTCCTATTCCCTCTTTGAATGCAACCACTATTCCTCTTTGAGCAGATCATCTATCTCCCCCCTGACTGCCTTCTTGGTTAAAGGTTAACAAAAATGACATCTCCTTTAAGTTCAAACCCTTGGAATGCACAGACCTCTGCTGCCAACAAAGTCTTTCCAACCAAGGAGACAGAAAATGTACCAGGGCCAAGGCTCTGAACCTGCTGCCATTTCTCTTTCTTCCTGATGCTTATGGGTCTTGTGGACCAGCCTGCCCTTCTGAAAATGCTTTAGGATATATATTTTCAAGGACCAAGTGCGTAGGTCGGGTAGGAGTACAGGACCCACTGTCTAAGTATTGGAGGTATACCTCTCAGAGCTTTCTAGCCTTCCACTCTTTTCGTAGATGTTCACTCCTGGAGTTCTCACTCTCCTTCCTGGTTTCAGGCATTAGCTCTACAGATCATATTCCCAAACTACCTCTCATTACCAAACCCTCTCAAGGAATCTGATCCCATATTCCACTTTCCTGGAAGTCCCACCTGTACCGGTGGGACCACCATTCTCACTGTTGCCTGGACTCAAACTCTCAAGGCTTATTTCACTCCTTACCAAGAGGCCTCTGGAACTGCCTAGTCCCAGTTGGTCATTCCCCTCCCACACAGCCAGACACACTCATGTGTCTAAGGAATGGGTTTTAGGGACCTGCTACCTTTGGACAAACCCAATAATGCTTTAGAAAAACATCACAGGCCAACGCACAAGGACAACAGCCTGGCTCTGCCTATCCCTGTCAACAAATGAAACACTGCTACACCCCACGCCCATTCCCAGATCATCGGTTTTTCTCCAGGTACTCTTCTTGACCAAAACTACGCCCCTGACTTTTCCACCTGTGAAATTCCACTTAGCCTAAAAAGGATCTGGACACTTCTATCCTTGTTTGTACCATCTACTGGCAGTAGTGCCATACCACCTGGTATTGCTTGCTAATTTTCTATATCCCTTATCTTCCTCGACTACACTGCAAGCTCCTTGGGAGCAGAGACCGTGTCTTATCTTTCTGCAACCACCACAGCATCTAGGGGTGCCATTGTAGCACCTCTTGCTCCCTGCCATTATCCTGGCCAGTTATGTATTTAGTCCTTTCAGAACTAGGGTGCTCATTCCTCCAGGAAGTGGGAATTGATGGCGGCTGAGTATTCTCAGCAGCCCTTCAGGAATTGTCCATCAATCACACCCCTCCCCTGGGGCAGCCTGCATTTCTTGACTGCCAAAGTGGGAGTATAAAGAAAGGCCCCCATACTTACCTTGCCTGGGGGCAAATCTGAAGGGCTATGCTGGTCCCAGAATCTCTGTGGAGTAGACTGAAGCCCACTTGTACGAATCCAATATCTGCTCTCTTTTCAACACCAAGCACGGCCTCTTGATGCCTTCATCATGGGTAGTACCTTCTGCTTCAGCTCTCACCATCTGGCTGACTTCTTGGTGTACTTGGCATAGAGATGTCACTGTAGACTTAAACTCTTCTCCCTCTCTGTTCTCTATCTCGGCCCCACTGCTGGCATCTTCCATGCCTTTCTTGATGACTTTACTCCTACGTGTCTTTTCGTCTCTGATTTCATGGACATCGTGTTTGTTCAGAGCCCGATGCCTCCCCAGTTCAATCACTATAGTCCTTGCAGTGGGGCCATCGCCTCATGCTCTCATGTCCTTCAGCTGACCCTATATGTCACTCTCAACTTTCTCTTTCTTACCATCTTCTCCGACCACAGTCAGGGATCGAAGAGGGCATGGATTTCCTACCAGATGATTTAAGCAAAAATCAAAGAGAGAACACCACAATGAAGTATGGGCAGGGTTAGGGGAACAAACCAAGATGGTGAGGCCCTCGGGAATCAGCAGGAGTGGGGAGCTGATGCCACTCCTAGGGTTGAAGGAGTGAGGGAAGGAAACAGTGTTACTGGAGCTTTTGAGAGTTGGCGCCATGGGAGAGGGGTCCCCCCATGGGAGCTGTCATCCTGGAGAGGTGCAGACAATACCAGAGACAGGATGCCAACACAGAGAAAGAGCAAGGAAGAAATCCCCTGGCTTTTTCTCCTGCCCCTCAGAGTTTCTTCTGCTGTTTCACATTGGCCAACCCAGCTGGATGCCAGCTGGCCATGGAGACTGGCTGATGGCAGTGTGTAAGTTCCCGAGGCACAGAATGGGGCAGAGAGACTGGATCTGGGCATTGGGGTAGACAAAAGAGGAACCAATACACCTCCATTTACCAAGAGACTAGCTAATTTTCATGTCCCATCAACACCATCCCCTGCCTTTCCATTTGTAGGTTCTAGTAAAGATTATAAAGCCCTTTGAAACAAGGATCCTTGGATCCTTGCAATGTCTCCATGAGGTGAGTACTAGGATAGAACCTACCCATTTTACAGATGAGGAAACAAGCTTAGAGGATTTGTGGCTGACCCAAGATCATCAGATAGCTAAGAAATGGCACAGCTGAAACATAGGCCCAAATTTGTGAGTTCACACTTTCTAACCAATACCCAGGGCTCGGTTTAAGCACACAGTTAAGGTGTGCTTAAGGCATTCTCTGAAACATCTCTCCATTCCTACCCTCTCCCCTTTCTGCACGCGCGCGCGCGCACACACACACACACACACACACACCTAGCCCTTATTATCTTAAAGCTTCTCATTAAGTTATCTTTTGTCCTTGGCCTCCTCTTGCGCTTCACTAATTGTCTCGACATCTCTGATCCTCGAACTCAGGCGCATCACATCTTTGTCAGTACCTCACCTCCTCACCAGCTGTCTCTTGCCTCGAACACAGAAATGTTGTAATGTATAGTGCCACACTAGCCAATACAGCAGCCCGAGCCCCTCGGAATATGCTTAGTAAGATGGAAGAACTAAGTTCTTATTTGATTTTAATAAATTTCCATTTAAAACTGACACTTCCAGCTTAATCCACACCCCCTCCTCCACCATCCTTAAGTGTAGTCTGTGCTCAGTGACTGGTTTCTAAGGAAAAGAGTATGGAAGGAAGAAAAAAGTAATTTAGGGTGCAGAAATCTGGCAAACATGACCTCAGCCAGATGATCCAGGTCAACATCACCAGTCATAAGTCATGTCAATAGCACATGCCATTGATATGACGTGAGGAGAAAGGCATTTCACCCCTGTAGTTTTCCTCCCCGACACCCATCACCCCAGTCTCATCATGAGGAAAATAGCAGCCAAACCTTATTTGGTGGACATTCTTCAAAACACCCAACCAGTACTCCTCAAAACTGTCCAAGTCACAAGAAACAAGGAGAGTGTAAGAAACTATTGTGGACCAAAAGAGACTAAGGATACATGAATAAATACAGGGTAGTGTTCTGGAATGGATCCTGGAACAGAATAACGACATTCGTCAAAAAACTGATGAAATACAAAGAAAAACTGGAAATAGTTTCTACCACTGTATCTATGTCATCTGCTGAGTTGTGGCAAATGTCCCACAGTAACCTAAGATACTAACAATAGGGAAATGTGTCATTTATATATGGTAACCTTTGTACCATCTTTGCAACTTTTCTGTAAATGTAAAATCATTCTAATATAAAAAGCTTATTAAGAATTTGAAAATCAGAAGTCCTATTCAACTCATTATTGGAAAAACTTTTGGAGATGTTGGAATGACTTCAGTACATTAACTTATGTTTTCAACTGTAAATTTTATGAAATCTAAATACAGATCAAGTATCTCCAATGAACATTCAGTGTCGGAAATGACATGTGCTGTAAGTATCAAGTACACACCAGATTTTAAAAGACTTCATACCAAAATCCAGAATGCAAAACATCTTCATTTTGAAAATATTTGATTACGTGTTGAAATGGTAGTTTGGATATATTGGGTTTATAACAATATATTACTAAACTTAATTTTCCTTGTTTCAATTCTCATTTTTTTAAATAGAGTTAGTAGAAAAAAAAAATTACATATGTGGCTTCTATTAGAGCTTAAAAATAGACACTCAATTGAGCCAAACAGCCTGGGTTGGAATCCCAGCTCTGCACCTAGTAACTGATGGACTTTGAGCAAGTTAGTTACCCTTCTGTGTCCCAGTTATCCATCTGTAAATAGAGTACCGACCTCATGGGGTTGTTGGGAGGATTCAGCAAGTTCACCTGTATACTGTGCTGGGTTAGAGTAAGCACTGGAACACAGTAAGCACTCAATAAATGCTAACCATCAGCATTAAGGTAGGGTTGTTTATAGCCAAAGGATCTTTGGAGCTTCAGGAGTCCTGAAGGGATGCTCTCCAGCAGCAGAGATGGAGCAAGGAAGGAAGACCATGACCGCTTTCTCTTCCTCTCTTCCACCTTCCCGCCAGGGTCTCCCATTGCTCAGTCTCTATGGAAGTTGGCCAGCAAGTCAGCCCAGGTGATGCCATCCACAGGGCATGGCTGCCTGGCTCTGAGGGACTTGGGGAAGGGGTTGCCAGGTCAAAGGAAGAGAAGCAAGACACCTCACTACTTCTATAGCACCAAAAGCCTAAAGCACCCTACTTTGAACATCCACTCAGCTCCACGTCTCTGTCCCTTGCTTGATAACTCAGGACAGCCATATTTCATGAGTTTCCCTCAGCCTCCCCGTACCCCCTACTGCACAATGGACTCAGCCCTTTCCATGCTCGGAGATCTGAGACTTCGTCAGTCCTGAACTCAATGTTTTCAGAGATGACAGTATACGAAGAGATGGGCATGTTTTCTGTGTTTTCACAGACTTCTTGCCTTTAGTCTATAAAGGCAATGGCTGATCTTTGAAGGCCAAGAGCAAGTATTCTAAGTATTATGTATACAGCTCTGTAGCCTAAACTGACTGATGGGTGGGGATGAAGTGAATGATGATTAAGGACCTCAGAATTGTGTTTTGAGTGTTTATTTTTTCCCCTACAGGATTCTTCCCAGTGTTCCTAACATCTGCCTTAGCTGGCCAGTCACCATTCTCTGAAATAAATGAAGTTAGGAGATCTCCTTTGTGTGTGGGGTGAATATTACCTTGGTGAACCGATCACACTAGCTTTCTTCTTCTGCTGGCCATACGGGCTCTCCCCTCTGCTGTTTTTCCAGGGCACATGTGCACCGAATCTAATAATGGATTCCAGCCAGCCTCTGTGCTATTATGTAAATAGGAATCCTCTAGCACTCCCCCCATGCACACACACATCCCTTTGGGAATTTCTCTAATTAATTAAGTTTAAAACACACACACATACACATGCATGTACCCTTCTTTTCATGGTGTTAGGTGGTCTTAACACCACTTTATTTTGGGGTGTGGCTCTACTTTTAAGGATAAGAAGCACATGATTTTATGACTCTGGTTACTTAAGTGCTCAATCTCATTAAGCTCCTAAAGTCATCACCTACTCCCGGCATCTCCCAAAGGACCATTATCCTACCAATATTTATGCATTTTCGTCTATTTTATTAGGTGCATACAAGTTTAGAATTGTTTTATCTTTCTGAGGAACTGAATCCTTTATAATGATCTAGTGACCCCTTCTAACCCTGATAATGCTTTTTTATCTTAAAGTCTGTATTCCCCAAAGTAGCTTTCTTTGGGTTAGTAATTGGCTGGTGTGTCTTTTTTTTCTGTTACTTTCTGCATTTCTGCATTCTTGGGCCTTAAGTGTGACTTGGTAATGGACATATAGTTACATTTTTTTAAATGCCATCTGATAATTTCTGTTTTTTTAATTGGCTAGTTAATTCACTTGCATATTTGGTGAGTAATAGCAATTATTATACTTGGACTTGGTCTGCTATCTTATTTTTTTATTTTTTATTTGTCCTGCTTTTTCTGTGATTCTTTTTCTTTCCCATTTCTTGGTACTGTTTGGATTGTTTGTGGTTTATTGTCGGTCTGTGGGTATATTTATTTCCTTATTTCATTGTTCCTTTTTACTTACTTGACCTTTATAGACTTTATCTTTACTTACTTAGTAATTGCCATTGAAATTTTATCATGTATATTTAACTTAAAAAGAGAAAAAAAATTAATAATATTTTAACTTTCCTCTAGAAAGAGGATGGGCAGACTATAGCCCAATGATCAAATCTGCCCATCACCAGTCTTTGTAAATAAAGTTTTATCAGACTATAGGCTTGTTCTTTCATTCATGTACCATCTATGGCTACTTTCACCCTATGAGGCCAGAGTTTTGTATTCATGACAGGGACTGTATGGTCTGCAAAACTTAGAATATTTACTAGCTGCCCCTTTATAGAAAACGTTTGCCAACACTTGTTCTCTAATAATACTCTTAAGGATCTTAGGAGACTTTTTTTTTAAAAGATTTTACTTATTTATTTGAGAGAGAAGGAGAGTGCGAGTGGGGGGAAGGAGCAGAGGGAGACAAGCAGACTCCATGCTAAGCACAGAGTCCAACATGGAGCTCTATGTGGGGCTCAATGAGGGGCTTGAGGTCATGACCCTAAGATCATGATCTGCGCTGAAACCAAGAGTCAGATGCTTAACCAACTGAGCCACCCAGATGCCCTAAGGATCTTATGAAATTAAAACTCTGAGCTCCCCTCCTGACTTGCATGTGATTTTTTTTAATCTATTTATTTATTTGACAAAGAGAGAGAGATCACAAGTAGGCAGAGAGGCAGGCAGAGAGAGAGGAGGAAGCAGGCTCCCCGCCCAGCAGAGAGCCCAATGCGGGGCTCGATCCCAGGACCCTGAGACCATGGCCTGAGCCAAAGGCAGAGGCTTTAACCCACTGAGCCATCAAGGTGTCCCTTGCATGTGATTCTTGTCCAATATTTTATTTTCATCATTTTTCTTAACTCTATAACTTGACATTAGTATTCCTTTTTCCTCCCAATATTATTTGATCATGTGTGTATGATTTCACATTTTTGCCCATTTGTTCACATGCATATATGGTTTTTGAAAAGTTTATTCTTTTAGTAATCTCTAAACACGATATGGAGCTGGAACTCACAACCCCAAGGTCAAGAGTCACATGTGTCCCTGACTGAGCCAACCAGGCTGCTCACCATTCCTTTTGGCATCTTAGATTATCCTTCTGACATCATTTTCCTTCTTCCTGAAGCACATCTTCCAGAAGATATTCCTTTAGTGAAGATCTTTCAATAGCAAATCCCTCTTTTTGAGTATTCATAAACATATTAATTTTACCCTCCTTCCTAAAATGTGATTTTCTGAGTACACAATTCTAAGCTCTAAGCTATTTTCTCTCAACAATTGAAAAATATTATTCCACAGTCTTCTGATTCCCATTGCTGTTGAGGCAACTGTTAGTCTAATTGTCATCTTTTCTCTCTGGCCCCTTTTAAGATCTCTTGGCAGTTAGTGTATGCAGTTGAATTATGAGGTGTTTAGATGTGACAGCAGAGAGGGAGCAAGGAAGGAAGACCATGACCGCTTTCTCTTCCTCTCTTCCACCTTCTTGCCGGGGTCTCCCGTTGCTCAGTCTCTATGGAAGTTGGCCAGCAAGTCAGCCCAGGTGATGCCATCCACAGGGCATGGCTGCCTGGCTCTGAGGGACTTGGGGAAGGGGGTGCCAGGTCAAAGGAAGAGAAGCAAGACACCTCACTACTTCTATAGCACCAAAAGCCTAAAGCACCCTACTTTGAACATCCACTCAGCTCCACGTCTCTGTCCCTTGCTTGATAACTCAGGACAGCCATGTTTTGTGAGTTTCCCTCAGCCTCCCCATAGCCCCTACTGCACAATGGACTCAGCCCTTTCCATGCTCGGAGATCTGAGCCTTCATCGATTCTGAACTCAATGTTTTCAGATATGACAGTATATGAAGAGATGGGCATGTTGTGATTCCTGGATATGTGTTATTATGTCCTTCATCAGTGTTGGACGAATCATGCCACTATCTCTTCAAATCTCTCTCTCTTTCTCCTCTTACTCTGAAACTCCAATTAGATTTATGTTTGACCTTCTCACTATGGACTCCAATCACTTAATCTCTCGTTCATGGTTTCTATCTCCTTCCCTCTTTGTGCTGCATTTTGGGTAATATCTCATCCTCTCTTCAGCTGGATTTAATCTACTGTTTAACCAGTCCATTTAGGTTTTTTGTTTCAATAACTGTATTTAGAAATTTTTATTTAGAAAAGTTCTATTAAAAAATCTTTCTAGTTATTTCTGTTAGCCTATTGTCTACTCATCTGTGTGATTGCATCTTTTACGTCTTCAAACATTTCATACACAGTTGTTCTGTATTCTGTAACTGAAAATTCCTGTATCTCCAATCATTGTGGAGATCTGAATCTATTATATGTCATTTATGCTCCCTCTGGTTCATGGTGGCTTGTCTTACTGTCTTGCAAGCTGATTGCTTGATTTTAATCTGTGGGAATCCTGTAGATCTAAATTAGAGGAGGTTTTTTCTGAAGAGGATTTACTTCAGCAAAAAGTCAGAGACACCTCTGATATAAAACCACTTTAGCCACTGTGAAGACTTTGGCTTAAGAACCCCGCCCTCAGATCAGCATTCTCAGTATTGCTGTGTGTTGCTATTGCTATCTAACCTCAGGGCATCCCCACACACACCTACTCCTTGCAATTTAAGGCTTTCTGCTCTGGTCTCGGCCTGGATTATTTTCTTATTTCAGAAGCTGCTGTTGTAGAAGCCTTTGGAAATCTCCCCAACCACTTGACCAGAAATGCCTTGAAAAGTGTTTTATATTTTACATTCAGGATATAGCTGCTATGCAGCAAGAGAGTCACTCAGAGCACTCCTCCTACCCCTAACACACACACACACACACACACACACACACACACACCCCAATTGTTAACTTTGAAACACACTGTTTTAGGTGGAAATCGGGTTGAAAAAAAATGTCATTACTCATTATTTCACTCACTGCACCAAATATAAAACTAGCTTTCTTATCTAGTCACTATTTGATCATCTCTAATGTTAAAAATAGCTATGGGGCTCAAGATGCTTGCTTCTTGTATACAAAGCTGATATTTTGGCACATGGTCCCTAAAGACAGGTCCTGTACCATAAGTTAGTTTGCCTTTCGAAGCCGGCCCTGATGACCTTGGCCATTTGCCTTGATCTCAGACACACAGGGAAGCTATTGTTACTTCAACACTATACAAAGACATCATTTAGCCATCGTAGCTTGCTGCTCATTTGTCACAGGCTTCACAACTCATGTTTGTGGTAAGTTATTTCTCACAACCCCCCAGAGAGAAAATCAGGTGATCCATTCTAGGTCCATCTGCTCGCCGTCCACTATTGATCTTTGTGAGATGACTCAAACCCTCCAAGCCTCCATACCTTGGTCCTCTATATTCACTGAATAAGTGTATCAACTAAAATGAAAAAACTGGCTGCCACATCCTCCTCTTCCCCAACACCAGGGAAAGGGGGCTGATCTGACAAATATGAAAATGAGCACCAGTAACCTGATTTTTCTCTCTCTGAACCCTTACTCTGATGCCAGGGGAAAGGCGTTGCATCCTGTATCAGTGCTGGAGACAAGTGCCTCTTTACAAGGCTTCCCCCATTATTGGGCAAACTATTCCTTGTATCCAAGGTCCCCAGAGATACAGAGAATGTGTTATCACAGAAAGGGCGGGAAGCCTTGAAGCAGGTAGCCTTGGGTAAAGTGGGGCGGGTTGGCTGGGAAAAGTATGGGAAGTATTCCAGCCATTTTCAGAAGACTATAAGGTCCCTAAGACTATGAGGGAAAAAGAGAAATTCACATTTATTGAGTTCTTGTTATGGACATGGTACTCTTCTTTCTTCCTTAACAAATTATTTTTTTAAATGTCAGAAATAAAAGGGAAAAAGGAGAATAACGTCCATTTACCTATCATCTAGATTTAACAGTGCACATTTTGTCATATTTCTGTCATCTATTTTTTATAGTTAGAATTACAGACATAATAATATCTTACCCTTAAAAACGTCATCATGTCCTACATAATCACAGTGCCATCATTGCACCTAACAAAATTAACAGTAATTTCCTAATATTATCTAACACTTAATCTATATTAAAATTTCCCCCAATTGTCCCAAATGTCTTTTTCAACTGGTTGTTCAAAGCAGGGTCCAATCATAGACCATGCACTGTATTTGGTTATTATTATATCTAAGAACTCCATTGATGCAGATGGTCCCTATAATTTTCATATCTTTTTATCTCCATAACAATCCTATGAGGCAGTTATCATTATTTCTATTGTACGAAAGCAAAAAAAAAATGAGGCTAGAAAATTAGTTAGCCCAAGATCACACTTGTCAGTAAGTGTGCAGAGGACATTTCCTGCTTTTTTAGTGGCCGGGTATCCGTACCTCCTCCCTATCTTGAGCAAATTCTATTGCATCTTGGTGTGGGGAATACTCCTGATGGCCAAGAGGTAGGCACATGATAGTTTTTGGCTAGTGCTTGGCAAATTGGTTGCCTTGGTCCAGGGCTTTGAGTCTAGACTAGCACTGTCCAATGAGTCTTTCTGCAATGACGGGAATGTTCTATATCTGTACTGTACAATATGGTACCACTAACCACATGTACTAGCTACCGTATCAAACAGCACAATTCTAGAAAGGATGATGCCAAGCTGCAGGGACATTTGAGAAAGTATACATAGCATCAGTGGTGTCATTTAGGAGTCTGGTGGTATTGGCAGCTCTGAGGGCTGGGTTGATGACAGTGTTCTGGATGGATCATTTGCTCCCTTTCAGAGCTTGACCCTCGACTCAGCCTATCAAATATCTGAGTTGTCCAAGAGCCATCCAGTAAATTCCCCTTTTGCTTAGATTTTCCAGAGTGAGTTTCTGTTGTGTGAAATCAAAAGTCCATTGGCAGACACTGCTAGTTGTCACCTGATTCCTCTTTTTCCTCAGGAATAGAATCTCCATTTTTATCTGGGTTCAGGTTTTAGCTGGCGGTGGCTACATAACCAAGTTCTGGTCAATGAGATAGATTTTCATGTTCCTGTAAGCCAAAACCTATGGTTTGTAGAACCCATCCATCATGTTGCCCAGACACCAAGCTATTCTTTGATCCCATCAAGAGGGGCCCTATCCTTGGCCTTGACCATTACAGAACCCCACTCTGGCTGGGCCCCTTCCTACAGAGTGAGGACCCCGCAAGGCCAAACCCTTCTAGACCATGGTTTAGATGAAAGGAACCTTGGAATTTCCTGACCAAATGACCCAAATCAGCTTCCAGAGACTACATGGGCTTCTTCCCTGGGTCCTTCTCCCCAAGGACAGATTATGTAGCCAGTATGAACACAACATGCTAGAGGGAAGGCCAAGGGAATGGTTGTTTTCAGAGAGGTTCAAAGAGAATTTAGACAGAGGCTCCAGCCCACTGGTCCATGCACACATGGGGCTCCTTACAGTGGGAGATGGAGCCAAGAGGGGAAGGGATGGGTAGATGTGCTACAGGCTAATGACCCAAACTTACTCTCCCCATGTCATTATGGTCCAGTGTAGAACTCCAATGAACCCAGTAATTTTAAAATCAAACCTGGTCTTTCAGGTCTTACAAAGATCTAGTTGTCAAGATAGAGGGATAGACATGTTTTGATTCACGGTTACTGAACTTATTTATAACTTTGAAGTATTGGGAGATACACACATAGAGATGCACACACACACACATTTCCACTGTACTATGATTCCAGATCTTACAAATACTAGGGGTAAGCCTACCTGTGCAAAAGCTTAAACATTCCTTCCCACCTCTGAAACAGTAAAGGTAACAACATGGTTCCATGGCCTTCTTTCTGGGTTGTTTTCCTCTCACTTTCTCTATTATTTTCTTGTTCTCTCTCTGCAGTTCTCCTCTGGTTGCAATAAATCATCTGTAGGCAGGACCTGGCTCTCTGTTTCTTTCACACACACACACCCCCCCATGGCCCTTTGGCTCAAAGTGTTCTAAATCCATGGGCTCTATGTCCAGGAAGTCTTGACGCTAGATGAGCATCAGAATTGTGAGGGGGATGCTATAAAAACATGAAGTCCCTAGCTCCATCTTAGTACTTCTGATTCTGAAATTGAAGCAAATGATTGTGTGTGTGTGTGTGTGTGTGTGTTTTAAGTTCTAGAGATGATTTTGAAGGAGAGCAATGGCTGAGATCCTCAATATAGTAGCCAGTTTAAGCACTCACTCCTGCCTACAGACTGATGTCATCAGAGATAGAACAAGAGAAAGGAGATGAGAATGGGGTGAATTAAGAAGCTGAACCCCCTGGGCCTCCCCAGCCCTACCTTCAACCTCCGGGGCACCCCATCTGCATCTCATTTTTATTGGCCTCTTGGCCTTGGATGACTGTCATTAGCACTTCCCATTGCTCAAAGCGTGGTCATGGATTTGGAAATCAGGGTGGTAGCTGGTGGTTCTCGAACATGTATCCGCACCTCTTTGTAGTTGTGGGATTTCTGTGACTATACTCCTAATGTGCCACCGCAGCAACTGGCATATAGTGGATATTTATCAAATGTTTATCTAAGAAAAATATTTTGTCTGAGTTCAAGGAGCACTGCCCTGATTCTGGGAAAACATTAGGATCACTGGAGTTTCATATTCAGATCCCATCACAGAAATGGACTAAGTGGGTTTTTTTTTTTTAAATTTTACCTAATGTCGGACAAATGGACTTCTTAAGCAGCCCATTAGCAGACTTGAACAATGCAAATCACCTGTCAACCACTCCCACTTTATCTTTCATGGACATTTTAACTGAGACTTCTGATACTCGTATTTTTAACGTTCCCATTATTTAAAATACAGTGAGGCTTCAAGCCCTTAAGGGATCATTCATTTCATGCTGTCTTTAAAGATAAAGGTAAATTCCTTTAGAAAACCAAAAATACACAGCAAAGCTGAAACTCAACAAACATTTAGATAACACAAAACAGGAAAACTTCAGAGCTGGGGGCCAGATGTCTTGAAGAATTTTTCTAAGGAAAAGTCTTTGAGATGAACCGTCTCTGCTGGTTTGGTGCCCAGCATTTTTTCACTGGAGCCGCTATTGCACAAGATTGCAACAGCAGTTTGATCTTTGTCTTGATCTTGGTTATTCTTGGCCCCAATAGGTTGGGATTATTTTCAATAACTGCGCTGGAAACAGCTCTGTCAAGTGTCTTCTTTGTTTCATGCCACAGATCTTGACTGAAAATAGTACAATGGCTTCGTTAGGGGCTATAAAAGGCTCATGCCAGGAATCTTTGGGAAGCCACAATAGAAAGATACCAAGGCTGTTTAGGAGGAAATACAGACAGCTATCTACCAGTGGGTCCATTAAACAAGCTCTTCCTCCTTTGCTGGAACAAGCAAGTGACTGAGCCTCACCATTTGGGGTCTGCTTCTTGCAATGGCTTCACTGACCCCACAATGCCCCGAGGAGTCATCCCTGGGGCTTGCCTCGGGGTCATCGGACTTGAGGCTTCATCTAAGCCACACCAGGAGATGAGTACCACTGCTAGGTTCCCTTGGAGGAAAATGTTAAATTGAAACCAACCCCATCGCCAGTGTTTCTCCGAATAAAAGGAGCATGCTAAGTGAGACAATTGCAAAATATCATCTCCTCCACTCCGCTTTTTGCCAGAATATTCTATTAACTTAGCAACATTCAGAGCCTTGTCAGGATTCCATATTACAGTCCACAGACTTAATTGGGACCATACAGAGAGAATGGCAAGCATGGGCTAAGTTTCCCAGGGGTTTGGATTATTTAAAAGAGTCACACAATATGGGTCGGGATTGAGGAGGCCCAGCAGGGGGATGCAGAGGGCTCAAAAGCAAGATCTACTATATTTTGGTCTGTTTGACTTCTCTTCATATGTTGGAATTTTTGAAAAATTTAGAATGTTAAGCCAGACAAATATCTTTAACATTGATGATCCTCTTGGTTTCTTTCTCATAAAATGCCTAAGACCTAGAGAGGCACAGCAACTAGATATGAGACTCAAGGTCACAAAACGATCTGGGTTGTGGCCAACTCATGCCTACTTGTTCATCCTCAGTCATGAGAATATTTTTGGAAGCTAATGGCAGCCGTTGAAAAGGTCTGAATAAGTGAGGGTTGGCCACTCCATTGCAGCCTCAGGACAAGATTATGAAGAAAGCGATTCTCAAACCATATTATATCACCTGGCATGAAAGAAAGTTTCACTCAAAAACAGACACAACAACCACAGAGCGTGATCGGAATATGCTGTCATTATAGCCAGCCATCAGGCAGTCAGAAGTCCTCCTAAACCGATGGTTGGACAAGGGCCCACGTAGGGTTCAATTCTTGGGTACCATCCCTAAGGGTACCAGCTACAGATGTCACCAGGCTCTTACCCCTGGTTCACACAAGAGCAGAAGTATTGCTAAAATACTTGTGCAGATCCACGTACCTTGAATTCATGTCATGTTGTCAATGAGAACTCATTTCCACCTTCATCTTGCTAATTAACAAGTTATTTGTTCTAATAATAAAACCTTGTTCTGACATTTGCTATGCCCATTACCAAGACCTAGGTGATCCAGATAGCAGAAACGGGTATAGCAGCGGCCTCGGGGGTGGGGGGAGGCCTGTGCTTCGAACACCCATACACCAGCCCTTGGGTGTGCAGGACTGATCTGCATCTGGCTTACTGCTTAACTGCAGTTTGCAGCATGTAATATCACTCTGTAATTGGTGAGGAATTTTTAACGTTTTTCAAAGATTTATTTATTTTGAGGGGGGAGGTGCAGAGAGAAAGGGAAGTGGGAGAGAATCTCAAGCAGACTCTCCATTAGGCACAGAGCCCAATGCAGGGCTTTATGATCATGACCCAGGACCCTGAGATCATGACCAGAGCCGAAATCAAGAGTCAGATGCTTAACCCACTGAGCCAAGCAAGTGCCCTCAAACTGGTAAGGAATTTTACAGTAAATTTCGGACATTATAACGAACTGCTTCATGGTAAAATAAGAACTCAAACCCAGCCAGGTCTTCTGACTTCCATTCCAAAATCTTTTCCAAAGGGCCACCTGCCTCTCTTCAAGTAAAAAAAAAAATCAGAAAAAGTTTGCTACACACATGCTAGACAAGGTGTCAAAATACGAAATCAAGCAAGCCCACGAGACTGGGATTCTCTGAAATCACTGGTTAGAAACCCAGCTTGGTGTGTCCCACAACTTCTACAAAGGAGTGTTTCAGGGCTGTCTGAGAACCCACCTTCTCTGAGTCCCACGGGGCCATCAGCGGACACACAGGGTGACCTCTCAGTGTCACGGCGCAGGAAATTCCGCAGAGAACTCGTTCTTGTCCACAAGGGGATTTTGGCTTCCTGACCTGTCTCAGAGGGCCTGTGGGGCATGGTGAGATGGATCCATTAGAGGCACTAAAGAAATACTTGTCAAATTAAATTCTGCTGAAAATCCTGTTGGTTTCCAGGGAGCCTGGGGGAAAGGATTTGGGAAACGTCCACGGGGCGCTGAATTAGGCTTAGAACTGTTTGTTTTGAATCCTGCTCTAAGATTCTGTGTAGTCCTGTGATTTTTGCCCTTGGCTACACGTGAGATCATGTGAGCAGGTGACAGAAATCCCCAATGGCCAGTTCTGTGTTGGAGCAATGAGACCAGAATCTCTGGGCTTGGGGTCCAGGCATTAGTGGTTCAGTTTGTTTTTAAGGTTTTCAGATGATGTGAATGTGCAGCCAGGGTTGAGCCCGATGCAGTGCTGCTCAGACGGTGATTTTCAAGCCACCTGGCGACCTCATCATAAAGCAGGTTCGGAGATGGTGACTTCTAGCAACCCCGCAGGTGACGATCATGGGGCGCTTGCGGCCGGGCAGTAGACCGCACTTTGAGTGGCAAGGCCTAATCTCTCACCACCAAAAGGATTTGAGAGCAAAACCGCTAAAGCCACGTCTGAGATGGCCCAAAGTAATCCAATGCAATCCTTCCAGAAGATGTGAGGAAGACAGCTTCAGTGTGAATATGAAGCAAGTAAAAACGATTCAACACCTAAACGTTTCCTAAAAACCAAACTCTGATTTCCCAAAAACTTGTCTTAAATGCTTAGAATATTTTTCAAATCCCCAAAACAGCATATGGCTCTAGTTCTAAAAAGTTAATGTCTACTGTTAAAAAAAAAAAAGTCATCTCCCCATTCTCTAATTATTATGCCCTTTGTATGTACGGATTGTCTCACATCTCACTGCCTCTGCAGTTAGCCTGCTGGAGAGTGTTACCTGTGTTTGCCGCTCCTGCCGGAGCTCGCTGTTCGTTCCTGCCAGGATCCACGGAGGGTGTGGAGGCCGCTGCCTTCCCCTTGGCTGGCCGGAGGGTCTGCAAACTGCATGGGCGGCTGGAAAAGAAAGGGCAATCTTTAAATGTAAACAAAGGAGCAGGCTGGGGCTCCTTGAGTGGCCTTTTCGCTATATCTGCATAAGCAGATAGTGACTGACATCAGCCGCCGCAGCTTGGATCTGAAAGAGCGAGAAAATGCTGCAAACTCAAAAAGAACAGAAAACCCCAGCCCCTACCCGCAGAGCCCAAGGTATGCATCTGTGAATTAGGTTATCAGCTGCGCAGCAGGACTGTGGAAAGCACTAACCAGGAACAATATATAAATTACCGAGGTCATTCAATGTGCAGATCAAGTGCAATTAAAATGCAAAAGACTTTTCTTTATACCTGACTCAGAAAACATTTTTTTGCAACACAAGCGTGCCTCAAATTGTCCAGGAGATCAGGAGTAGTGGGGCGGGGCGGGGGGGGGGGGGGGAGGGGAGGGGTGTGTGTGTGTGTGTTGGGGGGAAACCTGATTACCAGACTCAAAAAGGCTAACGTGCAATTTGTGTTCTTTTTATGTAGATTAAATGCATTGACTGCAGCTTGTACCACTTAGATACGCAGCAGGGAGTCAAAAGCTTGGGTATCAGTCAACCACAGCCAGCAGCTAAAGCCTGGGCCAAATCTGTTATTGTGTCTCAAATGAGACACTTAATCTAATCTAATGGGAGCAAACCCCCCTGGACAAATAAAAGGGCATTACCAGCAGCAATGGCAGCTGTAATGTTAAAAAAAAAAAAAAAGCACCAAATATTTTTTTGTGATAACATTATGGATGACTCCTCCAGCCTCCTTAAGTCTTGCCTTCCAGCTCACAGGGGCTCTCGAGGAGTCTCAGGAGGTCAATGGCAGGTGGGAGCAGCCTGCCCTCTCACCCTCTCGGGAAGCCGTGTGTCCTAGGTATACCACAATCAGAAGAATGTGTGGTGGGTTTTTTTTTTCCTCCCTGGAGACAAATCTATGCCCTCAAGTGGCAGGAAAACATCAGTGGGTTTTAATGAATTTGCCTTCCTAAAGCAAGCAAGAGCGACACAACGGGTAGGCAGGAAGAAGGTGAAACTCGGGTTCCTGGGACAGGAACCGTAGCCATCTAAGTCACAATGAACCTGGAGCCGAGGGTCACAGAGCAGACCCGCACAATGTCGGAAACTGCAGTGCATCCTGAAGAACATGAAATCCAAGCTTTCCTGACTCAGGAAAGAAAACCCTTTCTAGAAGCAATCCCTTCAGAATGCGTTCCCTTCCATTGCCAAGTCGCTACACAAGTAATCCTTTGGTGAAGGGCTCCCCACTTTCAAGTGCGTATGAATCCACTGAGGAGCTTGTTGAAATGCAGATTCTGATTCAGCCTGCCTGCTGTGGAGCCTGAGATGGGAAACTTCCAGCAAGCTTGGGGCAATGCGGCTGCTCCAGGTACTACACTTGGAATCAAGAAGCCTTGGTTATCAGATCACACCCAAAGTCAAGCTAAAAACCTGGTAGCGTGGTTGAGTCTGGTACTAAGGCCGAGACTTCTCGGTGAAGACTCCCGTGGTCCATTCTCCTTACGATCCTAACCTTATTTCTCCCTGTTCAACCAGCTCGCACATGGTCTGTGGCCACTACTCCGACAGACAAATGCAAGTAGGGCAGTTTTCTGCACAGTGGATGGCTCCATTACTGCAGAAGCTTCTCTGAATGACAGACACGCAACCATTTCGCCAAATGTATTCATTGCCTATTGCTATGTAACAGATCACCCTGACCCTTGGTGGCTTAAAGCAATCAACACTCCTCATCTTCCAAAACCTCGGTGGGTCAGGGATTCAAGAGCAGCTTTGGTCAGGTGGTTGTGGCCAGGGTCTCTCATGAGAAGAGTACAGTCACGTTGGCTGAAGTGACAGTTAGCCCTAGGTCTTGACCAGGGGTGGCCAGTCTGCTTCCAAGCCTGCAGCCTGGTGCTGACTGTTGGCGAGAGAATGCCGAGTCTTTCCATGTGGGTCTCTCCCCACCAGGCTGCTTGAACGTCTTCCCGGCATGAGGACCACTTTTCCCCAAAGCAAGTGATCTAAGACACTAAGGCAGAAGTCCCAATGCCCTTTCGACCTACCCTCAGAAGTATCAATAGATACTTCTGCCATATTCTCTTGGTCACACAGACCAGCCATGAATTCACTGTGAGAGGAGAATCCAGAAAGCCGTGAGTACCAAAAGGCAAGGATCACTGGAGGCTGGCTCCACACCAAATACACCAAGCCTCTCTCTTCCCTCTGTAACACACACCAGCTGAGGTCCATGGCCCCCCAAATGCCCAGAGCCACGCTCTGATTCCGTGCACACTTCTGCTCCCACTGTTTACACTTTTTAAGAGTTGACTGTGTTCACCGCCAAACCTGTCTATGACAATTGTTCCAGTTGCACTTGTTATCAAAATTAAGTAATTTATATAACATGTGAATTATGAAATATGAATGCAAAAAGGAGTTATTTTTATGGGAACAAAATTGAAATTCTGGAAGATGTATAGTAGAAGGTAGCTAAAAATGCTGTTGAATTACATGTCTGCCAAACTACAGTAAGAGACTGAAAAATCATTAAAAAATTGGGAGGATTAGGCACTAAGCTCACCTCGCAAGTGTCTTAAATTCTTGCTCCACTTCCAAAACTGGTAATCGTGGTGTATTTTAGATACAGCAGCTCATGCAAGAAGGAAAGCTTAAAACTCCCATCAGCTGATTTTTATTCAAAGAAAACGACTTGGCTGTACATAGAAAGTTTAGTGAATGTTTATTTACATACTTTAAGTTGAATAAAATGTTTACTGTTTGCGTGTACCATTTTTTTTTAAGATTTTATTTATTAGTCAGAGAGAGAGGGAGAGAGAGCGAGCACAGGCAGACAGAATGGCAGGCAGAGGCAGAGGGAGAAGCAGGCTCCCTGCCGAGCAAGGAGCCCGATGTGGGACTCGATCCCAGGACACTGGGATCATGACCTGAGCCGAAGGCAGCTGCTTAACCAACTGAGCCACCCAGGCGTCCCGCGTGTACCATTTTTAAAAAATGATTCCTGGTTTTAATTATTTCCTTCAGTTAACTAACCAAATTCTAGTTCAGGTGGACGGGTACGAAAGCACCCATTTGAAACAGGAAATTGCTTCTGGAAATAGTACTTTTGCTTGGTGGGGGGACCTGGGTGGCTCAGTCATTTAAGCATCTGACTCGATTTTGGCTCAGGTCATGATCTCAGGGTTGTGAGGTTGAGCCCAGTATCAGGTTCTGCAGTGAGTGTGGAGCCAGCTTGGGATTCTCCCTCTCCTTCTCCCTCTGCCCCTCCCCTCCTCTAAAAAAAGGAAAAAAGAAGTAGGGGGAAAGGAAGGATAGAATTAGAGAGAATGAGGAACTTGACCATCTGGTTCTAGAAAATTCTAAGACTGGAAGATGATTTGTCTGTAACCTCAATTACTTGCTCCCAACAAGATAAAGCCACAGATGGCCTACTCTACACATGCGCGGGCCTTCATAATATCTCTTGGTGGCTTCTTTTCCCTCTCAAGGCAGTGTTTGCCTTTTATTTTAACCTGATTTTACATGCCTGCAGCGGTTAGGAAAAGATGCACCTTTCTGGTCACCAGAAGTTCACGCTCCCCGTTGGAGTCATCACTAAGAAATGGTTACCCAGACGGGGAATGTGTTCTGCAGCCCACATCTAGCTGTGGCCCTGAAACCCATTCTCTTCAACGAAATATGACCGGCAGGGATATGTAGCACTTCCAGACTGAGGTTTTGAAGAAGCCTGTGAACGTCTGTGGTCTTTCTCCTTCGGCCGGCTGTGTGCACAGGCCTTGGAGACCCTGGCAGAAAGTGGAAGAAGCCTGAGTTCCTGCAACACTCACTTGCTGCAGTGGCGTCACTCGCTTGCTGACTAGGAACACCTACAAAGAACTGTGATGTGCCAACACACTTGGACTTGGAGAGTTGTCTGTTAGAGCAGCTAGTGTTATGTCACTTTAACTAACAGAGGCTGAGACTTGCCCTTCTTCTCCTCTTCCTCCTCCTCCCAGCCTAGCCTCTTCTTTCCCATTGGGATTCTTTTCTTTGGTACATACTGCAAATTTTTCACCCAGGGTATCTATAGGATTACACACAGAATACTATCCATCAGTGCACTTTCCTGGGAAGAGGGTCCGCTGATTCCGTGGGTTTCTCAGAGGGGTCTGGGAGCCCCTCAAATTGTTCGGAAGAACTGGTCTAAGAGATTTCCCTTCAATGTCTTATTCCTAATTTAATCCAGGACCTTATTCCACCCTGTGATTTGGAGAGCCGCCTGCGGTTAACCCACAGATGCCAACGGAAGGGAGAGTGAAGAGCCCAAGTCAGACTGTGAATGCAGCCGTGCAAGTGCAGCACAGAGCTGAGCAGGTGGACAGAGGAAGCGGAGTTGAAAGCCCCCTTCCGGATTTATGACAGAGCTGCCTTTCTCCTGTTGCGTAAGTCCAGCCCCAGAGCACACGCCGGTGACCTCAAAGAGCTACCATGCTCCTTTCCAACAGCCTAACCTATAGCCTAGAATTGAGGAGATTTGCTTTTGTGTATTCTGAGAAGTAATCCTTCCCCATAGCTCAACTCTTACTTCCTGAAAAGTTTACACCTAGCAAAACCGTGTTAATTGCAGGGCAGCTAAGTTTTTTTGACCTGAAGAATTCTACAAAGGGGCTGGAAATAGGCGACAGTGGATGGTGTCTGTCCTGAGCACTGAAAATTAATGGGTGAAACTAAGGGTCTCCAGAGAGCTTACTATTCATACGAATAAAAGCATCTGGCCTTCCCTTCAGAGGCCAGGAATGACGTAATTGCCGAACCAGGGTTTGATAGAGCCCATGAGAGTCCACCATCTTCATCTTTTTTTTTTTAAGATTTTATTTATTTATTTGACAGACAGAGATCACAAGTAGGCAGAGACAGGCAGAGAGAAAGGAGGAAGCAGGCTCCCCACTGAGCAGAGAGCCTGATGCGGGGCTCAATCCCAGGACCCTGGGATCATGACCTGAGCCAAAGGCAGAGGCTTTAACCCACTGAGCCACCCAGGCGTCCCCACCATCTTCATCTTGAAGGAGTGTGGAAGGTAGCGAGCTACCCCATGATTCCCCTCCCTGCAAGAAGCAAGCATGCAGGTAGCAGGTTAAAATGTTCGTCTAAGGGGCGCCTGGGTGGCTCAGTGGGTTAAAGCCTCTGCCTTCGGCTCAGGTCATAATCCCAGGGTCCTGGGATTGAGCCCTGCATCGGGCTCTCTGCTCAGCGGGGAGCCTTCTTCCCCCCTCCCTCTCTCTGTCTGCCTCTCTGCCTACTTATGATCTCTGTCTGTCAAATAAATAAATAAAATCTTTAAAAAAACGTTCATCTAAGGTAAGGGGGTGTTAATCTTTGAAGATCCCTCCACCATGTTTTAAACTAGGGTCTGCTGATACCTTCTCCTCTTCCCAGTTTTTAGACAAAGCTTCGTATCTCTGTTCCCAGGGGTTCTCAAAATATGACCCCCAGACCACTAGCATCAACAAATCCTTGGGCCCCACCCCAGACCTGGTGAACCAGACACTCGAGCTGGAGCCCCAAGGTATGTTTTAACAAGCCATCCTGGTCACTCTGATGCATATTCAAGTGTGAGAACTACTGGACCAAACTCTACCGGAAGTCTGCCCTTTGCTTGCCTAAACTTGACCCACACGGTCTCCGGGTTGGTCCACGTTACTTTGCCTCCCAGACCGAAGTGCTGTAAGCAACTCTGAAGGCTCTTTAGTTTTGTTTGTTTGGGTTTTTGTTTGTGTGTCTGCTATCACCAAGATAAACCTGTGCTTTTAGCCCCCTAAGAACCAGACGGCAGAAAGAAATTGACCATTGGAAAAATGGGTGCTTTTGTAACCATGAAATGCATTCAGCCTGGTCAGGCATTTCCAGGTCTTCCCTCTCCCCAGCTGTTTCTCAGAGGTTGCTTTCCTCTTAGGGAACACGCGGACGTTGGAGAGCAGATCTCTCCCTAGCCCAAAGACCTCCTGATAAGCTCTCTCACTCAAATCAACTCCCTTAGATCACGTACCTTCAAATATTCATGTTTGCCTTCAGGGTTTATCAGAAGGAAGCCTGCTCCGTAGTGTTTGGGACTTGAAGGCAATCATTTGAGACAGAAGTCCCGGCCGTCTCCCATTCCTGGCCCCCCAGCCCCTCTGGAAGCTTTCACACGTCTCTTCCTTCTCTCAACCCCATGTACTCAGCCCTTCACTTGGCCTCTTTTCCGGCCTCCCCCTCTTTTCCTCTCTCTGTGCCCAGGAGCATCCAAGCCTGCCCTTCTCAACACGTACTTTGAGTCACCAGGGAGTCTGGTCTAACATGTAGATTACCAGCTCCTACTCCAGACCTCCTGAATCTCAGCGACTCAGGGGTCCTGCCCAGTAACCTCACCTTTACACACAAGCCACAAGGGATCTAAGTCACACTGGTCTAGCCAGCACTGGTCCAAGGGCTCTGAGGAGCGGCGGCTCTGGAATGTCTTAGGCCTTGGGATAGCATTCTGTTCTATGGATGGGGTCTGACGTGGGCTGGGTGACTTGTCTGGCTGGGTTTGCTAACAGTCACCTGGCTCCTTTGTGGTCTCAGTGTTTATTCGAAGTGGCTCTGGAGAAAGATGGATGGAAATTAGAGGAACACTAAAGCCTGCCCCTAGCCTGGCCATGCCACACAATGGTACGACCTTCCAGTCTACCCGCTCACAGGAAAGACGCCAAAGCCGAGGTGACCATCTGATTTGCGCTTTGAATGAGACACAAAGATCATCTTTTTAAGTCCAGGCTCTTAACATGTGCACCTCAACACCGCAAACGAAAACAGCGATGCATTTCCATTAACCTTCAGTGTTTTTCATGCCCATGAACCTCCCTGAGCTCGGGACTGAAGAATCTCCCTGGGGTGGACTTGGATGCCCTCCCTGTGCTTGTACGTGCCCATAACAGATCCTGTTGTCCCCCTGTATGCATCCTTCTCCCTCTGCGCACTCAGAGCTGCTCAAGCAAACATCTCCAGGAGAACGTCTCTAGAAGATCACGCTTAGCAGGAGCTCCGGGCGAGATGGAACTGCTGCAGCGTAAGCACCCCTGGAAACAGCCGTCAGACACTGACAGATGGGAGCTGCTAAAGAAATACCCAGCTTTCTCCTCCTGCTGGTGGGATAAGTCTGGAATGTCCCGAACACTACCCTTGAGAGTTCCCTCCCGAGACAGTGGGCTGACCTCCAGGAGCTCACATGGTAGCTTGCTTACTGGCACATGCTGTTGTGGCTTCCTTCTCAGCCCTTCCCATGCCTTCACTTTCCGACCAGGGTTTCTTGGGAGCGCCTTTCACATGAACGCCTTGCATTTGAGTCTTTGTCTCTGGACCTGCTCCTAAGGGGTGGCCAAAGCGAGACCTTCCCTCCACCCAGGACTTAACAGACACAAAAGTGAGCTAACAGCTCCCAAGGGACCCTGGAACTATGAGAGACAGGAGTGGAAGACAGCAAACACCCAGGTCCATAGCACTTTGGCCGCATGGTGAAAATCATCAGACTGATGTCTGCTCCTTCTCCTCTGACCTCCATACAAAATCTGTAGATGCCAGGGAAACTTCATGGCCCAATTCCACTGCCCTCCTAAACAATGAGCCTCTTGCTACCTAGAATGACCAGGGCACAGCAACAGCCCGGGTTCGCCCTGCTGCAGACTATAGCCTCTCCATTCAACACCAGGAGGTCAAGATCCAAGGACAACCTGGGATCTCGCAAAGTCTCAGATTCACATCACGGGAGTCCTTGGAAGGTAAAATATCCCACATTTGTTCATTCCCTTAACAAGTGTTTATAGAGCACTTGCAGTTCGTCAGGGTCTGGGGGATGCAGAGAGAGTGTGTGTAAGTTAAATCCGATCAGGCTGTTGTTAGATAGAATTCTACCAGCCTCTGACCCGTGGGTCTCTGCCACATGTCTCCATCCTCTCCTGCCTGGATGAAGCCAGAGCCTGCTGAATGGTCTCCCTTCACTTAACTCAGACCCATCTGCTTCACCATCTACCTCGGGAGCAGCAGCATCCTGCTGAAATACAAAGCCACGTGTTACTCCCCTGCTCCATAACCTTTGGAAGCTCCACCTGCCTCTGGGATAAATTACCCCCTAGACTGTCTATGCAGCTGAGGGCTCTCGAGCGTGGCCCCCAGTCATTTCCCTTCACCTCCTTCCCTTCCCACCGGGTGCTCTGTGCTCCCCCAAACACAGTTCTTTCAGACTGCTGTCCTTTTCTGCACATGCTGGTCCCCAGGCCTGGATCACACTTTCCGCTTTAGCCAAGCCCTGCTCATCACTGAGCGCCCAGTTAGAATGCAGCTTCCTCTATGAAGACTTCCTAACCCCTCCCTCAACCTCTGACGGCGCCAACAACCACATCCTCTGTGTCCCTGGCTATCATCACACATCCGGCTAATTCAATACTGATCACACTGTGTGGTTGTTGTTTCTGAGTCTGGCCTCTCCCTAAGACTGTGAGCTGGAAGAGAGCAGGTCCATCGCCATTTTGTTCATCTTGGTACCCAACCTGCGGGCTAAAGATGATGCCTGGAACACTGTACCCTGTAAGACATTTTCACGAATGACTGCGTGGACCTGAGAGAGCCAAAAGGAGATTTAGCCCTTTCCCTCTGGGGTTTGGCACTGTTCCTGGCATAAGAGCCACTCCACGCACCTGGGGAGGAATGTTCGCTTGGGCTGTCCTCTCAGCTTCCTTCTGTTTGGGGCCCCCAGAGCTTTCCTCCCCTGCTTTAGAGCTGAGCTCTGGAGGATGCTCCAGGATTTGAGGTCACCAGGGTGCTCGGAAGTGCCGGGAGCCAGAGCGGAGCAGTTGGATTTTTATTTCCCCCAGGGTGCCCTGTGCTGCTCCCCTGGGGTTCCACTGGCAGGAGGAGGCAGGAAGCTGACCATACTGCAGCTCCTGATGGACATCCACAAGGAGCCCTCAAGTCTTGGGGCAACGAGGAGGATGAAGGCGGCGGGAAGGAATCAGATCGAAGTGCATCTGGCCTAGAGGAGTTGAAATGTCATTCACAGGTGGAGGGGAAGGTCTCAGAAGGGCCAAGCCAACGAGTCGTCTGCCAGCATCCAGAGGATGGAGGCCACAACTCAGCCACCTCCCCGATGCTCAGCTGAGGCCAGCAGGTGTCTCTTTCTCCCAGAAGGCCAGCAAAACTCACTCAGCCCAAAGACTCCTTCTTCAAGGTACAGTCCGAAAGTTTTCATTCTAGAATGATCTGGCCTTTCTAAGTGCTTCCTACAGACCAGACCAGGCATGAAGCGATGTCCTTCCTGTGCCTCATCTCCATGAACTCCCACGAGGAATCCTGGTGGGGAAAGTGCTGTCATTACCCCTCCTTTTATAGATGAGAAATTGGGGGCTCAGGGAAATTAAGTAACTGGGCCACATTCGCATGGCTAGTCAGTAGCGTAACTGAGACTCTTCCCAGCTCTATTGGACCCCATGATACAAGCCTGGAATTTCTACCTGCTGCCACTTTGAGTACAATGTCCCTGATGCACAGGGAAAGGAGGCTGGAGAGAAACAAGGTGGGGGCCCTGGGTCCTGAAACATGGCCACCAGCAGGCACCTCATTTTCTGGACCTCAATAATTTCCTCAATGGGCAAGTGTGTGTGGCCTGGAGCAAATTATCTGTAAGCCTCCTTTAGATTTAGCATTGTATGAGTCTATGGTAGATCACATTTTCTGCAATGCTTGGCTTTCATGGGTCAGTATCTATGTTCTATGAAAATATAGACTGGTGGGACATGAAATTGAGTTTAAGCAGTTGGCATATCCCTGAATCATGGTATAAGGAAGGGCTTTAGTTGTTATTTTTAGGCTGCTGCATTGATAAAGCTTCTTAAAGGACCAGATTATTGGCTTCCTTGGCAAATTTTGGTTGTTAAGTGTTAAGCCCCTTGGGTTGGATCTGCCCATGTCAGGCCATCAACTTTCTGAGGACAGTAACTCTTCAAATTGCTGTGAGTCCCAGCAAGTATCATGAATGGGCAAATGAAAAACACCTCTGGGGACGACGATCATGGCGGTAATTCAATAACCATGTCTTCAGGGTTATCTGGGATGATCACGAGAAATTGTTCCAATTACCACTACTACTGCATAACAGAGCACCCTAAACCTTACTGACATTAATCAACACTTACTCTGTCCACGCATGGACCTGTGAGTCAGCAATTCAAAGACAGCCAGAGCGGGAATGGCTTGCCTCAGCATCATGTGGTTTGGGCTCCAAATTAGGAAGACCCAGTGGTTGAACGTGACTGAGTGGCTGGGGGCTGGAATGACCTGGAGGATCTTTACTCACATCTGAAAGTTGATCCTGGCGGTTGGCTGGAATATCAGCCGGGTCTATGAATCAGAACGTATGCACACGGCCTCTTCGTGTAGCTCCTTGGGGTTCCGCACGCCACGGTGGCCTTGGGCTGTCAGATTTCTTTCGTGGCACCTCAAGCTCGGAGTGTGAATGTTCCAGAAAGCAAAGCAGAAGCTGTACTACCTTTTATAACCTAACCTCATATGTTACTTCTACTTCATTTTTTAGGTTACAGGTAAGTCGTAAAGGCCAGATAAGATTCAAGGAGAAGGGGTATGGTTGTCCACATCTGAATGGGAGGAATGCCCAAACTGGCACTGTATTTTCATTCTTCCACAGGACAGGAAATGGGTCTTAGTTGTCTCTGAATCCCTACCATCTACTGTGGGGCATGGTACAGAAGAGGTGCCCAATGAGTGACTGGCAGATAAAGCAATGAATAAGTGAAGGAAGGAAGGAAAATTCATCCCACTGAAGAGTGTCTCTCTGAGAAGTGTAGACATGTCATCTTTTCCACCTATTTTTTGGTTTGCATTACATTTGGTTATGCACTTCAACAGTAAATAAATCACGATTTGGGAGTGACTCCACAGAGTGGAAAAGAAGTCAATGGCATTATAATAGTTTGGCTTTTAAAGATTTACTTATTATTTATTTGAGGAGGGAGAGAATGCAACCAGTGTGGGGGGAGTCTGGCGGATGAATGGGGAGGGGCAGAGGTAAAGAGAGAATCTCAAGCAGACTCCCTACTGAGCACAGAGCCTGACGCTGGCCCCATCCCAGGACCCTGAAATCATAACCTGAGCCAAAATCAAGAGTTGAGCACTTAACTGGCTGGGTGCCACCCAGGCATCCTGATAGTTTGATTTTAAGAAACATTCTATCTTTGGGGGTCCTGGGAAGCTCAATCAGTTAAGCTTCTGCCTTCGGCTCAGGTCATGATCCCAGGGTCCTGAGAGAGAGCCCCACATCGGGCTCCCTGCTCAGCGGGGAGCTTGCTTCTCCCTCAGCCTGTCGCTCCCCCTGCTTGTGTGCTTATGTGTGCTCTCTCTCTGACAAATAAATAGAATCTTTAAAAAAAAAAAGGGAACATTCTATGGTCATTAACTTTTCCTTGACCCAATATGGTCTCCTATTTTTTAATCTGTTCTATGGTTTCCAACAGGATGGTTCAGAAATCAACTTCTACCACAACAGACTGAACATTTCATGGCAAGGTCTGAGCTCACTTCCCTAATCAGTCTGCCCCATTCTTCATGGGCCCCAGTCCTCCCTTGCCCATGTTCTAGTTGAGTCCTAGTCTTTCCCTCTCTTTTCCCTCCCCACCTCCTCTCTTGCTTCTCCTCTCTTCTTTTTTCTCCTCTCCTCTGGCCTCTGCCCACCCAGACTCCCCTGCCCCCCTCCGTTCCCCTCCCCTGCTTACCCCTCCTCCTCTGGTCTTTCCCTGCCCCTCCCCTGCTTCTTCCCCTTCTGCCTGTCCCCACTCCCAAGTGCCGGACCCTCTAACTTGGGGATGGGAGTGTCTCTCCAGCATTGCCGGAAGGGTCAAGGACCTGGGAAACCAGCCCACCCTCCCTAACCAGAGAGAGAAGATCTAGATTTGGATGAGAACCAGGGGCCTCTAGAACTCTCTTCCTCACTGGTTTGGGATATGGCATTTCATCACTTTTATGGGCACCAACTTATGATGTCATATGCAAGGCTTAAAGCTCCTTTGGCTGCAAACTAGCATGAAAAGCCCAATCTTATGGAGACACAACAGAAAATAATTCTTTAAAAAGAAAAACCATGACAGTGGGAATTTGCCATTCCCAAATTAGCATTTGGAAAATACGAGTCACACAAACATATGCCAGCAGAGACCTCAGAGAGCATCTTGCCCAGCTCCTCATTCTATAAACAAGGAGCTGAGAGCCAAAAAAAAAAAAAAAAAAAAAAGGCAGCTATAACAACCAGCATTTACTGGGTGCTGACTCTGCCCCAGGCACTTTATTGCTTTATTCCAGTTGTGCAACAACTGGATGAATTAGAATCATTAACCCCATTTCCAAGGTAAAGAAACAAAAGTTCAGAGAGGGTCAGTCACATCTGCAAGGTCACGCAGCCAGAAAATGGCAGAGCAGAAATCAGAACCCAGTATCTAAGATGAGTCCAAAATCTATGCTCTTTTTTTTTTAAAGATTTTATTTATTTATTTGACAGAGATCACAAGTAGGCAGAGAGGCAGGCAGAGAGAGAGGGGGAAGCAGGCTCCCCACCGAGCAGAGAGCCCGATGCGGGGCTCGATCCCAGGACCCAGGGATCATGACCTGAGCCGAAGGCAGAGGCTTTAACCCACTGAGCCACCCAGGCACCCCCAAAATCTATGCTCTTAACCACTAGACTAAACTGTGTCTGTGAGAGACTTTTTATCCTCCCCACACACAGGGTCACACATACCAGTAGCTGGTAGTTACACCAATTTCAGAAAGATAAAATGAGCAGTGCCTAGAATTCAACAAGTGATATTACAGTTCAAATCAAAGTCAAGGTCAGACTTCATTAAACTGAATTCTGAAGGAAGAAACTCGGAGATCCTGAGACTTCGAGGACGGTCCTTTGTAGGAACAGCTATGAGTGCAGAGTGAGTAAGGACATAGCAGTATGGTTTACTGAGTTTAAGACTTGAAGCCAGTATCCCAAGGTTCAACACTAACTCTGCTTCTTCCTAGCTTAACTGCTCTCTGCCTCAGTTGTGTCATCTGTAAAATGGGAAAGAATAACAGTTATCTGCCTGATAGGGTAGATTTGAAGAACAAATAAAATTAATAAGCATAAAGTTCTTAGAACAGGGTCTGACACATAGCAAGCTCTTCAGAAGAAATTTGCTCGGTCATTACTCAGTGCCATATCTCCAGAGCCTAACATAGTTTCAGTACACAGAAGGGGGTCAATAAATAAGTGCTGAAAACATGAAGAGAAGTATATTGCTAGTTCTAATGGTATTCATCTGTTCTTCAGCCTCTTAAAACAGAAAATAAGAAAAATTAGTTTCTCCTTGATTTTACTTTATACTTTTCCCATATGTCAAAAGCCTGATTCTTCAGTGATTAAAACCACTATTCCTTGGCAAAGCAGCTGTTTTCTACTTTAGTCCTTTTCTGAGGCCCATTTTACCAAGGTACTGACATCTTAAAGATGTGGAACACCACAGCCTCAGGTCTCTTTCAGTCACAACTGTCAAAACCCCAACGCAATCTAGAAGAAGCTAGTTGCTGAATTTATACATTCAATTAAAAATTATAGGGATGACTTCAGGCATGGCTAGATCCAGGGGTTCGAAAGATGTCATCAGGACTTTGTCTTGCTCAATCTCCAGCTCTACCTTCCTCAGTGATGGTTCCCTTCCCAGGCAAGTTTTCCCCCGTGATGGCAAGAAGGCCACCTGCAGTTTATATCCCCAAAGCTCCAGATCCAGGAAAAAAACGAAACATTTCTTTTCATGATCACTCCAGCCAAAGTCCTAATTTAAGCTCTGAGTGGACCAACTTGGCTCATGTGTTCATCCTTGAACCAATCTCTGAGACTCTCTAGAATGGAACACCTCGACTAACCAGGCTTCACACTCGCATCCTTCACCCTGATTTCAAAAGGTAGAGCCAGCCCCACATAAGCTATCAGACTAAGACCAAGGAGCACCCGGCTGGCTCAGTGGGTAGAACATGACCCTCGACCTCGTGGTCATGAGTTCAAGCCCCACAGTGGGCATAGAGCTTACTTCGGGGAAAAAAAAAAAAAAGACTAAGACTGGGATGCTATTCCCAGTGGAAGAGAAAGTGGCCTGGGCCGGCACAATGAATACACACAGCCCTTAGTAGGTGCCTAGCGAGTCCATACTTAAGAAGGCACTGGATATGTAATCCCTATCTTACCTAAAGCTTCTTTTCACCTCTTCCTCCAGCAAAAAATACAATTTATATTGAGAAGTAGTATACATATGAACTGAAACAAATGCTTCACCAAACAAATTTACTTTTTATTACCTGTAATGCAACCAGACAGTTTCTATTCTATTGTATTGTAATTTATTCCATTATATTCCTTCCTTCCCACTTCATTCCATTTCATTCTGCTCTTTTTATTAGGGCAATGCTTACTAGATGCTGAAACAAACGGGCCTGAAACCTCAGCGGCTTAACAAAATACGAGTTGATTTCTTGTCCACATCCCGGCCCAGTGCAGATCAGCCGGCTCTCCTTAGTGGGCTTTTCCCCACCCCAGAGACCCAGACTCTATGTTACAACACCACCACCTTCGACACAGGATCATGGCAGAAAGGAAAGAGAGAGGGGGAGAGAGGGGGATGGAACGAGTGGGGTGACGGCGGGGTGGGGGGAGCAGGGAGAGTCCTTGAGAGGACTTTATGATTAGGCTCCCGAGTGGTTTATATCACTTACATCTACACTCCACCGCCAGAACGAAGCTAAGTCACATGGTTCCCACCTAACCGTAAGGGCCACAGGGTAGTCTGTGCGCCCAAGAAGGGGAAACGGGGCTGATGAGCAGCATCCAGGCAATCTACACCACACCCTACTCTATTCTAGTTCGTTAAGAAAAAGGAGATGTTGGTTCTGACTCACTCTGTGGAATTCAGGACTCTGTGATGGCTGCAGGGCCCGAGCAGGAAGAAAGCTGGCCTTAGCAGCCTGCCTTGACTTTCCCGCCTTGTGGACTAAGCCTCTCTTCGCTTCTGCCTTTCTATTCTTCTCTCTCATGGGACCTGACTTCTTTGTCCCTGGTGAGGAGACTCTGACGACCTTCCTAACCACCTTCTTCCTTGCCCAGCGAAATCTGTCCCCGACTCTGACTGTTTGCCTGAGAACCTTCTGCCTTGGACACTGAACTCCTTGAAGCAGCCCGTGGTTGCTCTGGCGGCCATGGCTCCTGTGCCCTGCCTCAGCATGCTGTCCCTCTCCATCTCTCTCATCCCACTGATCTGCTTTCTTACTCTGCCCAGCCCTGGGGCAGCTAATGGCCCCTCCTACTATGGGGCTCTGCCCTGGGCTGGCTCCAGCCTCTGCCTGGGTCAGGACTGAAGTAAGTGAGGCAGCCAGGCAGGTAATAAGATCACTCTCTTCCCCTCCTGCTACTAGAGTGAGTGGCTGTGGAATCTGATTCCAGCAGCATCTTTATCTCCCCCAAAGGCCTCAGGGTTCATTATCTAAAAAGCGCTGGCTGTTAGCACAGTAGCAAGTCTGTTACCGCAGAGAAGAGCTGTCTCTTTAAAACCAAGTTGGGGGTGGGGGTGGAGGCTAAGATCTTGGGCTTCCCAGTTAAAAGGCCTTCTGGGTCTGGAAGAATTGCAGGCTTACTGCTGTTCATGTTGATAAACAATTTCAGTCAAGACTTAAAAGGCGCTTACCGTGCACTAGACAGTTCTAGGTACTTTGTAATACTACCCAAGCCTACAGAAACTCTCCAGGTGGGGAAACTGAGGCTCAGATAGGGCAAAGATCTGCACAAGGTCATGCACCTAGGAAGAGTAAAGCCAGGATTCAAACTTGGGCAGGCCGTTTCCAGATACTGCCTTCCTGACCACTAGGTTATCCTGTCCCCGTGAGAATAATTCCTCTTTCTATATAATATTTACATGGCGCTTACAGTTCTTGAAGTGCTTCCGCATACTTTTCTGACCCTCACAAGAAGCCTGTGATCTAGATATTATGAGGAGGATGTGTATTTCCATGCTGCCTTGGAGCCAGCTTCCAAAGGCCAACTGTTAAATTTTCACCCCAGCTATAAACAATGGTCATTATTTAAAAGTTCTAGAAATGTACAATGAAAAAAATATATTCAAGCTAAGGTAATAAATACTCAAAACTCATTACTTCCTCATTCTTTTGCTATACTTTACTATCTCCAGGCACTTGAGGTTATCTGAATTTCGACTGTACATGTGCATGTGGAAATAACATGGGACCGGAGCCACGGGGCAGGTCTTCCCAACTCTGCTTTGGATGGTATCACAACGGTGGCACGAAAGCAGCCCCAGCGTCTGGATTCATGCTGGGAAATCCGCAGATCCTGTGAAGGAGTGCCTCCCTGCCCGCCTTCCCAAAGGGGCCGGTGTTAAATATTTACCAGCATGTCCCTGTTCCCACGAGTCTGACCCTCTCTGCTCTGTGCTCATAGCACGTGTGTGCTTACTGTGGCTTGTTTTCCTGCCCTTCTCAGTGTCATATCTCTACAGCCTAACCTGGTCTCTTTTCTCTCAAATTCCCCATCAAGACCCCATTCCGGTCTCCTGAGCCTCTCCAATTCCCTCTCTCTCTGCGTCCCACTTTCCAGTAGGACCTTCCCAGGCAGCCCACAGCTGGCCGTACTTGGCCTGAGTCCACTGACATCCAGCCAGCCCCATGGCCCTCATTCCCACCAGGGCCAAGTTCTGGCTTCATTTTTGCAACTTCTAAGCATAAAGACTCACCCGCCCTTCTGTTTTCCTTCTCAGACATGGGAGTCAGTGAGGCCCCAAAATGTTCCTGCTCCAGACTTCTCTCCCACGGTCTGACCTAGCAGGGTGGGCAAGGGGCTGGTTAGCTTCTCTGTGTGTGTTCTCTGGGAGCCGGATGCAGATCAAAGAATGAAAATGGTCCTTCCCTAGTCTTAATGCAGAACACCCTTAACCATGTGCCAAACGCTCCTAACCATGCCAAATGCTCCTGTGGCAGCCTGGACCTTGACTTACGGGCATCCAAGGGATGCAGGGGTGTTAGGGAACCATCTGGCCACCTCATAAGTACAGAATATACATTCATCTTCATTCTCTCGGAAATGCAGCTCTGGTTTGTGAAAGTTAAGGATTCCCTTTCATCCACTATTTCCTTCACAGCCCCATGGACTTGTGGGAATTCTCGAATATTATCACTATATATGAACATACGTAGGGTTCATCGCATGCCAGGCAAGGTCCTAATTGCTTGAATAACCCAAAGAGGCAGGTACTATTATCACCTCCACTTGAAAGATAAAGTAAGGCACGGAGAGGTTAAGTAACTTGCTCAAGGTCACACAGCTAGTAAGGGTGAAACCAGGTCTCGAAACCAAGTGGTCTGGCTTCAAAGCCTATGCTTTTTTTTTTTTAAGATTTTATTTATTTATTTGAGAGACAGTGAGAGTGAGAGAGATCACAGAGGCAGAGGGAGAAGCAGACACACTGCTGAGCAGGAAGCCGGATGTAGGACTCGATCCCAGGACCCTGAGATCATGACCTCAGCTGAAGGTAGTTGCTTAACTGACTGCGCCACCCAGGCATCCCAAAGCCTATATTCTTAATGGATGTACAGAAGTGATCTTAAATCTAGCTGGCTGTCGCTGGGCTTTGAAAATATTCTGTTTATACCAGGATTAAGAACTTATCAAATTTTGGGGCACCTGGGTGGCTCAGTTTGTTAAGCAACCGACTCTTGATTTCAGCTCAGGTCATGATCTCAAGTCCTGGGATTGAGCCCCATGGGCTCCGTGCTGAGTGGGGAATCTGCTTCTCTCCCTCTTCCTCTGTCTCTTAAATCAATCAATCAATCAATCAGTCTATCTATCTATCTATCTATCTATCTATCTATCTATCTATCTATCTTTAGGGGCACCTGGGTGGCTCAGTCAGTTAAGCATCTGCCTTTGGCTTGGGTCATGATCCAGGGTCGTGGAACCAAGCCCCACATGGGGCTCTCTGCTGATCAGGAAGCCTACTTCTCCCTCTCCCTCTGCAGCTCCCCCTGCCTGTGCTCTCTGGGGCTTTCTCTCTCTCTCTCTCTCTCTGTCAAATAAATGGATAAAATCTTTAAAAAAAAATTTTTTTAAAGAGAACTTACCGCATTTTATTATCACTATTTGTCTACAAGTTTGTCTACACCCTTCCCTATATACACCCTTCCACCTTGAATGCCTTAAGGAAAGGAATGTCTTGTTTCTATTTCTGTCCAGGATCCAGGGCAGAGTCCAGCAGGTGCTAAGTGCTCTCACCAAAGATTAGTTCAAATGAAGGGCCCGGCTCACTTTCAGGATGAGGAAACATCATTTTCAAGCAAGGCCTAGAGATCTGATGGAAAAGACGACAGAGGCCAGTCAAGAACCCAGGTCTCGGGCCCTGGAGTCGGGCACTTGCTCTGCCCTGCCTCCCTGTTCCTGTTAGCTTAGCGGGCTGGGGGCCTGGTTATGGGGACCCAGAGCAGCCCCTGCTCCCCCACGGCAGCAGAATGTTGGTCAGTGGTTTCTCCCAGAAAAGAGTGTGCTTGTCCCAAAGTCAGGCCCAGAAGAGACGGAGAACAAACAAATGGCCATTGCTGTGCTAACCACTCCCCGCCAGCACAGGTGGGCTCAGGGCAGGCAGGGGCGGGCCTCTAGCCTCACCCGATAAAGTTTAAGGCCAAACAGATGCACAGAGCACCCAGCGCTCAGGAACAGAAGCCAGCAACTCCTCCTTCACTTTTTCTGTGCATCAGGATTGTTCTGATCCAGAGCCTATGAGGGACAAGGCAACAAGATCCTAAATCACCAATCTGCCCCCTAGCACACACACACACTCTGTTGAGTCCCCTGAGCGGATTAGCTCAATCTTACCCACCTTGTCTTTAAGCCTCGGGCTGCAAATGGCTGTCTTCATCCTTACCCTTAAGGGCACAGAGGAAAAAACGCCTGTTTAACATAAATGCAAACAGCCAGAAAAAGAAACCGGTGTGTGTGTCAGGCTCTGTGTTATTTCATAAGGCATAAACAAAGGACACGTAAACAAAATAATCCTGGCGATTTTAAAAATTCAATTAACCTCTGTGACATCACAAGGTCTGCGTAATTCATTGGAACTATACAATGAAATGTTGATAGTGTCTCTAAGGTCCTGGCAAAGCTTGAAGTACCTTTGACAGATCAAAGAAAAAAATAAAACATTATTCCATTTAGGTGCAGTGTTATAGAGAGCTTGGCATTATAGTTCTTTGGAAATGATTAACTCCATGTGGTATTGATGGTAACGATCCATTTTCTGGCATAATGAATTAGGCATTCCTCCATTGTTCTGCAGCTGGGCTGCATTCTGTGTATATATATATCAATGGCAACTTTTTCAAAATACCTTTCAGTTTCTCACGCGCACACACACACACACACAAAATAAAAACACGCCCCACCGACTGCCAGAAGAGAGAACATGAGCCTCAAAGCTGATTTATTTCTATCACCCCGAGTAAGCTATGTCCTACCTGAGACATGAAACCACATGGCGGGGTTTGGTTGGGGGGGCGGGTTGGGAACGTTTTCACTTCTATGAACTGGGAGGGAAATTGCTCCCCTTCAAGCTGGGAGCTCAGAAAGCTTTGCTGAAAAGTGTCCATTTTTATCTATCACTTTCTGCTTCTGAAAAGCCCTTGTTTTTAAGGAATAATTCTTCCAACAAAGACTTGCCCATCAGGCATCCCACTCATGATTAGTTACTCCGTGAAAATGAGAAACAACCTCTATGTGGCTGATAGACTTGAGCAGTAAGAGATAATCACAGCCTCTAATTTCCGAAACTCACAATTGTCTTCTGATTGTGGGATTTTTAAGCTGTAGAAACACCTACAGAAATGCAGTCAAAAGAAAAGTCAGCTAGTGTGATCTTTTGATTAAATTCCTCTCTTAGGTTTGTTTTGTTTTGTTTGTTTATCTTTTAATGAAGGGCTGCCTCTGAGAGTGCTAATCTGTCTTTAACATCATTGTGTTTCCTTATATTATGCTGTGCCATCACTCTGGCATTTAAAAGTGAAATATTTGCTTCAGAAATAAAAAAGATCGGCAATAAAATGTAGCTGTAAACAAGCCGTCATGGCTTTATTTTTCATAGATAAATACACAGTAAGTTCAAAGTCGAATTGAATTCCTAAAGCAATACTCCACTAATCTGTATTCGGGGGTCTCAAGCGTATTATCTGTAATTTACAACCAATTTAAATGGCATTAACAGTCTTCCCCTTCTGGGAATTTAAATTTGCATCCTACCATTGAATTAAACAGCGATTGCATATTTTCTATAGGGGACGGAATGCTCTTTGATGCTTGTTTTGAATAATGAAGCATCTATTCAGGCACAGGGTGCAGTGTGCTCCTTTGTCCTCCCCGTAATTGAAGCAAAATGTGAGTTAAAGAGATTTTTTCCCTTAGCCAAAGGTTTGTTGATTGGTGTCTATTTTCATCTATTCAAAATTAAGAAAACAGTCATCTCTCATTGCACTGGAAAATCATTTACCCAAAAAGGCCTTGAACGCAGGGAGGTCAAGTTTTGCCTTATTTGATCTTTTCAGAGATGGAGCAGGATGTCAGAAAATATCGCAAACTAACCTTTTGGGGAATGCCATTGTGGAATACTTTGCAATTCTTTTCTAGGACCAAGAGAATTAGAAGTGGAAGACAAGGGGGGGGAAATAGGGCCTGTTTGTTTCTAAAGTAAAAAACTGGAATTACCGCAGTCTCCCACACCAAACTGTACTGAGACGGGAGGGGAATTGCTTGCAAATACTAGAATCTGAAGCCTTAGAAATCCAAGGATGGCACATTCGTTAGGGTAGCATCCATTTCCCAGGGTGCACCTTGACCTTAGTGCCCCAGACCTTAGTAATCAATTATAGCTGTCTTTGACATTGAGTGAAGCTAGAACCTCATCATCGAAGACTCTGGGCGGCAGATAGCAGCTGATGTGAGCTGGCACTGGAGGCAAAACCTATCTGCCATTTCAGTTACTCCCCTTATCTCATTTAATAGACGGTTCTACGAAGATGAAGTGACCCTCCAGCGCACTCCGAGCTGGCAGCTGGCAGAGCAAGAACTAAAACTAGTCACTGCTGATGACTCAGTACTGCCCTTTCCACCCCACACAGTCAACATGCTCCCAGAGCCTGTCGCGTGAATCATTACATCCCCGGGGACAGGGCACCGAGTAGGCACTCAGTGATTACTTCTTTAAACTGACTGCCTAAGAGAGATCCACATGGTTAAGACCTCACCATTATGGAAAAGAAGCCCCTTCTGACCCAGTCGAACATAATTAGAGTCCGAACAAAATTTCAGCATGCGTTTACCAACGCCTTCCTTCAGAGATAGCGAAAATCACACATATCAACAATATCAACAAGAACAAAGCATTTATGAGAAGAAATTGTCTTCAAAGACCTCGAAACATTTTGAAAATATCTATTAATATACGACCGAAATACAATTGCAAGTCATTATTCAGCAGGGGTGACAGAAGAACTTATTCTGCTGAATTTGAAATAAAATCATATTGAATAATTCAGACATTTCAAAAATTGAAAGGGGATTTTCTATTTATTAGTGCGCATTAGCGTTCTAGTGTATTTTCCTTAAAGAAGTAAAAGACCAAGTGTTCCCCACACTTATCTAGAGAGTATCAAAGTTCCTTGATAAGAAATGTTAGCCTTTTTGCTTTATAATAGGACCCACCTCTAGGATGTAAGAAGAGGGAAAATATAGAAATTCAACTGTCCCACATTGTTAACGTTAAGTATATCCCAGTGGTTTCAGCCAGGGACAATTTTGTCCCCCAAAGGACTTTTGGCAATGTATGGAGACATTTTTGGCTGTCACAAATGGGAGGTAGGTGGTGCTAATGACATCACTGGGTAGAAGCCAGGGAAGCTGCCAAACATCCCACAATGCCCACGACGCTCCTGACAGCAGAGTTCAGCCAACCCAAAACTCAGCAGCGCGGAGGCTGAGAAACCCTGGTCTACTCCCTCCACCCACGGTTCGTATCAGTTCAGCAATGTGTTGAATTTAGAAGGCATCAATCTGTGGCAACTAGGACAACTGTGGGTACCCGGATATTTTATTTCTCTCTTTTGGTTAAGCTACCTAATTTCCTTGGGTGGAGGGAGAGGTCACTACTGAGGTTCCTCTTGTTTGTCTTCTCCCAGAGACAAATCAGAGATCAGGTCAGGCAGCTCTGTTCTGGGATTTTCAAGGGCACTGAGAAGGGCTTCAGGAGCTCCCTGGGGTCTCAGATATACTGTCCTATGCTGCACACTGGTCTAACAAAGGCGAGTGGGGGCCTGAACCACCTGCTACTGCATAAACCTGAGGACGGCTTCCCTTGGAAGGTTTATGTCATGGCGGTAGACATGAAGGGAAGAGTGGAATTTTGTGGGTGCGGTTGTTGTCATCATTTTTATCTGTTGTTGCTGGTCTTCTACGTATTGTAGTTCTGCTGCCAGCCTGCTCTGTGATGCTGGAACACTGCTTGTATTTCCTGCCCCTCATCAATCGGGTATGTGGCGCTCACGCTGTTCCACTGGGAGAGGAAAGGGGAGACTGAAAGCCAAGTTGTTTCAAGTGCTTTCCAGCGGGGGGAACATTTCTAAGTCCGTGGGGGTAGGGACTGTGTCCTGTTTAGCCTCCAGCTCCAGAATCCCTAGGTTCTGTGCTTACCACAAAATAGATGCTTAGTAAACAAGCATTGGCAATAATCTGGAATCTATTTGGCAATATCTAATGACACTGAACAGCGATCTAGTGATTTCACTCCAAGGTACGTACCCCAAAGAAATGGTGCATATGTCCTGCAAAGAATAAGTACGAAATTCTTCGCAGCAGCTTTGTTAAAAATTGCCCAAAAAACCCCCCAAAGAGCTCACACGTCCATCAGCGGGAGAATGAATGAATAAATAGTGTTCTTATAATGGAACGGCAGGAGCGAAAAAAAAAATTCAACTTTTGCACATGAAACTCTCAGCAGAGTGCCTGGTAGTACTTAGTACTCAGGACCCAGTACTGAGGGCTGTGCAGTAATGACAATGATGATGGCGGTAGCAATAATTATGGAGGATTCACCATCTGCCAGGCACTTATAGGGGATTTACACATATAGGGGATTTACACATTCCACTCTCAGAACAAGCCACTGGAGAAGTTTCTATTTCTATAACCATTTTACAGAAGAGAAGAGTGAGGTACAGAGAGGTTATGCAAAATTTTGTTGGGCTAATCTGAAATACAGATACATTCTAACCCTTTTCAAAAAGTACCATATATAAAGCAATATTGGGGAAATCAAGAAACAACGGTTTGCCTTGTAGTTAGTCTGGACATATCTTTTCTCCCTTGTGTTTTAGTGCTTTGTTCTAGGCCTTTCCATCTTGTACCTTTTAGCCAATAGTATTTTTCAAGATCCAAAGCAGCACTTGCTGTTCTTCAGGCTATGGGCTACCATTTGAAATGCTCCGGTTGATGGAAACCTGATGGGGCATCTGGCCTTGGATTTGCCTCGCCTGCCCAGCCCCAGCGCCGCCTCTGGGCTCCAGGAAGGCAGTCTGTGTACGAAGACGTAAAGTTCCCAGGCAGGCCAGGGGGAGCCTGGGGAGCTCCGTGTCTCACCAGATAACGAAAGCCACACCCTTCCAGGGGCCCAGAGCATCAAAGGGGTGACAGAAAGGCTGCTGGTCGCACAAGGCAGTTCCAAGATCTCCACATGAATACAGTATCTCTGCCTTACGGTGGGTCATGGAAATATCGTTTAGGCTGTTGTATGCTCTGTGGTGCCCCAAGTAGTGATCTTGTTTGCTGTTTTGGTGTGGAGGAAATTGGGGGACGGGGGAGTCACGAGAGTAATGAGCACGGAGGTCGGGTCTTAGCTGTTCACATCAAATGCTTCTGCACATTACTTTGGACTCACAAAAACATCTCCATTAGGAAAGGAAATAAATACAGGTGACAAATGAAGACTCACTCCTTCATCTACCCCCGCCTTCCCGCCCTGTCATATTGGAGAAAGCTGCCATTGGTGATGACAAAGTCCCATGCACGTGTGCGTGTGCGTGTGTGTGTGTGTGAGAGAGAGAGAGAGAGAGAGAAAGAAAGAAAGAGAAAGAGAGAGAGAGAGAGAGAGAGAGCATGGAGAGTTACAATCACATCCTAGCCACAAGTTTATTTATGGTTTGCTCAAGGTTTATTTCCCACCCCATCCCTGCATCCACAATGGGAGGGTGCCGAGAGGGCAGAGACGGGACTATTAAAACCCCTCATGTACAGCTCATCTCAGCTCTCACGGCAGCTGGTGCCTCCCCTGCGCAGAGAGCTGGCCCAGCGGCTGGCGGATGCCGTTAAGTGGGGAGCCAGGGGTTCTGCCCAAGTGATGGATAGCGCCAGCCCTGCTTTCTTGGGGGGCTAATCTGGACACTGGTTGAAAGTAGTTCCAAAATTCAGTGGGTTTGATGCTTTTAACTGGAGTTAACTGGCTATGTTTGGTGAGGTCCAAAAGAATAAACTGCCTAGAAAATTTTTTAAAGAATCAATTTGAGAGCAAAAGGCAGTAACTTAATTTTGGAATTCTCGGGGCATTGAGTAAAAAGTCCTTTTTTTTTTTTCCAGGAGTTTTTTTTTTAATTTTTTATAAACATATATTTTTATCCCCAGGGGTACAGGTCTGTGAATCACCAGGTTTACACACTTCACAGCACAAAAAGTCCTTTTCTTAAGGAAAGCTCCTAGAACCTTTAAAATTAAAAGTATTTTATATAAGCATGAATTTTTTTATTAATTGACTTTTAAAATTATATAAGTAGTGGTCCCTTTTTTTTAGTATATGTGCTGCTGAAGCAAGCACTATAAGTAGTGGTCCCTGTAGACCTTCTAAAATAGAGGAAAAAAAAGAAATTAAAGTACATTCAGCCCAAAATTTGACATACAACTTTCCAGTTTTCCTGTATGTACACATGTATGTTTCTATAATTATTTTTTAAATGGAATACTAACACACTTAGTGATTTATAACTTGCCCCTTTTTTCATTAAATGACATTGCTTGAACTGCTTTTCAGGTTAAGAAATAGATGCCACACTATTATTTAATACAGCTGCCTAGTATTCCATTGTGTGATGTCCTAGAATTAATTTAACCAGTCCCCTTTTATGGACATGTTTCTGAAACTGGTTGTTTCCAGTTTTCCACTGGTATAAATAAAACCATGACGAATAATTCTGTAGGCAAATCTTTGTTTCCCTGCATGTGTGTTCTCTTAGAAAAATTTGCTAGAATTGTCATTGATGGGGCAAGGGTATTTTTAAGGCTTTTATTACTGAATTGCTTCCAGAAAGGTAGTACTGGCCCACTCCTCTGCCAGGGGTGTATGAGAGTAGCCTACTCCCCAAACACAGTGCAGTTTGTAGAAACATTTTAAAAGCTTGTGATTAACCTCCCTTCTATCGTTTTTGTCTCATCCTATAATTTCCTCGGCTTCTCTCTGTTCTGTACCCACTGCTCTGGTATTTTCAGAAAACCAAGAGAGGATAGAACCCTGAGTAGAACCCATTAAAGGGACTGGTTTTGGCAAACTCTCAAGGAATTTCGGTTTCATGCTGGAAAAAGACAACACAAAGAGAGAGCGCTACCCACTGATCCTGTGAGAGAGGGTGTTTACATTACATTTTATAACAGTCATAAATAAAAATGGCATTAATCTGCCAAGTTGTTGTTTTTAAAAGAGAAAAAGGGAGGAGGTGGTTGACCTACCAGGAAAAGCCCTGTGTCTGGCAGAGCTTTGCTATGAGTATGATTTTAAATAGCAGGGCAAAGGTGATAAAGCCCGTTCAACATCTCTGTCTCCATGGCAACAGCATCCCGACTCTGAGGCTGACACAGCGGCAGGGACCAAAATACACTCCTCGCGCACAATTACACTGCAAGTTAGGAGTTTCTTTTTATTCCTTGCAAATGAACAATTTAAAAATACAAGCAAGGACAGAAAAAGAGCAAGTCACGCACAGCTAGAAAAAAGTCTTTAAACTGACTAAATGAAGAAAATGAACATCCAAAGGGCATGATGAAGTCTGCAGCCTACACTTACTATGTGCAGAGACTGAAAATCTTTCTTGTGTGTGAGTAGAAAAAATAACTATGCATGCATATAAGTGCGTGCATTAACTTTTTAAAACGTCCTTTCCTTAATTTTTAATACAGGTCAACCTTGCTTTCAACATATCCACTTAGCTCAGGTTATGATTTAATCAATTAAAGCAGCCACCCAATTTATACAAGTGAAAGCTCTTCATACAGTAAACCCAACAAAACTTGAAAAAAATCTGCATTAGCCTGGAGCTGGAGAGGCCTAAGTGGCCTCCTGTAAAGTCAGTGAAAACGTACAAGTGGTCACTAATGCATCCTTGAATCTTCTTGAGATATAAACCTTCCTGTTTATTGTTTAAAAGGATGTGAAAATAAAGAAGTACAGAACTGTGATTATAAACTGGGGGGTTCTTTCTGCACTGGAGTCTCTCTGCTGGAGTGAACAGGTTCCAGAAACCTGGAGGGATGATATAACAAGCAAAGCTACTTAACACTGAGTTCTTAGAGAAGGTACTTCAATAAATGTCAAGGAAATAAAAGAAGGAATGGGAACTAATAAGGGAACAGGAAAGAGGCACATGATAGGTTCACTGTATGTATACGTCTATTGAATGTGCCAGGACCATCTAGTTCAGCCTGGGATAATTCTGCCTCCCAGGGGACACTTGGCAGTGTCTGGAGACAATTTCATCTGCCACAACTTGGAAAGGAGGGGCTACTGGCATCAAGTGAGTGGATGCCAGGGCCGCGGCTCAACATCCTACCGTGCGCAGGACAGACACAACAACAAAGAATGATCGAGCACAAAATGTCAAAAGTGCCATGGATGAGAAACTTTGATCTAGTCTGATTGTTCATGTCCCTCCTTATGGTTAAGAGGGTTCTGTGAGTAGATTGCATGGTTTTAGGGTCTGTGTTCAGTATAAAGACAAAACTCTCCTTGAGTTGAGTATTAGTATTTTCTTCATTGTTTTTACTATCACATGATTTTCCCCTTGCTTTAAACACAATATGTTCTATTTTATTTCAAGTAAATGCTCCTGAAAGTAAAAAAACAATAAACAGAAAATGAGAGGTGAAGCATTAAAAATAAAAGCATGGGAGCCTTTCCTTCAAAGAGAGCATCTGCAAAGTGGCTGGCACAAAGGAATGCTCAATAAACATGAGCTGTTTTATTTTTCCCTATGTTTTTTAGCATGAAAAAACCCACATGTACAAAACAATGTATTGTGTGCTCACTGTTGAAATAGTAATAAAGAAAGGTACTTAAACCCACATCACCCTACACCTTTGAAACCCCTGTGTGTCTCCTCACTGAGAATATTCTGTCCCTCACCTCAGAAAACCATTATTCTAGTTTTGTTCATCATTTCCCTGACAGAGGTAGAAATACAAAAAAACATAAATTATTTGGCTTCCCTTGTTCTTGAACTTCACACAAATGGGATCAAACCAAAATCGTTTATTTCTGTGAACTTCTTACTTCACTCAGTATTATGCTTTGGAATGGTTCCTCCACATTTATGTGTCCGGCTATAGTTTATCCATTTTTGCTATTGTACAGTATTTCATGGTATGGTTGTATTATAATTTATCCATTCTACTGGTGCTGGACATTTGCTTTTTCAGTTGTTGCCTATTATAAATAAGGATGCTGTGTGTATTGCTGTATACCTCTCCTGATGCAAATGCACGAGTGTTTCCATTGTTTATTGGTCATTTGTGTTTCCCTGGCTATGAAATACTTGTTAATGTCTTTTGCGTAATTTTTTATTAAGTTGATATATATTGTCTTTTTTAAAAGATTTATTTATTTATTTATTTATTTAAGGGGGGGTGGGAAGAGGAGGGGGAGAGGGAGAGAGAAACCCTAAGCAGATGACACATTGAGCATGGAGCCCGATGTGGGGCTTGATCTCACGACTCAGAGATCAGGACCTGAGCTGAAACCAAGAGTTGGAGGCTCGAGAGGAAAGTTGGAAAGAACAGAAATACATGAAGGCTAAAGAGCATCCTACTAAAGAATGAATGGGTCAACCAGGAAATTAAAGAAGAATTTAAAAAGTACATGGAAACGAATAAAAATGGAAGCACAACTGTTCAAAATCTTTGGGACTCAGCAAAGGTGGTCCTAAGAAGAAAGTATATAACAATACAAGACTTTCTCAAGAAATAAGAAAAGTCTCAAGTATACAACCCAACCCTATACCTAAAGGAGCTGGACAAAGAACAGCAAAGAAAGCCTAAACCCAGCAGGAGAAGAGAAATAATAAAAATCAGAGCAGAAGTCAATGAAATAGAAAACAAAAAAACAGTAGAACAAATCAACGAAACTAGGAGCTGGTTCTTTGAAAGAATTAGTAAGATTGATAAACCCCTGGCCAGACTTATCAAAAAGAAAAGAGAAAGAACCCAAATAAATAAAATCATGAATGAAAGAGGAGAGATCACAACCAACACCAAAGAAATACAAAAAATCACAAGAACATATTATGAGCAACTATACGCCAGCAAATTTGACAATCTGGAAGAATTGGATGCATTTTTAGAGATATATAAACTACCAAAACTGAACCAGAAAGAAATAGAAAACCTGAAAAGACCCATAACCAGTAAGGAGATTGAAGCAGTCGTCAAAAATCTCCCAAAAACAAGAGCCCAGAGCCAGATGACTACCCAGGGGAATTCTACCAATCATTTAAAGAAGAATTAATGCCTATTCTCCTGAAACTGTTCTAAAAATATAGAAATGGAAGGAAAACTTCCAAACTCATTTTATGAGGCCAGCATTACCTTGATCGAAAACCAGACAAAGACCACAACAAAAAGGAGAATTCAGACCAATATCCTTGATGAACATGGATGCAAAACTTCTCACCAAAATACTATCCAGTTGGATCTAACAGTACATTAAAAGGATTATTCAACATGACCAAGTGGTTTTATTCCTGGGCTGCAAGTTTGGTTCAATATTTGCAAAGCAGTGTTAATAATTAATAATTAATTAATTAATTAATAAAAAGTTAATTAATAAGAGAAAGACCAAGAACTACATGGTCCTCTCAATAGATGCAGAAAAAGTGTATGACAAAGTTCAGCATCCTTTCTTGACCAAAACTCTTCACAGTGTAGGGATAGAGGGTACATACCTCAATATCATCAGAGCTATCTATGAAAAACCCACAGTGAATATCATTCCCAATGGGGAAAAACTGAGAGCTTTTCCACTAAAGTCAAGAACATGGCAGGGATGTCCACTATCATCACTGCTATTCAACATAGTACTAGAAGTCCTAGCCTCAGCAATCAGACAACAAAAGGAAATTAAAGGCATCTGAATTGGCAAAGAAGTCAAGTTTTCACTCATTGCAGATGATATTTCTACTTTATGTAGAAAACCCAAAAGACTCCACTCCAAAACTGCTGGAACTGATACAGGAATTCAGTAAAGTGGCAGGATATAAAATCAATGCATAGAAATCAGTTGCATTTCTATACAACAACAACAAGATAGAAGAGAGAGAAATTAGTCAATCCCATTTACAATTGCACCAAAACCATAAGATATCTAGAAATAAACATAACCAAAGAGGCAAATAATCTGTACTCAGAAAACTATAAAGTACTCATGAAAGAAATTGAGGAAGACACAGAGAAATGGAAAAATGTTCCATGCTCATGGATTGGAAGAACAAATATTGTGAAAATGTCTATGCTACCTAAAGCAATCTACACATTTAATGCAATCCCTATCAAAATCCCATCAAATTTTTTCAAAGAAATGGAAGAAATAATCCTAAAATTTATACAGAACCAGAAAAGACCTTGAATAGCCAGAGGAATATTGAAAAAGAAAGCCAAAGTTGGTGGCATCATAATTCCGGACTTCAAGCTCTATTACAAAGCTGTCATCATCAAGACAGTATGGTATTGGCACATAAAACAGACACATAGATCAATGGAACAGAATAGAGAGCTCAGAAATGGACCCTCAACTCTATGGTCAACTAATCTTCAACAAAGCAGCAAAGAAAGTCCAATGGAAAAAAGACAGTCTCTTCAACAAATGGTGTTGGGAAAATGGGGCAGCCACATGCAGAAGAATGAAACTGGACCATTCCCTCACACCACACACAAAAATAGACTCAAAATGGATAAAAGACCTCGATGTGAGACAGGAATCCATCAAAATTCTTGAGGAGAACACAGGCAGCAACCTCTTCAACCTCAGTCACAGCAACATCTTCCTAGAAACATCACAAAGGCAAGGGAAGCAAGGGCAAAAAATGAACTATTGGGACTTCATCAAGATAAAAAGCTTTTGCACAGCAAAGGAAACAGTCAACAAAACCAAAAGACAACAGACAGAATGGGAGAAGATATTTGCAAATGACATATCGGATGAAGGACTAGTATCCAAAATCTATAAAGAACTTATCAAACTCAACAACCAAAGAACAAATAATCCAAACAGGAAATGGGCAGAAGACATGAACAGACATTTCGGCAAAGAAGACATACAAATGGCCAACAGACACATGAAAAAGTACTCAATATCACTTGGCATCAGGGAAACAGAAATCAAAACCACAATGAGACACCACCTCACACCAGTCAGAATCACTAAAATTAACAAGTCAGGAAATGGTAGGTGTTGGTGAAGATGTGGAGAAAGGGGAACCCTCTTATACACTGCTGGTGGGAATGCAAGCTGGCGCAGCCACTTGGGAAAACAGGATGGAGGTTCCTCAAAAAGTTGAAAGTAGAGCTACCCTATGACCTAGCAATCACACTACTGGGTATTTACCCTAAAAATACAAATGTAGTGATTGGAAGGGGCACGTGCACCCCAATGTTTATAGCAGCAATGTCCCCAGTAGCCAAACTATGGAAAGAGCCTAGATGTCTATCAACAGATGAATGGATAAAGAAGATGTGGTGTATATATATATAATGGAATATTATGCAGCCATCAAAAACCGCAATCTTGCCATTTCCAATGACGTGGTTGGAACTAGAAGGTATTATGCTAAGTGAAATAAGTCGATCAGAGAAAGACAATTATCATATGATTTCACTGACATAAGGAATTTGAGAAAAAAGACAGAGGATCACAGAGGAAAGGAGGGAAAAATGAAACAAGACAAAACGAGGGAGGAAGACAAAGCATAAGAGACTCTTAATCTCAGGAAACAAACAGAGTGCTGCTGGATGGGAGGGGGCTAGGAGGGATGGTGTGGATGAGTGATGAACACTGGAGAGGGTGTGTGCTGTGGTGAGTGCTGTGTTCTGTGTAAGACTGATGAATCACAGACCTGTACCCCTGAAACAAATAATATATTATATGTTAATTTTTAAAAAAAGAATTGTTTTTTAGTTACCTGTATTACAAATATCCTCACTCAAGTTGTGGCTATTTTTTTTCACTCTCTTAGTGAAGATTTTTTATGTAAAGGAGTCCTGAAGTTTAATATAATTAAATTAAATTAAATATAATTAAATGTAATAACATAATTAAGTATATTTAAATTTAATATAATTAAATCTTTAAAGTTCGAAATTTTTCTGTCTTATTTTTTATTTTTTTAGAAGATTTTTTTAAATGTATTTGACAGAGAGATAGTGAGAGAGAGACCACAAGTAGGGGAGTGGGAGAGAGAGAAGCAGGCTTCCCACTGAGCAGGGAGCCCGATGTGGGGCTCAATCCCAGGACCCTGAGATCATGACCCAAGCTGAAGGCAGACACCTAACAACTGAGCCACCTAGGTGCCCCTGAACTTCTTCTGTTTTATGAATTCATTACCTACCCCCAGAGCTGTCACATGAATATTTCCTTATGTTTTCTTCCAAAAGTTTTTAGGTTTTGTTTTTCACATTTAAGTTCTTAAACCATCTGGACTGGATATATGTGTATACTAAGGTAGTAGTTCATTTTGCATGGTATATGGTGAGGTAGGGATTTGTTTTCATTCTTTTCGCTTAGGGATAGCCAATTTTCCTAGTACTGTATATTAAATAGTTCTTTTTTTTTTTCCTTCCCAGTTGTAACTAAAACTGCCATAGATCAAGTTTTCATATATATATGTGTGTGTCTGTGTCTGGGGTGTCTTTTCTGTTCCATTGTCTAGTGCTTATCAGGAATACATTGTCTTTACTACACTTATATTTGGAGAGTCAAATTCCATCACCTACTTTCTCTTTTTTGGGAGCATCTTGGTTACCCTTGGGTATTACTCTTCATATATATTTTAGAAACAGCATGCCAAGATTAAGGTGGTTGGGATTATTGAATTTATACATCAATTTGAAGAAAGTGAACTATTTATAGTATTGAATTCCCCCATCTATGAACATAGTGTGTTTAGATTTTCTTCAATAACTTTCAATAAAATTTTAAAGTTTATTCCATGGAATTCTTGTACATTTTTGTTAGACATATTCCTAGATAACTTATGTACTTTTGTTAGCATTTTAATTGATATCTTTCTAAAAATTCCTTCCGGGGGTGGGGGGTGCCTGGGTGCCCAGTCAGTGAAGCGTCCACCTTCAGCTTGGGTCATGATCCCAGGGTCCTGCGATTGAGACCTGCATTGGGCTCCCTGCTCAGCGGGGAGCCTGCCTCTCCTTCTACCTCAGCCCCTTTCTCCCACTGCTTGTGTTCTCTCTCTTTTTCTCTCTTTCTTGCTCTCTCACTCTCAAATAAATAAATAAATAAAACATTTAAAAAAATTTCTTCCTGATGTGCAAAAATGCTGCTGTAGCAGGGGAGGATGGCAGAATGATAGCTGGCCAGGTTTTCTATATTGATATTAATATTAACAATAACATTAATATTAATCTGGCTCCAGAGCCAAAAGTGATCCAAGGAGAAGCACGTGCGAAACGATCCGCAGGAGAGCTGTACGACTCCTCCTTTCACTTGGACTCTGATGTTCAACGGGATTCTTTTTTTTTTTTTAAGATTTTATTTGACAGAGAGAGAGAGATCACAAGCAGGCAGAGAGGCAGGCAGAGAGAGGGGAACAGGCCTCCTGCTGAGCAGAAAGGTCTTACCCTGTAATTCTTGCTTTGGATTTTGATTCCTCTTTGTGACTTAATGACAAAAAGGATGGGGTGTTTACCAATGGTCTCCAAAATAATGTCTTGTTATGCAGGGAGTACAGTTCTTTCCATTCATACTTGAGCTCAGTAGTTGCTTCCCTAACTGCAAAGGCAATCACATGAGTTAAGGAGCACTTGAGAGCAGCTCCAAAGTCAAGATATATGTGTTATAACTCACATAAAGAGTGCGATGTGGGGCTGTTCAACACAAATGTAACAATGTATTTTTGTGAATGAGACTTGGCACGTCAAATGCATCCTCTAGAAAAATAATTAGTGCAATAGTCTTAAGATTTGTTTCCTAAAGTTGATACTGTAGGTTATTTTGGTGAGTAACCTGAGGTTTAGGACCTTTTTTCTCAAATAAGTCCTTTTTAAACCAGAAATTTGGAGAGGAAAAAAAGAAAAGATATATGCACCCTTACGTTTATTAAAGCATTATTTACAATAGCCAAATTACAAAAGCAGCCTAAGTGTCCATCAGCAGATGGACAAAGAAGATGTGAAATATATATATATATATATATATATTTTACACATATATACATACATACACACAAAGCAATATCACTCAGCCATAAAAAGAATGAAATTTTGCAATAGCATGGATGGATGGATCTAGAGGATATAACGCTAAGCAAAATAAGTCAGAGAAAGACAAATACCATATGATTTCACTCATATGTGGAATTTAAGAAACAAAACAAAAAAAGTAAAAAAGGGACAAACCAAAAAAGACTCTTCACTAGAGAATAAACCAACAGTTATCAGAGGGGAGGTGCGGGGTGGGGGGGGGATGGGTGAAACAGGTGACGGGGATTAAAGAGTGCACTTGTCATGATGACAACTGAGTGATGTATGGATTTGTTGAATCATTATGCTGTACACCTGAAAACAATATTATACTGTATGTTAACTATACTGGAACTAAAATAAAACATGTGCTTTCTGAAAAATAAGAATAAAAAATACGGGTGCCTGGCTGGCTCAGGTGGTAGAACATGTGATTCCTGATCTCGGGTTCATGAGTTAGAGCTCCACATGTGGCATACAGTTTACTTACTTACTTAATTAAATATAAATGCAGATGACTTTAGTGTTTTGATGGAAACTCCAAAATTCATAATTGTACTCAAGAAAAAAATTGGATAGATTTTTATTTAACTTTCCAGGAATGCATTTGAAGCATTAAGTGAAACAAAACTGTAATTAAATTATAATCACTTTTTAAATATAATTTCTATATTTCTACTCCAGAGCTAATTTAGACATTTTTCATTCATTGATATGAAAAATCAAAATGTATATTTAAGACTAGACATTCTTGGGGTGCCTGGATGGCTTAGTCATTAAGTGTCAGCCTTGGGCTCAGGGAATGATCCCAGGGTCCTGGGATGGAGCCCCGCATTGGGCTCCCTGCTTGGCTGGAAGCCTGCTTCTCCCTCTCTCACTCCCCCTGCTTGTGTTCCCTCTCTTGCTGTATCTCTATCAAGTAAATAAATAAAATCTTTTAAAAAATGACTTGACATTCTTCTCCTTATTTCTTCATATATGTCCAAAGTTCAAAATTTCTGTTTGTTGCTCTCATATTTACTCTGCTCTAACAAAATCCCTTACCAAAGCAGGTAACTAAAATCATTAATGGTTGTTCCAGACATTATTTCCAGAAGAAAAACTTTTTCTTATTACTTCATTTTCCCAGTATTCATCGGCTGTTAACATTTTCAATATTTCATCATGGACATCATGGACATTCTCTGTCAATTCTACTTTACTATGGGTTAATACTCATTCTTTTTTTTTTTTGGACTTTATTTATTTATTTGAGAGAGAGGGTACAAGCAGGGAGAAGGAGAAGAGGCAGAGGGAGAAGCAGACTCCCCACTGAGCAAGGAGCGAGATGCAAGACTCAATCCCATGACCTGAGCTGAAGGCAGATGCTTAACCGACTGAGCCACCCAGGCACCTTGCTACTGTTTTTCTTGATAAATGTAAGAAACCATATCAGGAAAATCCTTATGTATAAATCACAACAATGGAAAGGTGAGGTTTAAATTACCCAGCTGACTTCCTTAGTTCTTAACACATTTTAACATGTACAGAAAAATTTAAGAAATATGGGTACTCTGCACATGCACCCTCATAAGTCCTTAGTGATTGATTTCAACTGGCTGATGTCTTTTATGATATATGTATATCATAAAAGGCTGATATCTTTTATTTTATATATTATATGTGTGTATATATATATATACATATATATATATCCCCTAAATGAAGCAATACTGATCTTCAAGCAATACTCTTGAGAAATGTTTCTATATCTATTTCAAGGTGGAATCATAATGAAAAGATGTCTTCGTTAGAATCCTGACCCACTCCAGGTGAGGCCCCTGGGGCATACTCAGCTCGAGGATGGGTTTCTAAAGAGGCTGGTGCAGGGAGGCTGAGTTGGAGTTGAAATTTTTCACCCAGAGGAACTAAAGACACCAAGATGACAAAAGTTGAAAACCATAATGGAGTTCTGAGGTCCAAGAAGCAAGAAGGAAAACCCGAAGGTCATTAAAACCAAAGGGGCCCAACTTGGGTCTCAGAACCAGAGAACAAGGCCAGAGGTCCAGGCCTGGAGGAGCGAGAGCCCAGGTGTCTGTGAGATAAAATAGGAACATGCAAACCTCAAGCCAAGCTCTTTATCACGGCTGCTAGAGAGGTCAGTGTTCTTATTGGCTGAGTATTCCAAGGCATCCGGCAAGCCGAGAACCAGCCTGTGGGCTGGAATTCTGAACACAGAAAGGGGCTGGCCTCTCATGCTGCTGGGTCCCAGGCTCCCCCATCCTCTATCATTTACCTTTCTCTGACCTTGCCCCCTAGTGCCCTAGCATGGAGTCCTGACCAGACTCAGCCCCCAGCTTCATGACCTTGCCAGGTCTGCGCTCTGAGTTTCCAGCCCCAACTGCTCACCAGCACTGCTGGCTCCTTAGTCTGATGGACTGAGGTGCTGTGGATTCTTTCTCCTGTCCATATAGTTTCCTTAGATATATTCCTTAACCCCCCATAAGAAATTCCCCCCAAATAGTTAAGGGAACTATGCATACTATAAGGGAACTAAGGTACTATAACAAGGATACCCTCCAAATTCAGTGGCTTAAAAAAAAAAATCAAAGAAGTTTCTTTTCCTCTCGATATTAGTCCAGAGTAAAGGGTTCTAGATTCATGGGCAGCTCTGCTTCCTTGAGTCATTCAGGGACTCAGATCTTTCCACCCTGTAGCTCTCCAAACCCCTAGGGTAAGGGTTCTTTAACCCATGGATAGAATTCAGAAGGTTCATGAACTAGAATGGGGGGGAAATCACCATTACTTTAACTAAGCTGGTATTAATTTTCTACTGCTACTGGAACAAATTATCACAAACGTAGTGGCTTGAAACAACAAATCTATCCTCTTGCAGTTTAGGAAGTTAGAAATCCTAGATCAGTTTCACTGGGCTGAAGTCCAGGTGTCAGCTGGGCTGTGTTTTCTTCTGGAAGCTCTAGAGGAAGGTCATTTCCCTGCCTTTTCCTGTATCTAGAGGCCACCTGCATCCCTTGCCCTGTGGCTCCTTCTCCCGTTTCAAAGTCTGCAGCACAGCACCCATCGCCACACTGTCTTCTCCTCTTCTGTTGTTGGGCCACCTCCTACCACCCTCTTGTAAGGACACTTGTAACTACATTTAGGGCTCATCTGAACAACCCAGGATGATCTCACCATGTCAATACCCTAACTTAATCACATCTGCTGTGAAGTCCCTTTTACCATGTAGGGCTATGGTTATAGGCACTGAAGACTAGAACATGGATATCCTGGGCCACTACTGAGTCTACCCTAAATCTCTAATTGAAACTTAGCTTCCCTTACATTATGAATGTATACAACAACCCACAGTAGTATCCGCAGTACCTGGAACTCTGTTGCCAGTAGAGACCACACGTACTTTTCACATTTTGATAGCGTTATTGCAGATATCTTGAATTTATGGAGGTCATTAGGCCCACTATGAGATCTTGTTAGCATTACTTACAATGTGTATATGGTACTATTTCACATATCCGGTTTTGTACAGAATATTTTATAATACAAATGGCTTTTCAGTCTTATGTAATTTTACTTCATACATTTAAAACTTGAATCTGAGGGGCGCCTGGGTGGCTTATCAGTTAAGTGTCCCACTCTTGATCTCAGCTCAATCTTCATCTCAGGGTCATGAGTTCAAGCCCTACATTGGGCTCCACACTGGGCATGGAGCCTACTCAAAATATAAAAGAAAAGAAAACGGAGAAAGAAAACTTAAATCTAAAAGATTCTTTAGCATCAAATTGGCGAAAAGCTTCTGCCCTAAAGCTCTACCACCATCTGCACGATTGAGGCTTTGTCTGGTTCTAGCCTGCAGGAAGGAGGAAGAGAGCATAGGAGAAGCATCTTCAATGTCTTTGGGCCCAGTCACAGAAGGGACACACATCATTTCTACTCACTCTCCTCTCAGGAACATGAGCCTTCCTCAGAATCTTCTGGATGGCTTGTTAAAACATGGGCTGTGGGCCCCACCGCCAGAGTTTCTCTGTTTCACCAGGTCGGGGGTGAGACCTGAGAATTTGTATTTCTTTTTTTTTAATTTTTTTAAAGATTTTATTTATTTATTTATTTGACAGAGATCACAAGTAGGCAGAGCGGCAGGCAGACAGAGAGAGAGGGGGAAGCAGGCTCCCTGCCGAGCAGAGAGCCCGACGTGGGGCTCGATCCCAGGGACCCTGGGATCATGACCTGAGCCAAAGGCAGAGGCTTAACCCACTGAGCCACCCGGGCGCCCCAGAATTTGCATTTCTTACAAGCTCTCAGACGATGATGATGCTCTGAGAACCACTAGTCTAGCGCACAGTGACACGGCCACAAAAAAACCACAAGGGATGCTAGGTAATGTGTAGCCCGGCAGGCATGTTTTGTGGCTGAACAGAGGGACTCAGATGGAACAACATGGGTAGTATCCACTGTGTGTGTCTGGCAACAACTGTTTTACTGTGGAAAAGGGGGAGGAACGGGGCACCTGGGTGGCTCGGCCGGTTAAGCATCTGCCTTCCTCAGGTCTTGATCCCAGGATCCTGGGATGGAGCCCTGGGTCGGGGGAGCCTGCTTCTCCCTCTCCTCTGCCTACTGCTCCCATTGCCTGGGTTCTCTCTGTCAAATAAATAAAATCTTTTAAAAAAAAAAAAGAGTGGGAGGATTGATACTGATGATCAGCTATTAGCCTCCACTACAATCCCCTTCTAGAATTTTATCTCTGGTCCGGACCTGACTTTCCCATGAGCTATGTAGAGATCTGGGGTCTTTCCCAGACACAGATGCCCCGGGTGAAGAAAGAGGTGACCAAGTAAAGGGAAAGTTGTCCTCGTCCCATTCTGAGAACTCTGTATGGTTGGGGATATCCAGGAACATCTCCCTTGAGGCTTACTGGGTGCGTACTTATCCTCTGCGCTGTGGTCCCAAGAATGGTGTAAAAACACAGCTCTGGATGCCAGATTTGGTTATTCTCATGGAGCGCCACGCCTGCGTAGCTCCAGAGGGAACCTGGAATCCCACACTGCTGTCCTGAACACAGGAAACCTCAGGAACGAGCTAGTACAACAAAACGGCACGGACGAACGGTTGTAGGCCACCAAGAAGACAGTCTAACATAACCATGTTGGTTAATGTCACAGTGGAGAGGATGCCACCATCCCCAAGTAAAGAGCTAACCTGAAGCTCTTCTTTACCGTAAGAAGAAGGTGCCTTTTGACAGGTTCTATAATCAAGCTGGAGCTTCTCTTCAACAGCCCATGCCCATGCAATACCCAGGCCACATGGGACACAGCCTGATCATCTGTCTTTAGTCGCTGTGCTGAGTGGCTTGGTACAGTAAACAGGTTTCCAGGGACATCAACAGGCAAGGATTACAATGGGAATTTGAGGTACTTAAAAACCCCCTTCGCCTTTGCATTGCCATTTGTCAAATGGAGATCGCATCATCCATCCTGGACAAGCAGCACTTTGGCGGATCACAAGGGGCATGGCTTCTGGGGTCAAACTACCTGGGTTCGCATGCTTGAAACCTGAGAGAATAGCTGCATCTCCTTGACAAGGAGGCCTCAGTTTCTTCATCCATCAAGTGGGGATGCTTCTACCAGCCTTACAGCTATGGGCGGAGGCTTAAATCTCACTGGTGAAAAGGTCTAGCCCAGTGCCCAACCCACTGCAGACACTCAACTAATGGCTGGTGCCTTGCCCAGTGCCCCCCCCCCCCACCCCCTCGCCACCCTCCTGCTCCTGTAAATGTCTTGCTTGGTGAGAATGTGGGTAGACCAGGAATAAGAAACTATTGAAATCTGCAGCAAAATAAAAGATGTATTTAGAGCAGCAAGGCTATGGCTATGGCTATGACAAGAATAGTCTGCATATGGGAATTCAGCCTCAAAAGATGGGAAAAAAGAGAGAACTCGGGCTGTATTTTTAAAAAGACATGCTTACTAAAGAGGAAAAATACATTTTTCTTCACCCCCGCCCCGCCATGCAGGTTCTTTTTCTCAAGGACTTCCACAAGGAGGGGAAAGCTGAGGTTCTTCAAAGTAAAGGCTGGAGTTCTCAGTGCTCCTTTTCTCAAACCAGTTCTCATAGCTGGGCGTTGTTAGAGAAACTTCATGGACTGTAATTGTGATTTCAAGAATCACTATACCAAGAGCCCTTAAACCACTAATGGAGAGAAATTTGGGTCTTTTCGTACATCCTGCTATTTCCTTTCAGATCATTAAAGTTCCTTATAGGAATGGCAAGCAGTTATTTTGATTCCCGTTGCGATGGCTCTGGACCAAGGGCGAGATAGCATTCCTCTGTTTGCGGCCCGGCTAGAAATACCCAGTCGTACAAGAAAGGAATTTTTCCCCAACAACCTCCTTCAGCTGCCTATGCTGGACCTGATTAATTCAGGAGGGCAGCGTCCAGGAAAATGCTTTTCATTCCAGTTAAGTTCTTTCTGGCTCTGTCTCTTTTCCTTCCTCGATTCAAGGAGTCTGAAGATGCACTTTCTAAAACATCCTAGCCTCTTACACAGGACAGGAACATTCAGTCCCACAAAAGGAAGACAGAAATGATTCCCTCTGGATAGCCTTTGACTCAAGGGATTTCTATTTCTGTCTTTCGGTGTCTTCAGAAGGTGAAGACAATTCTGATTTTTATGGCATTGGAAACACGTAGAGCAGACAACCATTTGGGGTGGGAAATGGAATAATGAGGACAACGACAATGGCCAAGAAACATGTCTGGGACAACACCACTGTGGGTCTATATATCTCTCCTCATCTCCCCCTTCGGCACCCCATTTGAGTGATAACACGCCCTCGGTGCTGAGCAAAGCAGGTTGATTTCATCCATTCCGCTCTCAGTGTTCTTCTTATGAGGAGAGCAAGACTGTAAAATGATGGAGAGGATAGTAAATTTTTGTTATTTATTGGCAGGACTTTCTATGCCCTTTGCTAAAAGCTCTCAGTGGGAGAAGCAGCAGCAAGGAGGAAAGTATTTCTTTAGCATAGTTGTCATTTTTCAGTGAATGGAATGTAGTTACAAAGGTCATAAATGCTGCCTCTACGTAGTCACAGAGTAGTATCACCGCGAGTGCCAATATTTCATACTGAAGTTAAAATCAATTAATTCATTAAAATTTCCTGGTTTTGGTGAAGCGGCTAAAACGGGGCTACCTACCGTTCAGGGGTATAGTAATTGTAGTATCCGCAATTCTCAGGGCTCGTTTCAAAATGAAGCACCCTGAGGATGTCAAGAGGTAACACGTGCTTCCCAAATTATTGAAAGCTGGTTTCATATCTGGCTGTAAAAATACAAATCGGTCTCTTTCACTGTGTGTCGGCTCAGAAAGCAGCTGCTTATGATATAAAAAATACCACGGCTGGCTGGTTTACAGCATCCAGTAGAAATACAGGGGTATTTTATTCATCTGAAGAAAACCATGAATTGGAACAAGACAAGTTAGAAGAAAAAGCAGGAGTTCAGATTTTAGTGAGTGTCACAAAACACATCCCAGATAGAGGATTTGAGCTCCGGGCTGCTTCTCTGGTAGAAGCCACTCTCCCTCTCCAAATCTGCCCCCACTTCAACATGTGGGATCCCCCAAGGCCACCATCGCCCCGAAAGAATTCATCTTCTCCAACAGATATTGGGGCTGGTTGGAGAAAGGAGGCACTGCTGTTGTCTACAGAATTAAAATCAGGGAAATGTCTACAATATAATTACCAAAAGGCACTGAGGTATTATCTAGTAGAAACACCCTTCATGTGTGGCAGTACCAAGTCAAAATTCCCCAAACGAGGGGTGCTGCCAACACCAGTGTCAGAAAAGTCCCTATCTTATAAGGTGAGCCATTTCATTTCAGGACATTAGACTATTTGTATATGAGGCTACCGTTTAATCCCCTGTAACTTTACTGCGTTGGCTGTAGCCCCGTTTTCTCCAGCTCCACATAATTAATGAGCTATCTGTACACTGCCTCATTCCACGGGGGATTTGAGGCAGCTTACGACAAATAAAATGCACATGGCATAGACAAAAAAAAAAATAAAGAGGTGGGAGAACCCAGTAGAGAGATGAGAGTTGGAAAATCATACACCCGGGAGCCAGATTCAAACCAGAACTGCCTTTTAGTGGGTCTTTTGGAGTTGTTAGAGGCAGCCTCCAAAGTGACTCCGTACTTCCTAACAATCAAAGGGAAGAGCCACTAGGATACAGTTTCCACTAGAGCAGGGATACGTGTGTGTTCTGTTCCCTGCTTTGCCCCAACCCTTCTGGTGCTTGGAGCCTAACAGGTGCTCAGTCGTTCTGTGTTGGATAACGCTGAGTGAGAGAGGAAAGCGCGTTCAACTACGAGATTCAGAGCGTTGGTAAGATCAAAAAGAATGAAGTGTTCAGAAGAAGCAATTCCCAGAAATAAAACTTAAGAAAAAGTTCCTCTGAGCCCTCAAACAGGACAGAATGTAACAGTGGATGACGTCCTTGACAATTTCCCTGCAGTGGGTCAAAGTATGAATTTCCTCTGCTGTTTTCTGTAATGATACTCAGTGTGGGCAGAGAGGATAAGGTCTGTGTGCTGTACAGTAAAAAGGAATTCGACAAGAGGGCAGACAATGCAATGCAAGGAAGCCTAAAAAGTGTCAGCTCAAAGCTTTTCAGAGGTCCATTTGTACACCCCCCAGGGCTTGCTTTCTGTGTGAGACAGAGATTCAATATCCATTCCATAAACCCTATCACTGGGGGTGCCGAATTTACTAGAAGACGGGGTTGGGGGAAGAGAAGGCACAGAAAGGCCTTTAAACCCTTCCTACCCAAAGCGCCTATGAACCAGCAGCTCTGGGGGCACCCTGGGGGCTTATTAGGAATTCAGAATTTCAGCCTCCAACCAGCTGGAATTTGCATGTTAACAAGGTTCCCAGGTTCATACATAGAAGAGTTTGAGAAGTGCCTCTTTAAATGGATTATTGTTATAGTCAGAGAGATACAGATCCTTTATGAAGTAAAAGGTAAAATTTGCATAACTTTTAAAGACAACAGGAGAAGCTTCAAAGGAGTTTCTCACCAGTGACTGGCAGCCCAGGCCACACCACTGGGGGGTTGGGTGGATGGGGTGGGGCGGGGGTGGGGTGGGGTGAGGTGTTGGCGCTGAGGGGCTGTTCTGTCCTTAGAGGAAAGTGGGACTGCTGGCCAAGCATGGCTCTCATTTTGTTGCAAAGGAAAATCTAAACTCCTCAACTAGTTAAAGATAGCTCCAAAATCCTCATCTCTATGCCCTTGAGGTTTTTTTCCTTTTGATCAAATGCAACAACCTGTCTTTACTCATTCTTCATATCATAGGGTTAATGACAGCAGTGTTCTGACAAACCCACTCTCCAGAAAATAAAAAGTCCTGATTTCTAGCATTTGCCAATTACCATGGTATAAATACTCCCACCACGGCCCATTTCCAGCTACCAAGGGTTTAATCAGCAGCCCCCAAATTCCTGACTATTTAGCAATTTCTAGACGGGAGTACCACCAGCCGGCTCCAGAATACCATTAGTTCCAGACCCTTTTCGGCCCTGCTGCCCATCTCAGATCCTTTGTAATTTGTCAGCCTGCCATGATCTGAGTGCAATAATACAGACAGAGTCTGGCAGGTACCAAGTGCAATGGAATTAGCCTTACCATTATACTATAATTAATGTAGTCCAAGATCACATTCAATACTTGGCATCCATGTATACTTCTGGCTCATGAAGAGTTTATAATGAAGGTCTTAAGACTCCCCCGCCCCCCCACCACTACACTAATGTTAGCCCACGTCCCTGTCATACAGTTTTTGTATAGTTAAATTTTTAAAAAGCACAGTATTTGCATGCATTCTTACTGTCTTTTATTTTGTTCATTTTAGTCCTTCATTCTAGCTTGTAGAGAACCCTCTAACTTCGGGGTCTGTCACTGATCATGGGATTTATTTGTTTCTATTCTGCATCTTCTACATATTTGCTGGGCTTTCCTTATAAGTGTTTATTAGAGTGTTTAAGAAAGGAGAAAAGGCTAGGGTTAAGAGCGTAGGGGCCAAGGGAGAGATGCCCCAAAACGTGCCACTTGCTCTTTTCATCTGCATTGGGCTCCACTCTGGGTACAGAGCCTACTCTTTTCATCACTTTTCATCTTAAGTGTTTCTAAATAAGCTGTTTAATAATACGCATGCAGATTCTTTTAAGCTGAAAACAATCAAGGCCCAAAAGACTCAGGAAGAAATTTTGACCTTCCCCCTAAGGGCCTAAAAGAATTTAGATAAAGGATCTACTCCAGGAAGAGAGTTATCACCACAGATCACTACATTATAATATAAATTAGGAGTGGTAAACAGGGAGGAGTTTAGCAAAGTTTGTTTGTTTAAATTCCTCTCTATGTCCTGTTGTTTCTAAATGGCCCAGCAAATATTTGTTTGTCAAATATTTACTTTACTCTTTTTCAGCTTTCTCTGAACTGCTTTCCCTGCCTTTGAAGGCCCAGGCCCCTAACCCCTTCTTCTGAGTTCAGAATGACATACAGACCTCATTGTGCCTGAAATCTCATGAATTAGTAAGTATGTAATCAAATTTTATTTTCTCCTATTAATCTGCCTCATGTCAATTTAATTCTTCAATAAGCTAGAAGAATCTTGAAGGACAGAGAAAAAAATTTTCCTCCTCAACAAGAGGAAGACCTTTACAACAGTTTTGGAGATCTAGCTCAAAATCGACATTCAAGACCAGACATGAATTTACATATCTATCATCTAGACCACACTCTTAGCTTCTCATCCACAAAATTGTCATGGCAGCCCTGTTAAATGGCTTGCTGAGATTTAGATATACTATATCTAAGGGATTCTTCTTGTAGTCAGTTTTAATGACACTATCCAAAAAGGTGAAAGGATGACTGAGTTTGGATTTGGAAGGATTTCTTAATAATCGTCACTTTTCATCTGAAGTGCTCCTAAATAAGCTATTTAATAATACACATAATTTTTCCAAGGACTCAAATGGTATTTCACTCATAACTGGAAGGTTTCACCAATACAGAAAACCAAGCAAACTGGGAGGGGAGGGGCTTGATCTTGGAATTAGACTCAGTTGCTGGTTTGGATGGGCAACTGGGGGCAATTTGAGTGATGGGAGGAAGTTCTGACCAGTCCATGGAACGTGGTGGGTGGGGAGTATAATTCTTCACAGTGCTTTGGTAAAAGCAATTGGTGTCACGGAGGTCTCTCAAAAGATAACAGAGAACAGAAGTGACAGGTAAGTATTACCAAGGAGAAGTTTCTGTACAATGACCTGAGGAGACTGTGGTATCAGGATCTCCACTCCACAAGTTGCAAACAGGTCCAAGAACAGATTCCAATATCTGAATTAGGGATGGGTGGTGTAAAGAAGGGCCCAGGGCCCAGAACTGAGGAACAAGGCCAAGGTCAGAGTGGGGATGATAATCCATAAAATATGTACTAAAACACTGAACTAGGTCCAAAGCATTGAACTATAGGACCTCTCTCACCAAAGTCTCCTCTTGCCCCAGAGCCTGGTGTGGGCTGAACTTTCAAGGGGATATCAGATGAGTCCCAACTATGGGGAAAGGGAGGATGAAAAGGCAGAGAACTAGACAAATACGGCGATTTCCATTTTTGTAAAAGTAGGCTCCATACCCAGAGTGGAGTCCAAGGCAGGGCTTGTACTTCTGACCCTGAGATCAAGACCTCAGCTGAGATCAAGAGTCAGTCTCTTAACCGACTGAGCCACCCAGGTGCCCCTGAAATGTTTTATTTGTGAGAAGCATAGTATAATACCAATTCAAATAATTAGACTCCAGAGTCAGACTCCCTAGCTCAAATCCTAGATCTGCCATCAACTAGCAACGTATCTTGGGCAGATTACTTAACTTCTCTGTCTCCGTTTCCTCATCTGAAAAGTGAAGACAGTATTAATACTTATCTCATAAGGCTGCTGTGAGGAATTGGTGAATCGAGTGGAAGCACTCAGAACCTAGTAGGTACTATAGACACATCTGCTACTAGTAGCATTTATTTGCCTTTTTAGTTGGAAAATCTGGATATGTGCCAATCTCTAGCGTTTCTTCCTTTCTCCATCGTTTTCCTGGTAACTACCAGCTGCTCTGTTGCATGTTCTTTTAATGACCCCAAATATAATTTGCCCAGGATTAGAGATTTTTAACTTGTTTAAAGCAGACAGGGGCTATTAAAATAGTATTTAATATCTCTTTACTCCTTTTTTTTCTGTGCTTTTAGTGGTTTAAGAACACTTCCTTTTTTAATTGAAATGTAGTTGACATACAATATTGTATTAGTTTCAAGTTCATCTTCACTCCCTTGTTAACCAGGTAAGGGCCCCCATGACATCACTGTTGAAGTCTCACAGAAGAATCTGTCTTTTCTCTCATTCCTGTTGTAAGATGATTCTTCTTCTTCTTCTTCTTCTTCTTCTTCTTCTTTAAGATTTTCCTTATTTGTTTGAGAGAGAAAGAGGTAGCGAGGCGAGAGAGAACACAAGCATGGAGGAGAGGAAGAAGTAGGTTCCCTGCGAGCAGGGAGCCCGATGTGGGGCTCGATCCCAGGACCTTGAGATCATGACCTGAGCCAAAGGCAGACGCTTAACTGACTGAGGCACCCAGGTGCCCTGTAAGATTATTTTTCTTGATGAAAACTACAGAGGCAAAATAAAATTGAGATTTCAGAGAGGTAGTCAATAAGATTTCAGGCCAAAATAACCTCTTGAAGTAGCAGAAAGTGGCCTTGAGAGGCAGTTAGAAGATCTGGCTTTGAGTCTTGCTTTCTGAATGAACAATGTGAGTGTGGCAAATAGTGTGCCCTCTCTGGCTCCTGAGTCCTCATTTGTGTGTGAGAAAGATATAGATATATATATAGATAGATAGATATAGAGATCTATCTATATATATATATATATATAGAGAGAGAGAGAGAGAGAGAGAAGAGAGAGTATTGGATGAGATAGCCTCCGTGCCTGCTGTGTCCACTATGGTAGTCACTCACCAGCTGCAGCTACTGAAAGCTTGAAATGTGGCAAGTCCGAATTGAGATATGTGGGATGTGTACAACACATTCTGCATTTTGAAAACTTATGGCAAAAATATTATAAAATATCTCATTAATGTTTCTATCTTTACAAATTGAAAGGTGAATATCATGGATATATCATATTAATATGTTATTATAATTACATTCACCTGGTTTTTGGTTTTTTGATGTGGATACTGGAAAAAGTTTTTTATTTATGCATATAGCTCACATTAGACTTCCTTTGGACAGCACTACTCTATAATATTCTTACTGTTTATCTTGCATTGGTGGTGTTTTCCAAAGTCAGGGATGACAATCAATAAGATTAGGTATGAATAGCACAATTTCTACTGCCATTCTTGGCTGATTCCCCTTCTTCTCCCTAGCACCAGCTGGTGATAATGGCCCTGAAATTTCCTGAAGGTGAATTATTAAACACAGTGTAGAAAAATCACCACGTCTTTTTCACTGAACAGAAATGTCAGCTGTTCATTACTATAACTCATTCCTGCCCCAACTTTCAAAAGAATGTAGCAAAGGTATTTATAACTTAACTTCTCAGTAAGGAATTATTCAAATTACTTGAAAAATATCTTGCAGTTTATATCCTGAGTTTCATTGTGGATCACTTATGTGAAGATGAAAAATTTGAACTCTGATTTCAGGAGACTGAAAGCATTACAATGGCAAAAAAATTTCATTCCCAAACCAGTGAGGAAATTAGTAGAGGGGATTAGTAACATCAAACTAAATAACAAGACTGAGAATAAACATGAGAAGGAGGACAAGAGCACATGAACGAGAAAGAAACTACATTTAAAAAGCATTAAATACCAATTTCAAATGAAACTAAAAATATACCCAAAATAATTCCGACTGGCACAGACCTCGTTAAACATAAGACAACAGGCCTAAAATGGAGTCACTTATGCTAAGCCCCAAGTCACCAAACCAAGACTTACCTTGATTATAGTTTTAACCTGTTACAGAAAAAGAACCCTCAACCTGTCAATCAGGAATTGCCTGGTCAGCACTAGGTAGATAATCTGCCTGATGGACCCTTGTCCCTTAAAGGTAAGTGACCTTGCCACAACCAGTCTGCTTTTTGCCTAGCATAACTTCCTTGTTTCTGCTCCCTTTTGCCTATAACAGTCTTTCATTTTATAAAGCTTCCTGAAGTGCCTTTCTATCTGCTAGATACTGCCTGATTCATGAATCATTGAATAAAGCCAATAAAATCTTTAAAATTTACTTCGATGAATTTCGTTTTTCAACAATATGGATTCTCGGGGGGGGGGGGTTAATCCAATAACAATGATTTATAGTCCCAAAGAAATAATATGTCAAAATGAGAAATCCCACAGTCAACTTCCATGCCTGATGTCACAGGACTTAAGACTTTGGGTTTATCAGTGACATTATGGATATGAAATCAAGATGTTTTACTTCCTGACTCTTAAGAGAATAAATGCTTTTTCCTTAATTTACTCTAAGTCTACAGCCAAAATTTGTTTGGTCCAGACCATGATAAATAAAGTGGGACTATATTACAAAGAAATGACATTTCCAAGAAGAGAGAAATAAAAACAACACACATGCACATGCACACACTTAAAAAAAAAATTCTAGGCATTAGAAATAGTCTACAATGAACCTATAAGTTTCTATTAAATCACCATCTTGACAACCAAATTTATGCACCTAAATGTGTAACAGACATTACATACCATTTTGGACTATTTTCACCCCCGTAGCTATGAATGATGAGTGTGCGGGGGAAAATAACACTGTGGCAGCCAGTAATATATAGGTTTGGATCATAAAACAAAATATCAAAACAATTTCTTGGTTTTCCCAAATAGAAGACATTTTGTTTTTGCTTCTGGGTTGGGGTGAGAGTTCAAATAGGGAAAGGAATAGAAATAGGAAGGAAGGGCCCCGAGATGGACCTTTTCAGCTTGAAAATATTGCCTTGAGCAGCTTAAGGTCTTGCACATAAAATAAAATGATTACACTCTTTTAATTGACAGACACTTGGCGAAGGTTGTCTTGCTTTCTGGATTCAGATTCAATAAAGTCTTCCTGAGGAGCTGCAATCCTCTGAACATTCAGCACATTAAATGTCAGCCAGCCCCTCCAACTTGCTGGGCTCAAATCATAGAAGTTCTATTTGCTAGAGGTCAGAGCACACAGATCAGTAGGGGCCCCGGGGGGAAAAGCATTCTGGGTCCTGTTTATCATTTGAGGGCTGTTTGCCTTGCATTATTTGCATGGGTGGCTATCTCTGCCATAAAACCTGTTTTGTTTGCTTTCTAGAATCACTTCATCACTAGTTGCAAATATTACAATGCATTTTATGTGGTTAGGATATTGTCCTAGGAACAGGAGCGATAAAGAGAAAGGAGACAGTCTCAGCGTCTGAGAAGCTTATATCGTGGTTGGGGAGAGAATCAATCGAGGGCCAAAAGAACACAAAAAGTAATGTAAGTGTGGTAGGAGGCCAGACTTGAATTTCGGGGGATTTGGATGTGAATAGGCACGATCAGCACACCGGTTGGGTGTATGTGCAGCTGCTTTTAAAAAGTCCCTCCCAAACAGGACAGAAAATGCCAGGAATAACACCCTTTTATCAGTAACAAAGCATAAGGGAATACTGGTCTGAGTAAAACCCAACAGTTACACTGTCTCTAACCCAGCCCTAAGGAAACACTGCTTGAATTCTAGGAAGAACGAAAGCTATAAGTAAACATTTACTTTCACTAAAACTGTAGAACACTAGAGAAAGAACATGCTTTGAGACCCTTCTAACAGAGCTTAACAACTGGGGACTGTGGTGGTCATCACTGCTATTCTCCAAATATTTCCTCCTCTCCGTGTTCCGAGCACATAAGTTGGAATCCATTTCTTGGCCCGCTTGTGTTTGGGTGAGCCTGGTGGCTAATTCCGGCACGTGGCTGGATCTATGGAAGTGGGCACAAAGTATCAAGATCTGTGATTCTCATGTTGACACCCACCAAAAAGCATCCACCATGGAGAAGCGCTGACCAGCCATGTAGATAAAATGACCTGGCTAACGGATAGCATCGAGACTTTGCCATGGGCCACCACAGAATTGGCACAAGGGAAACAACAGAGTAACCACAGAGGCAGAGATGGAGGTCCCACATGGGCCCAATAGGAACCCATTATTGCCACCTCAGGACGTCCAGCCTGTTGGCACAACAGACCAATGCTGAGCCTCCAATACAGTACGTCTCCTTGAGGAGATTGATGGGCCACTTCCTAACAGCTGACTTCATTTGGGTCATCTCCACCCTGGGAAATCCAGCAGCTCATTCGCACAGAAATAGGTATTCATTCCACGTCGAGGTTTGCCTTTTATGTCTGCAGAGCCTCAGCCAGCTCTACTATCCAAGGGTTTTACAAACTGCCTGATGTGCGAAGATACAATCCCATATAACACAGCATCTGACCAGGATGCTTCATTTCACAGCGCCGGAGGTAAGGGAGTGAGCCCGTGATCATGGGACCCACTGCCTGCATTACACACTGTACTGTTCCGAACGCAACCGGCCACCACAGAGCGATGGGATTGCCTGCTCAAGGTACAGAAATGCCGGCTCAGAGGCAAGACTCTGTGGGGACGGAATGCCACCCTCTAGGATTAGGTGTGCACCCTGATTCAGAGACCTCTATGAGGTCCTGTACATCGGTCCCAGCACCAAGAAGTGGAAGTAGGAGGGATCTCACCTGCCATTATTCCCAGTGACCTATTGGGGGGGACTTGGTGCTTTCCATTCCTCTGTCTTTGGGTTCTGCTTGATTAGGATGTCCCAAAGGGCCACACTCTTGCCACACAAGACCCCTTCAGAGGACACGGCAAGAGGCCACGCGGACACTCTGTTCTTCCTGTGTCTTGGGCTCAGCAGGCAAACAGAGGAGTCGCCATCTTACTGGGGTGATTGACCCTGCTCAGTAGGAAGAGGTAAGGCCACTTTCACATGGCAGGGGTGGGGAGTGGGGGTTAGGGAAGAATGTACATGAAACCCAAGTGATCTGCTTGGGCACTGGTATTCCTTTGTCCAAGGAAACTGAGAATAGATGAGTGTATCAACCTCAGTCTGTGAAAGGCTCAGACGCCTCAGGAATGAGGGTTTAGGTCACATCACTGGGCAAACCACTGAGACCAGCAGTGAGACAGCGGCTGAGGTTGAAGGGAATTTAGAGACCATAGTGGAAGAGGACGACGACAAGGACCATTTGCAGCCCCAAGTCCGACTACAGAAACAGGGGCCATAGTTCATCACATTAAACTCCCTATTCCAAGCTTTCCCTTTAGAAGACCTGCTCGAACCCCTGACTAACTGCTTCCTGAAACTGTATGAAGAGGTAAATTTGTGTCAGCCATGGCCATGGAAACATAGTCCTTGACTACTCGGAATCATTTCTCCATCAACCCCACCCATGTCCCTTCCATCAGGATTACAAAGACTTGGCTCTGACCCAAGGTCCTCATGGTCAAGCACATCAAGAACCTGTCTTCCATACATCTCCACTCCTACTCCCATAGAAATGAGTTCTGACCTCCTAATATGCTTTGTCTCATTCTCCTTAATAACACCTTGGGCAAACCATTGCTCTCTTGCTGTCTACCTTAGCTCTCTTGGCTTTTTTTTTTTCTAATGATTCTCTTCAGCACTGTGCCTATTTTGTTCCAAATAATTATGATTGTGGAAAACATACATGGAGTTAAAGCTGTCTATACTGCATTCAGAGTCAGGAGTGCTCGTTACTTAGAAGGCATTACTGGTTACTTAGATTCACGTAGAACAGCGAGGGACTGGGGAGTGTCATACATACTTTTCAAGCCTCAACGTACATGTCCTTTATTATATTCACAAGTTCCCAATATCAGAGCAAGGATCCACCTTTGTTCCAGTTTATCTTCGGGTTTCAACCTAACACCCACCCAGGGGCACGGGAAACAACCACGTGGCCACTGCCATGTGTAGATCGTCTTGCATACATGGCAGTGACATATGGGCCAGAGCCCAGGTTCCCCCAGCCGACCCTCTTTGTGGCCATTTGTAACACTTGCCACCTGCTCCCAGACAGAAACCGTATCTATGTGTATATTTTTATCGAGGAAGGGGATATTTATCTGAGGAAGGGGATATTTATCTGGATTGCCCTTCAAGGAAATAAAGCAGTTTCTCGTGGTATTGCCCTAATTTTAGGTCTGAATGCTAAGGCTAATTCTCCCTGAATTAGGTCCCTGAGGGACCACACCTGATTGCCTCCCAAGAACTAGAGAAAAGGCACTGGCCATCCAAATTCCATGCAACTCACCAGCACGTTGGTGAAGAAGCGTTCAGTGGCCTTGGTGTTGGACATGGGGGAGCACTCAACAGGAAGCTCTGCTACAGGATATGATGCTAGAGTCTGAAAAGAGGGAAGAGACAAAACAATAAGGAAATAAGGAGAGCAGCTCAGAACAGGGGGCAGACCCCAACAATAACAGAACACGCATTCTTTTTCAAATGCATAAGAACTTTTGCCAAAATTTGCCATCCACCCGTTCATCAGTCTCCACCAATTTCAAAGGATGGAAATCATTCAGAGTCTGATCTCTGATCACAGTGATCTTAAGCTAGAAATTAGTAACAAAAAGACTACTAGAAAGTTCACAAGTGACTGAATATTAAGCGATGCACTTCTAAATAATCCATGAGTCAAAGAAGACATCACAATGGAAATAATAAAACATTTCGAACTAATGATAAGGAAAGACAAGCATATTGACACCGACGGGTGCGGCTGGGGCAGTGGATAGAGGGGATATCATGGCTTTAAACGCACATAATAGGAAAGATGGACTGAAAATCAATGATCATGTTTCCATTTCAGAGTTAAAGAATAACAGATCAAATCCAGAGAAAGTAGAAGGAAGGAAATACTAAAGCTGAAAAAGAAATCAGAGAACAGAAAATAATAGCGCCTAATCTACAAAGCCAAACGTTGGTTCTTTGAAAAGATTAACACAATTGATGCACTGGAAGGTACCACGTAGCCTTCCAAGCCTGGTGGTGGGGGTGGCGGTGGGCAGAGAAGAACATCAAAGTTTGGGTAATGCTAAGCTCACAAAAGGGAGAGGAATGAATACTGAATTGGGCCCAAACTAGTCCGTCAGCGCATGTTAGGGGCTAACTTGTGCGGTTAGGTGGGGTGTGGCCCACGGGTGGTCCGCCAAGCTCCGCATAGTCAGGTGTGAACAGGACATCAGCAGCCAGCAGGGAATCAGCTCCTGAGCTGAACCAGGAGAAGCAGAATCTGTGAGAGTGTCTGTAGCAACCGACTACCCCCCCCCATCTCTGCCTGGGAAGTCTAGGGCTTTTTGGTGTACGAATATTTATTATTGTCACGTTATCACCATCGAAATTTACAATCCTGGTCTTTCCTTCTTTCCTTTGACTAAGGCCAAAAGAGAGAAACTGGCTACTTTGATAACCTTAAAGCAAATTCTAGGAATGTCACTGACAGCCTGACCTTTGCAACCAAATCCAGCAACCAGAACCTCATTGTTTTCCTCAGTAAAATTCAAGCAACCATCATTGGGTACAAAAGCTGTGATTTTCTGGCCATTCTTGATCAGCCAGCCCCTGATACACTTCCTTTAAAGATTTTCTTTTTTATTTGACAGAGAGAGAGATCACAAGTAGGCAGAGCAGCAGGCAGAGAGAGAGGGGGAAGCAGGCTCCCTGCTGAGCAGAGAGCCCGATGTGGAGTTCGATCCCAGGACCCTGAGATTGTGACCTGAGCCAAAGGCAGAGGCTTAACCCACTGAGCCACGCAGGTGCCCCAGCAGAATTTCCTCTTATGTTTCATTGGCCCAGATTGGGACATGTACCCTTTAATAAGTCAATTACTGATATGGAATTGCCAAGATTGGCCCAGACCAATTTAAAAAACTATTTTATTGAACCATAATATACTTAAAAATGTGTATATTCCTTGATGCATTTTTACAGAGTGGGTCCACCTTTGTAACTAGCGCAAATTAAGGGCTTTTTAACCTTATTTGTGCCAGGGACTCCTTTGGCAATGTGGTGAAGCCTAGAGACCCCTTCTAGGAATGTTTTTAAATGTATAAAGTAACATGTGTAGGATTACAATGGAGTTCAGTTACTTAGAAATGACATTATTAGAATTTAATGCATTCATTTAGGTTAATTAAGATTAATTTGGTCATTCAATAAATTTATGACATAGTGGTATATGTGCTTCTTTATTAACACATTAAATAAAAAAAAATCTAGTGGCACCTATAATTACTACAATAATTCCAAGTTGCTGACAAGCGTAAAGGATTCACCTGGTGACAAAATCACAGGTCCTACTGATACACTAATGTTGTTTGTTGCCTACCTTTATTATTGAAGGAAAAGCTACATCTCAGTTAGAGGTTAGTGGAAATAAAGAAGTGTTGTTTTTTTTTCTATGCCCAGTCACAGACACCTTAAATTCTATTTATTGACCAACTAAATGTCAATGGATCCAAGGTTAAGAACAGGTGGGCTTTAGACTCCGCAGCTGAAGTGGTCTGGATGGTGGACAGCTGAAACCATGACCCATCGCAGCAGATGAAGGAACATGAAGCTTTGGGTCCTGTGGATTCATTCGTCCTCCATTCACTCAACTCTTTATCACGTACAAACTACGCGTTAGGCACCATGTTATGTACAGGCATACAGCAGAGAATTAAGAGACATAATCTCTCCCCTCTCTAGTTTTTAGACCAGTGCAGAGGAGAGAGAATAAAGAGGGAAAGAGAGGTGAAGTGAAAATTCAGAGAGAAGGCAAACTGGCCATTTGTGCTGGAATCCAGAGGGCTGGTTCAAAGCGAAGGATGGGCAAGTCTCTAGTTGATATTTTTACAGGTAATTGCTAAGAATTTTTCCTGAGCAAAAGCAGACTTTCCGGGGGGCGGGGACACTCTGGACTCCTGGCCAGCCCTTTCCTGGGACAGCCCTGACTGTCTTCGGTATGGTGGTTAATCCCACTTACTAGGACACTGTTCACTAAAGATCTCTACGACTTGCCTCGCCTTTCCACCAAAGCTTTCTGCCCAAGTCAGAAGTTCATCTTTCAGTGATTTGCCTTAAGATGCTATCTCTAACAATACATTGTATATCCAACCAACAGCTTACAGTGTCAGTGACAACACCTCAGGAAACACCATGATGCCCTGAAAAAACAAAGCTTTGTTTCTTCCTTCCTTCTTTAATTACAAGATGTTTATTGAGCACCTGCTGGATAGTATGCATGATGCTGGGAGCAAGGGCCACAGGATTAAAAAGACATGGCTCTACCCCCCAAACAGACAACACTCTAGTGGAGGGACACAGGCATATAAACCAGTAAAGGCCAACTGGTGTCCCAGCTGCTGGAGGAAAAGCCTCTGGGAGTTGTAGGGGGATACAAAGACTGGAGGCGAGAATTCTTCTAGGTCTGGAGTGAGGAGGGGGGCAGGCAGAAAGGGTTTACTAAGAAGTCAGTTCTTAAGCTTCATCTTGGAAGGGGGTGAAGAGAATGTTGCTAGATGGTCAGGAAAGAAGCGAAATTCAAGACACCTGGGTGGCTCAGTGGCTTAAGGGTCCAACTCTTGATTTCGACTCAGGTCAGAATCTCAGGGTCCTGCGATCAAGCCCTGTGTTGGGCTCTGCGCTTGTCGGGGAGTCTGCTTGAGATTCTATCTCTCCCTATGCCCTTTACCCTGACTCTCTCTCTCTCTCTGAAATAAATAAAATCTTAAAGAAGAAGAAGAAGAAGGAGGAGGAGGAGGAGGAGGAGGAGGAGGAGGAGGAGGAGGGACTTTCTCAACTACATTCACCAGCCATCATGGTGTACCTCCACCCACAGGAGCCACGAATTCCTACTCGAATCCCCAAGAAGTTTGTCCTAAAATTAGAAGCAACCATCATTCAACCGTGCTTCCCTTATTCCCTTACTTTTCTTCAGTGGTGCTTGGAAACATGTGTGCCAAACAGACATTCAGATGTCTGGGGAAAGACATGAAATCTGAACTAGACAAGCAAGCAAGAATCAGAAGGAGCTTGACAAGAGCAAGGAAAGAAATGAAGTTAGTATTTCCATGTTATGTAAGGGAGCATGTATTTTTTCTAAGTACTCAAATCATCATGAGTGAATCAAGTTTTATATCTCCTTGTACTCGGTTACATGGTTTTAAACCTTGGTTGCAAAGGAAAATCACCAAGAGTTTTTAAAATAACCCATTCCTAGCATATACCCCAAACAATTAAACCAGTATCTTTTAGGGGCAGGACACATGCATCTATATTTTGAAGGCTCCCCAAGATGTAGCCCAAGTTGAGAACCAGTGCTCTGTGATCGGGGGTCAGTAAATTTCATCTATAAAGGGACAGAGAGTAAATATTTGGGCCTTTGCAGACCATACCATCTGTTGTGACCACGCAACTCTGCCACTGTGGTGTGAAAGCAGCCCCAGATGATACGTAAATGAATGGTGTGGCTGCGTGCCAAGAAAACTTGATTTCTCCAGAACGAGGAGAGTAAAATGGGAGGCTTCCATGGCCCCCTTAGTGAAACGTCAACTTGAAAATAAAGCACATTCCCACAGGCTGAGCATTTCTATCTTCATCCCAAAATTTCCCTCTAAAACATCAAGCTTAATAGTACACACACATGGCTAAAATTGTATCACATTGCTCTTTAAAAAGATGCAGGTAAGATAGGCAAGATATACAAAAACGGGTTTTCAAAATATGATTCTATAACCCTATGCAATATCCACTTTCAAATTGCCCATACTGCAGCACGCTCTGCAATTTCATCAAACTGGCAGAAACAATTGGATGGGGTTGGAAAGCGATGACTTGCCAAATGTCGCTTGAGCCAGCAGGGGCTGGAAACAGCCTTGCTGACCAGGCTTCAGCTCAGTGAATGCACACGCAGCTATAACCAACCTGTTCTCAACCAAGTAATCACCTTCTCCTGGGGAGAGAGAGTGGTATTAAAAAAACTGCAGAAAGAAAGCACACTGCGTTGGGGGGGAGGAAGAAGGGGACAGAGAAAGAGAAAGGGAGAGAAAGAAGAGGGGGCTAGAGAGGAAATAAATTCCCACAAGATAAAGAAGAAGAAGAAGAGCGATGTGGAGAAAATCACTAAAATCCCATCTGAGAAAATTGTCTAGGAGATGGGAAAGGAAACTAAAGGGCTGGCAGGTGAACAAGCCTGGCTTTTAATGGCTTAATAATAGGGATGTTTGGTAACCAATGAGGTTAATGCGCAAGTGACATAAAGCAGCCGGGGGTCTTGCAAGGGACCCGCAGCACATACTAATTGAAGGACATTTAATACAGGATAATGTCAGAAAGATAGGGCTGCCGCTGAATCCACTTTCCCTTCATTCACAAAGGATGAGCTGGCAAAATTTAATAGCTTGGCACTGTCACTTGAGAGAAGCAGCAGTATTGATGGAAAAGTCTTCTTTTTAATGTGGGAACCAGTCAAGGGGAGGAAGCAAGAAAGGAAGGAAGGAAATGAGGAACGGAGGGAGGGAAAAGAGAAGGAGGGAAGTTAACAAATGAAGTGTTTAATGAGAGACCCTGTGGCTGTGATTTCAGGGTTAGGGAGCTATTATCTGCCATTCATTGGAAAATATCCTCTCGGGGCAGTTGGCCTCTAGGTCGGCTTCCCAAACTTTGATATGCAAACAAATCACTCCAGGATCTCTTTAAAAGGCAGATTTTGATTCCTTAGGGGTGGGGTGGGGCCTGAGATTCTGGGAATTCCGGCAAACATCCAGTTGTGATGCTGCCTTGTAAGGACCTCACTTGGAGTAACAAGGCTCTAGGTATCACAGACGCTAGTCACAAGTGGCTGCTGAGCACTGAATACGCCTGATCGGGGTCCCCTGGATGGCTCAGTCTATGAAGCATGTGACTCTTGATCTTGGGATTGTGGGTTCAAGCCCCGTGTTAGGTGTAGAGATTACTTAAAAATAAAATCATTAAATATATATATTTAATGTACATTAAATATATATATATATACACACACATACACATACATACATACGCACACATATATGTGTATAAATGTGTGTGTGTGTGTGTGTGTGTGTGTGTGTGTGTATGCCTGGGAGTGCCTGGGTGACACAGCATTCAACTCGTGGTTTCAGCTCAGGTTAAGATCTCAGGGTCCTGGGATCGAGCCTCATGTTGGGCTCCGTGCTCAGTGTGTAGTCTACTAAAAAGTTTTTCTCCCTCTCCCTCTCCCCCCTGGGCTCAAGTGTGTGTGTTCTGGCTGTCTCTTGCTCTCTCTCTCACATACATACATACATATATACATACATAAATATTTTTAAAAATATATGCCTGAGTGGCACAGTTTGGTGAGCCTCTGACTCTTGGTTTCAGCTCAGGTCCTGATCTCAGGATCTGCTCTCAGCTTGGAGCCTGCTTGGGTTTCTCTCTCCCTCTCCCCTTCTCCCCCAATTCTCCCTCTCTCTCTAAAATAAATAAATAAATCTTTAAAATATGCCTGATCCAACTTAAGAAATGTTGTAGATTCCAAAAACCAAGTAGAAAAGAATCTAAAATATGTCATCAATAATTCTTACATCAATCACACGTTGTAATGATACTGTTGTGGATATACTGGATTAAATAAAATACATAATTACAATTAGTTTCACCTGTTTCTTTTACACTTTTGTAAATGTGACTTGTTGAAAATTAAAAATCACACATGTGGCTCATGCTATATTTCTGTTGGACAGCATAGCTTTAGGCTCTTTCTTTTTTAAAACGATTTATTTGAGAGAAAAAATGAAAGCAGGAGGAGGGGCAGAGGGAGAGAGAATCCTCAAGCAGACTCCCTGCTGAGCACAGAGTTCCATGTGGGGCTCAATCTCATGACCCTGAGATCACGACCTGAGCCAAAATCAAGACTTGGCTGCCCAACGAACTGAGCCACCCAGGTGCCCCACTTTAGACTCCTTCTATCCACTCTCTCATCTAGTTTAAGTTCTAAGTAGTTTGCACAGTTGAAGTGCAAGCAATAGACAACACAGTTTATCTTTGCTTCCATTTCCTTCTCTCCCTCCTAGCTCCTTGCCGATCCTGCTCTCCCTGTCCTCACCAGGAAAATATAAGGAAATCTTGGGCACTTTAAGAACAGGAGCCTATAAGCTCATTGTCCCACACTAACTCGTTCCTCATGCAAACATTTACTTCAGCAAAGCCCCTGGCTCATTCACTAAAGCAACCATGGCAAAAATAAGATACAAATGCTGTGCTCAAGCTGATAGTCTAGAAGAGCAGAAGGACAGGTAAACGAAGACATACACTACAGTTTCTGGGTGCTATAGTATTAGTGTATACAAGAGACACAGAAGAGAACATGATCTAAGCCAGTTCCGTTGGCCAGAACTTTCTTCTTTTCTGGATATCATCTATGTGACCTTAGGCAAGTGCCCTGAACTCCTGCATCTGCTTAATGGGAGTAATAATAGTGACCTACCTCAGAGTGTTGGTACGGAAGTCAAATGAGTTCACATTTATAAAGTACTTTGGTCAGTGTTTGACGTATAGAAAGCTCCATACACGTTAGCTAAGTAGACTTGACTGACCATTGTCAATCCGCTGATCAGTGTTTTTAGGCATAAATTATCTAAATGTAATTACGACCTCATAGCATCCCAATGACTTTCTGAAATTCAGTACTAAGATGCTGCAAATGACCCAAAGGGCAGATAACCTGTAGTTGATTCATACAACTGAATACTATAGAGCAATGAAAAAAGAAAGAAGTTACTGCTACACACAACACTGTAGGCAGTCCTCACACATCTAACTTAAACGAAAGAAGTCAGACACAAAAAAGTATACATTGTGTGACTTCATTTATATAAAGTTTAAAAATATCCAAAACTAATCAATGGTGAAAGATTATCTGTACTTTTGGGATGTTGGTAATGACTGGGATGGGATCTGAAGTAGGCTTCTGGGTGCTGGCAATGTACACCTTAATCTAGATGGTGGTTACACAGCTGCATTCACTTTCTCAAAATCTAGTGCACTATACACCTGAAATTTTCATACTTTACCTTATGCATATTATTTTACAATTTAAACAAAAGAAAGAAGTTGCAGAATAGTTTTCTAAAGAGTTTCAGCTGGAAAATCCAGCCATGGACCTCTGGGCACATAGATATCAAAACCTACATAACAGTGAGAGGTAAATCTGAACACTTTCATAAAATTATGACATTCACTTTGCTTCTGCCCCAATTCGTTTGATCTCTGACCCAGAATTTAGTCCTTCTAAGACTAGGAGAAATGGGTAATTCTGGTAAGAAGATTAGAAAGATGTAGGAAAATCAGAATAAGAGCCCTAGGATCCCCCCAAAAGTATGTGAAGAGCAGCCTACATAGGTCAGAGACTAAAGCATCTGGAGAGAAACACTGGCCAGGTGGTTCCCTTCAGACCCCCTTGGGAAGCTGAACCTTCTTCTTTCCTAAGGTTTTCCTAAATACTCGCATATCTTAGAACTTCACCTGCAGGGTTTCTTTAATTTCCTGTGGGACTAGGAGGTCTTGCAAATTCTTTCCTTCTTGCATTTTTAAGAAGCACCGGAGGTAGGAGGTATTGTAAGAGGATGGGGCTGTCGAGGTCAGATGGTATCTTGTATTTAAAAGTCAAATTGACTTAAAAAGAAGACCTTAGAGATTATCCAAAGGGCATAGCAGAAGGACCCAGAATTGAGAATAGCCTTGCTCACAGCTGTGGGAAAGTCATCTAATGCCCAAGAGGCATATATGAAGAGAAAGGAGTGCTCCTGGTTATTTTTACTTTGTCCCATAACCAATTTATTCATTTGAACAATTGTAGTTTCTTAGTAATCACACACTATTTCTAACACAAACAAAAATTACTTTCTTAAATTTTATGACAATAATCTTTTCTTAAGTATCCCCCCAGTTTGGGAATAACATGGCAGGGATAAGAGACTTTAAGACGAAAAGGTGACAGGACTAAGCTGTCACTGCAGCCCAGCACTGTGTAGGTGTGACCTTACCTGCCTGGACCACAGTTCCTCTGATTATGAAACGGGGAGGAGGAAGAACAGAGGGCTCAGAGGGCTCTGGATTTTATGAAACTTAAGGTCTCCCTCAGGTCTAGCCTTTTAGTCTAAGAAATCTGCATCCCCTTACCCCATTTCCAAATGCCAACATCTACATATCTTTGTCTGAGGGCTATCTCTAGCCATTGAGGCCAGATTTGTCGGCCTCCATGGCAGGACAGAAGGGCCATGGAATTAACATCATTTGGAAGGAGCCATCCTCCAAAAATACCAGGCAGTGGTGTATAAATACCCCAGTTCTCTCGCCCTCAGGTAGAAGAACCCTGAAGCATGGGTTTTACATTCTTTCCCCAGAATTTCCCAGTGAGATCAAGTTCCACTCAACCAACATGGTGATTTACTGCATAATACACCCTTTGTTCACTGCCCTCCCTTTCCTGTCTTGCTTCCCCCACTCCCATACCAGAGTTTCCTTCATCACCCAAAGAAATCGTATGTACCAGAATCTTTGTCTTAACATCTCCTTCTGGGTGAACTTAAACTAAGACAAATCCCCACAAACCAAACACTGTGGTGACAGGTTTCTTGAAAGGTCCAGAAAAAATGGTTTCCCCAACCCCAGACATGAATTGAAAGGAGTTTAGTAGATAATGTGAACAGGGGAAGGGTCATTGCTTCACAAAGCTGAGGGCAAGACCACTAAGCCAACTGCTCTCCTCCTCCTACCAGAATGGTACTCCCATTAGGCATTTAAACTGCTAAAAAATGCATGAAAAATAGTAGGAGATTGGAAAACTTGCACCATCTGGCTAAATCTAGCCTGGTGTCTGGGAGACACACTAAATTTGATGTATATTCCATTAAGGAAGATAATGAAATGGTCATTTTTCAAAGATTCAAATTAACTCACTGGTTAAGAGGCCATCCCTCCAATCTGATGGGAGAGAATTTCAATTCTGCTGTTTCAAATAGTTTTTACTATCAGCTATATTCTATACTTTCTTCTGAAGGGATCTATGTGAGGCTTTGTGTATGAGTGTATGATCTAGAGAAAAATAGTAACTGGCTCCCTTTGATCACAAAGAAAGCTTTCCCTTCACTTCTGTGCCCCTTGTCCTCTCTCAGTGCAGAAGTGTTGTGGGACTGTGCAGCAGACAATGTTGAGAGAAACCTGGTGTTCATTCTCACTCCTTCTCCCTTCTCCATCATAGCCCGAAGAGGCTGGAAAAGTGAGAGACTCACTTCCACAGTTTCTCTTATGCAAAGGTGGCCATTTTACCTCAGTCTGACCAATGAGAATAATGGGAAAGTCTGCTGAGAGGCTTTCCAAATGGAGAGAAGTATGTGAAGAGATCTCCTTTACTGTCCACAACTTGCCATTCAGATGTGGTAGTTGGAAGCTATAGCCATCTGTGATCGTGAAGAGAGTTTGCCAGAACACTGAAAACAGGCAAGAGGAAGAGTAGAAGGAGCCTGGGTCTTTGGAACACCACCGGACCGCCCAAGCAACTCTGAGACCACCCACCTCCTTATGAAATAATAAATACCCATTTGGTTTAAGCCACTATTTATGAGATTTTCTTTGCTCCCAAAACTATTCCTAACTGATAGAGATTTTTAAAGTAGTTTTTAAAAATTGAAGTATAACACACATACTGAAATATATACAAATTATGAGTATTGAAGAATTTTCACAGAATGCTTTTTGGTATTTTATTTTATTTTATTTTATTTTTTCTGAGATTCATTGCTTATGCACCACACCCTGCTTTTTGTTTTTCAACCTCCAATACCCAAATACTCTTGAAAGAGGCCTACTGCTTAACAGCACAGACTATGGGGCCAAACTGGTAATGCCAAACCCAGATCCTCCCCTCACTGATTCGGATCTGTAACCTCTCTGTGCCTTGGTTTTCTCACTTGCAACACAGGAATAACAATATTATCTATGACATGGGGGTTTTGTAAGTATTAAATATAATTAATTTTTAAAATTTATGTGTCTGGCACATAGTGTGCGCTAGTATGTATTTGTGAAATGTAAATAGTGTAACTGTCCCTTGTCTCTGGCCCGAGATGATCTTGGAAGATAAAGTGCCTAATAAAACAGTAAATGCTAAAATGATTTCACAGCCTAGAGCCGCATAAAGGAGCTAGAAATCCTAGTGCTTCAGTGAGGCTTCAATATCTCCTGTCTGGTACTTCTTCTTCTTCTTTTTTAAAAGATTTTATTTATTTATTTGACAGAGAGAGGCACAGCGAGAGAGGGAACACAAGCAGGGGGAGTGGGAGAGGGAGAAGCAAGCTTCCCGCCAAGCAAGGAGCCCGATGTGGGGTTCGATCCCAAGACCCTGGGATCATGACCTGAGCTGAAGGCAGACACTTAACGACTGAGCCACCCAGGTGCCCTGTCTGGTACTTCTTAACTGGAGTCTGGAAACATGGCACCCTTGGTGTGCCATGCAACATGAGCATACGCAAGCGTGTGTGTGTGTTACTGGGGACAGGATGCAGTTTTCATCAGATTCTCAGAGGAACCCGTGATCCACAGAAGGTTAAAACTACTTACTGGTTCATCTCCCTGACATCCTATCCGTGGCCCAGAGAGAGGCCGTCCTGAATTGTCACATTTAACTTTATTTACATCTCCCTAGAAGAAAAATTAGGTCAATGAAAATGTTCTTCTATTCCAAAATCCTAGAATAATTCCAAAGTAAGGAACTTGGTAGCTCTTGCAATAGAATCGTGTTGCATTTATAGGTGAGGAATCCAAGTTGCATGGAAGTTACTATGACCTGCTCAGCATCCCAGAGAGAAACAGAGCCACGGCTGACCAGTTGTCCTGGCTCAGCATTGACTTTTCCTGCACAGAAATATTTTGGTGGCAAAAAATCCCACTAGCTTGTCTCATGGGCTGGCCCTGGTAACAGCTGTTACATGCTCCACGCTGGAGCCCTTGAAGTGTGGTTGCTAAGGGCAGCCAGGACCAAGGGGCTTCAAACATTCTATCCCTTTCACTGCTACAGGCTTTGGAGTGATTATAATTAGCCACACATCTCACGTGTATCACGGGGCAAAAATGGGAAAATAAAGCTCAGACTCTTCCACCAGCACAATTTATCATCTTCGTGGGAAGCTGTTTTACCATTTTCTTTGTGCCTCTTCCTCTGCTTTGATGAATCTTTAAGAACTCCTTTCTGAGTGCCATGTGTGTCCCCAATTAGGAGTACAAGAGGCACAGAAATAGCAAACGTAAATATACGAAATGGAAGTTATATATAATCTGTATAAACTAAACAGTTTCTAAATACAGGCTGCTCTTTCCAGAATGGGCTTGGGCAGGGGCAGTGAGTGACATCGATGCCAAACACGACTTAATATATTTATCCATAAGGAGGGGGCTGGGGCTGGTATTAGCTTCTGATTAAACAAGGTTTTCCGTTTTCCTGTAAGTTTAGAGGCAAACTTGGATGTCCTGGCTCACAGCTCTAAGACTTGCATGCTGCTGGAATCATTTTCTCATTTCTACAGGGGTTTTGATTAATGTCATACCTGAACTGGCAGTAGATCTGGACCACTTTATTTCTGCGGGAAGGAAGGGGGGACAAGAAGAAAGGGAGAACAGGCTTCTACGACTGGGGCCATGGTAGCCTGGCTGCAATTTAAGATTCAAAGGGCACCCAGACTTTTTGTGAAATGTAATGCAGCAAAAAAAATTTTTTTTAATGTATTTCGCCCAGTAGTGATTGACAATCACATTTTTATTTACCAGAGGAGCAAGGTTTTAACTGTGGTTTCTGTTTGTAGCACATAAAAATAACAAATCTAATTACAGTTTTTACTCCATATTTATTTTTGTTTTTTGGCTGTATCATTTTTCACCCTAAACCCTCATCCCGCCCTTACCCCTTTTCCTCCCCAAAGGACAGAACACACAGCTATCTTACTCAGCCTCAGGCTAATATGGAGGCCTTTGGTTCATAAGATGCAGGGCAAATGCAAAGCCAGGGAACCCAGCCCATATGAACAGCCGAGGCCCGCTCGCAGGGAGACCTCTCAGGGAGGCCCTGACTAATTTCTCTCTGTGACACAGAAAGCTGGGTCGGTGACCTTTCTGCCTGAGGCAGACAGAACACAGGGCATGACTGAATTGAAAGTGGGTCACTGTCGGGCGGGCAGGCCAGAGGAAAGGACACTTAGTATTGAGAAACAGCTGTCTTCTAGGAGCTTCCAGGCCCAAAAGGGAAGACAGTTCCTTGTCCCCCCCCATACTGTCTCTCTCCCCCACCGCTCCCCCTAGATGCTTTTTTTTTTTTTTCCATTTATGGTTTGGGCTAGTCCGTTTCCAACAGGTTTAGATAAATTGGAAGGGGTGGGAGAAGAGAAGGGAGAGAATGGTGAGGGAATCAGAGGAAGAAAAACAGACTTAAGTCACTGGCCAGGGTTCCAGTTACTCACGGTCAAGTGCAGTCAGGAAGCAGATAACCCTCCTTCTAAGCTGGGTTCAGCAGGTCAGGCGTAGCCTAGTTAGCCTAGTGCTGTGTCACAGTGTCTCTGCCATTTGCATCAGTTCATCTCATCAGGCAGGTGCTTTATCGCTGCCCGGCACCACAAGAAGAAGGGTGAGGACAGATATTCTGAGAGAAGAGAGAGGCCACATTCATGGAACTTTTATTTCAGTAACTGTCATAATTGTTCTGTTTTATTAGATATGACAGTACCTCTCTGACTGTGCCTGATTTGTAAATGAAACTCATCATAGGTGGTATGGTTAGGAAAAAACAGAGTACCCACAGGGTTCAGTACCATCCATTGTTTCAGGTATCCACTGGGGGTCTTGGAACATATCGCCTGCAGATAACGGGGGGAGCTGCTGTCAATCTTTCTCTAGGAAAAGCAATTGCATATTTTGGGAATTCCCTAAAGAGCACTATAGGTAGCTAGATCCAGGCTACTGTCATTTCCCCTCCTCCAAGTTGGTCAGAGAGGCAATTTGGGGCTAGGCTAGGGCCACTTAAATATCTGCTTTAATTCATTGGAGTTTTTATAGAGGTCGATTATATTAAAAGTGGTAGAAGCTCCAAATATGTTAATTAAATTACTTAATCACTGAAACGTATACCAACTGCAGCCAAGCCTGATTCCCAGAGGGTCTACTGGCTGCCTCGAAATGAGGGACGGTTTTAGGGGTCGGCCCTGCCAAGTACAGAAGAAAGCAATTGGTGGCTAAGCCCCGCGAGCCTCCAAGTGCACAGCAGGGTCATATCTCATGGTAAGACATGGTGAGGCTTCTCGTTCCGCTGGCCTTCCCTTTGCGTATGCTTGTCTCTCAGGGCCCAGACACCCATAAGCAACTTTTTAAAATACCCAAGCACGGGGCAGGGGCGGGGCGAGGTGGGGGGGATGGAATATCAACTCTCCAAAACTCGAAAAAGCCTCCTAGCCATCTCCCTTGGATGCTGTTCCCATCTGACCACTTCGGGTCCACGAGTCTTCAGTACAATGGCTACTGGGTACCTCTCCAAAGGGCTATTTTCCTTTCCTGGCCTGTGTTTCCAGGGCCCTGAATTGATCTCGCAAGGATGCCGAGTCCCTCCACAGCAAACCAAACACAGTACAGGTCCGGCTCCAGGACACGGACGCCCCCAACATCAGCAGGGAAAGTGCGTCCTGGCAGAGGACGGCTCCTTCAGGAAGCTTCCACACGTGCACAGAACAAAGGATTTCTTTCCCTAACTCTCAGCCAACCATACGGGTTTAAATTGTGACCAAACCCTGACCTCGAACGATGGCCATTAGGTCTCCCCCATCCCCCGTCCTGGTTTTTGAGCACCAAGAGGCAGAGTGGAAACAAAAGACATTTTTCTTTCTATTTTTAGCACAGTGTATATTAGCCATAAATTAACACTCTCCTTCCAGCACCTTTTAAGCACCAGCAGGGGCCAATTCTTTCCACTATATTGTCTTCCAGAGAGCACCAATGGATCATGCTGTCACAGAACGCAGCCCAGTGAAACAGCCCTTGCAGGCGGTGCTCTCCCAGCCTGCGCAGCACATCTTCTGGAAGCTGCTTTATGGTGCAGAAGCCAGAAGTCAGTGGCCATGATGTCTAGCATGTCCTAGGGTGATGGGGAATGGATGTCGCTGTTCTCCCTTGTTTGGGAAAGAGCGAGGAGTTGAGATGAACGCAATCACATGGAGACTCGCACAAGAATACTGCTACCTTTGTCTGGATTTTTCACTATTTAGAAGGACAGCAAAAGAATAGATATGACAGACTACTTCAAAACCCCCGAATTAACTCTTCACTGGCTACATCTTTTGGCTGAAATCATGCTCCATGCCCTACTTAGTGGCTGCCATCATTCTCTGGGTCTCACATCCATTTCAGATACTGAAAATCAAAATAAGAACTGTCCTGTGTTTGTCTCACAGGCTCAAGCACTTAGGTCATTTCTTACAAGACCATGCTGGCATCTACTTAGGCTGTTAAGGAAAGAGGGGAAAGTCTTCTCCCCAAACATTTACATTTTAAACCATGGGAGTAGTAAGAATGTGATGAGATTTCAAAGTCAGAAGCCTTGAGAATTTCCTAACTAAACAGAATAATTCTACGTTAACAACGAAGAATACTCTATGGCTTCTAGATCTGTCTAGACCATTTTAATGCCAGTTCACTTAATTGCCCGGACAGATCTGGAACCCCTAGAATAGTCTTCATCATTACAAGGACTTAACCCACCTTTTATAGGGAGTGACTTAACAGGGAGTGAGTGAGGCATCAGATTCTGAAATGTCACCATGTTGCCAGTATTCTAGTGTTGAAACATACACATTATAGAGCCCAACCCCTGGATTTGAATTCCAACTCGACCTATTACTAAGCTATGTGACTTTGAGCGAGGGAACTGACCTCTCTGCTTCTCATTATCTTCATTTGTAAAATGGTGATGTTAATAGCAACTACCCGAGAAGGCTTTTATGAAGATTAAGTGAATTAATATTTATAAAGTGCATAAAACCGTTTTGTCTCACAAGTGCCACATAAGAGATTGTGAGGCAGATAAATAGAAATCCGTGTTTACATATTCTAATATAACCTATTTTTCACCAACCACTTGAATTTCTAAATCATTGCTAAAGAGACGTCTGCTTCCTCCCCAAGGACTTGGAAGGTCCTCTCAAATCACAGCTCCAGGGAGCTGAACCCCACATGAGCAAGAGTGTACTTGTTACCATGAGTCCAAGGTTTTGCAAAAACCCAGATGCTCTTGGCAAAAATGACCGAGCGACAGCTTGTGCAGAAGTTAACTCTACTCCACAATGAAATTTACAACTGTTGTACTTGGGGCTTGTATCTCTTTCTCTGCTGGACTGTGGGACTAATAATGGCCTTGACCTTCTTAGATAAGCAGCAGCCATCCCAGATGGATTTCTGGTTCTGGGGTAGTTGTTTTGAGGAAAAGCCCATGGGAGGTAGTGAACTGAAGCCTGTAGCATTTCTGAAAGGCAGAACAGAAAACGCTGAAGAGAAATATATTCCAGCCTCCCCAGTGGTACTGGAATGGATCACGGTTTGTTTGGCCTGGGGGCATTTCCCCCCTCTCCTTCATTGTGAAAAAGTAGGAAGATGCTCACTGGAAGGAAACGGTCAGGAAGTCGAACGTGATCCCCTCTTTGTCTCCAAATTTACTGACAGAACTATGGATCACAATTCCCACTGCCTCCCCCACGCCCCAGCTCTGGTTAGATGATCTTTTAGTCTGCAGTGGGGAGAAAGTTTCTCTTTTTATTAACAACATTTATTTTTAAATAATGAATGCACACCATCTAACTACTTTAAAGTATAAAAGGTTTATCCAGCAAACACTTCCTCGTACTTTTATCCCCAGTCATACAGTTTCTTTCCCTGTAGGCAATTAATAGTACCCATTCCTTACATTACCTTTCAGGAATATTTCTTTATATACAAGCAAACACACACCTATTCTTATGTACATTCCCTCTCCAAGTGTTTTGCCAACTAATACAAACACAAGACAAACTTCACTCTACCTTTTCTTTTTCTACACTTCACAATTGTCTTCGAGAGCTTTTCACATTCGCGTATGAGTTTTTTAATTCTTTTTCCATGGCTGTATAGAATCCCACTGTATAGAGGTAAAAACAATGTACTTATATTCCCTTTGGAGGACCTTGAAGTTGCTTCAAATATTTTGCTAGTACCAACAGTGCTGCAGTGAATAACCTTGTCCACCCACCACTTTGCACAAATGTGGAAGAGTGTATTTGTAGAAGGGGAATTGTTGATTCAAAGGGTATCCCCCATTTTGAATTTTGACAGATCTTGCCAAGTTGCCCTGTAGGAGAGCTGTTTCCTTTTGATGCTTCCACCATCTAGGAGAGTGTCTATTTCTGATGGAGAGGGGGGGTTTGATGTCAGAAATGACACTCTCAAAGTATCCAAGATGCTGCCCTCTGCTCAGCAACGCAATTCAGTGAACCCCGTTTTCAGATTCTTGCTCTAAAGGGCAGGTAAGAGTCAGATCATCTTGGATCATCCACTTCCATCATAATGGGAGGGCTGGAGACCCGGGGTGCCTGAGGGGGTGGTAGGTGGAAAATGCCTTCCACTGGCGTCTTCTTTCCAACCAGGAAGAAAAAGAGGCGTGCAAACTGGATGGTTCTACAGGACTCCACAGCTGACCTGTGAAAAGAATTTCCCAGGAGCTGGAGGGCAAATCAAGACTTCCTTTGACTTCGAAAGTTCTTGCTTGCAACTGGGCATCTTTGTTTTAGGGCAGCTGATTGGTCATCGTGCAGCCCAATCGCAGCTCCATTACCTCATCCGAAGTGGGTTCCCTGGGCTAGTTCCTCAGCACTCATCTCAAACAGCAAGCTCTTGTGATTTCTGGACAGAGATTTCACCTAGAACCACTGCAGGGAATACATGTTCTGTGTGTTGCAATAATGTAACTTTCATCTCTCTGGGAAAGGTGGCTAAAGGCAAGGACTCCAGAGCCAGACTTCCTAGGTTTGAATCCTGGCTCTGTCATTTGCTGGCTGTGTGATCTTGGGCAAGTTGCTTCACCTCTCTGTGTTGGCTGCCACGTAAAATATAGGATGCCCAGTTAAAACTGAATTTCAGATAAATGACAAATAATTTTTTAGTATAAGTATGTTCCAAATGTTGCATGTCACACATTAAACAAGCCACTGAATATCTGAAGTTCAAGTGTAACTGGGTAGCCTGTATGTTTACTTGCTAAATCTTACAGCCCCACTCTGTTCCTTAGTCTCCTCGTCTATACCCACCTCATAGGATTGTTACAAGGGTTAAATGAAATAGTGTTTGTAGAGTATAGAGAACACTTTCTGAACATATAAATACTACATAAGATTTCTTTAAAATAAATAAATGCCATCTTGATTCAATATACATTAAGACTCTGTTATTTCCATTTTTCCCCCCAAGATGGGGGAGGAGGGAATCATTGAATATCTGGTGAATGTTAAGGAGACTCTGGGTTAAAAAAGATTTGCCAAGGATGTTGTGGATCAAGTAGAAGATCTGGAGTTTACTGGTTCTTTGGTCCAACGATGAGAGAATATTCTGTGGGGCAGCAGGCCAAGCTGGGGACTGAGCATAAGGGACAAGGGAGAGGAGCAAAGGGACCCATGGTGGACGGCGTGGGACCTTAGGGGGAGCAACTCATTTCATATCGGCCATCAGAGAGTCCCACACCAATGAGCAACAATGGCAGGAACAGGGCTGGCAAGGACAATGTCCATGACCATGAGGAAGGGAGAGGGAGAGGAAGGGCATTTGCAGGGAGAGAAGCCAGAGCTACGATCCTCTCGGAGAGGTGGACAGGGTGTTCTGATGAGGCAAACTCCTAGCCTCAGAACGCCTCATGCGGACTTCCTAAGTTCTACCCCATTTAGGCAGGGCTCAGAATTTGCCTCAGCTTCCTCTGATGCTGAAGCATGATGACAAGTGTGGACAACGTTATCTACACAGGCCCCTGAGGAACACCTGGGTGACAGAAGCCTGAGAAGACTTAGAAGCCCCCCGAGGGGGGGTTTCTCATCTAGATCCACACACCCCCAAAGGGTCTGTGAACTTGGAAGGGGAAAAAGGAGAACTTTATCTTTGCTTGCCTCTAGATGAAATTGAGTGTTTCCTTTAACTAGGAATATAATAGGTCACATGTCTCAGCAGTATGAATCACACCTGTGACTTTGTCACCGATAGAAATCAAAGATTTTTTTCACATCACATTACAGTTGTGGCAGATATCCTAAAGCATTGTTTATTTTTTTTTAAGATTTTATTTATTCATTTGACAGACAGAGATCACAAGTAGGCAGAGAGGCAGGCAGAGAGAGAGAAGGATGCAGGCCTCCGATGCGGGGCTCGATCCGAGGACCCTGAGATCATGACCTGAGCTGAGGGCAGAGGCTTAACCCACTGAGCCACCCAGGCACCCCTAAAGTATTGTTTCTTAATGCTCACCACCACTTAGCAATCATAGTAGTTATTGCTGCGAGGTCTTCTTATTTGAAGCATTGACAGTGATATAGAGATAATATTATATTGTGAGTTCATTTTTTCATATTTTGATAATTATATTCAATATAACTGGTAAACTCTTGCACTGTGTTTAATGCACTGTCAAACATTTTCCTGGGAAGAGATTTATAGTCTTCCCCAGGCTGCCAAAGAGTTCCATGTCTCAAAACAAGGTTAGGAACTCCTGACTTAGGGCAACATCAAGTCTTACGGGGAACGGCCCCAAATCTCAGGAGACCTCAAACTGATTTCCAGGAGTGTAAGTTCTTAGGCATGGCTTTTCTTTGGCTTCATTTGTTTGTTTGTTTAGGCTAATGTCATAAAGGCATCTGCATTCTGAGCATATCTGAGGGAAAATAACCATGTGGTGGGTGTGAGTGCTGGGGTAGAGGTCTCCGTCTCGTATGGGTCTATTGATACGGTAGAAATTTCTGCACTGGGCATGCTGGCCGCTGCCCCTCCAGAAGAGAATGAATGAGGGAGACTATTTTATTTTTAGCGTACTTAGTGATAAATTATTCCTTATTCAGGAAATATACCTTTCACCTCTAAGCGTGGAGGGAAACGGCATATCCCTCTCTTCCTCTATGTGTCAATGTCCCATCCTGTCAGCTTGTTTAGCTACAAATGGGGCAGGCAGTGGGAGGGCCTCGGCGCAAAAAGTGGGTATGAGATCAAAGTAAGTAACAGTCAGACCGGCAGGGCTGCTGAAATAAAGAGATGATTCCGACCGAGAAGTCTTCTCCAGCACCTTGGTCGCCTGGGGAGCTCCCACCCTCTCATCTCCCCAGGGAGCGTGAGCTCTGTGGACAGGAGAGCAGCTCAGAATGCATATGGGGTTGCTGCAGGAAAGAAATGGCAGCAACGCAACTAGAACTCATCTGCCTTTTCGGCCAGTGGAATTGGGTGGAAAAAGACAGAGGCAGATATAAATGAGGGAGCTTTCAAAGCCCTCTCCCACTCCCGCTGCTGATCAGACATCCATGCCACACAGAAACTGCATTCCATTCTAAGTGACACAGTTACAAAAACATTATAGGTCTGGTTAAAACGCTGGGAGTTGGGGAGTTTCCAGTTAAGATTCCAGAACTAGAAGGCTGTCCTAAGGTCCCTTGCATTTGTGGCGAGGGCAAGAATCTCATCAAAGGCGTAGCTTGTGAATTACAGTGTGGGCCTGGGCCAGCCAGCTGTTTCCTCCGGCTCACCTGCTCCCTGACCGCCCCTGGCACTGAGGCTGTGAGCATGGGTTAAGAGCGGAGTATGTTCGGGGCGCCTGGCTGGCTCAGTTGGTTAAGCGTCTGACTCTTGATTTCAGCCCAGGTCATGAGCTTAGGGGCGTGAGATGAAGCCCCATGCTGGGCTCGGCGCTGGCATGTAGCCTACTTAAGATTCTCTCTCTCCCTCCCCCTGCCCCTCCCCTCCTCTCTCTCCCCCTCTAAAAATAAAAAGAGCGGAAAAACATCTCTTCTTCTTCCATGGTGTTACGGGTCAGATGGTGTCCCTCTGAAAGCCACGCTGAAGTCCTAACCATCAGTACCTTAGAAAGGGCCCTGGTTTGTAGAATCACTGCAGATCTAATTGGCGCAGGTCAGATGAGGCCGCACTGCAGCACGGTGGGCTCGAACCCAGTCTTGTGGGGGTCCATACAAGAAGAAGAAAATCTGGGCATAGGCAGAGGGAAGGCAGCCATATGAAGATGGAGGCCGAAGCTGGGAGCTATGTCGCCACAAGCCACGGAAACCATGAGGCTACCAGAAGCTGAAAAAGGCAAGGAAAGACCCTCTAAGCCACCCAGTTTGTGGTACTTTGTGACTGTGGCGCAAGCCAACGAATACAATTGGCTTTAACATTTTCCTTGGTTACTTGCCTCCTGCCTCCATTTCCAACAACCCCTGAACCATCGGAGGCACAGAGGCTACAGGTAAGAATCCCAGAGAGCAAGGCTGACCTATAAAAGCATGAGGCGCGCAAGAGGGGAGAATATGATGACCACTTTTTTTGGTGCTAAATTTAGCCAAAACAAGACCTATGTGTCTTCCTGGTAAATTTCTCCAGAGGCTGAACCACACCCCTGCAGGTCACACTGCATGATCAGAACCAAGGGCTCCACGCGACCAATCTCTCCTTCTGTCCCCTGCCGGCCCTGACTAAGCCAGCTCAGCATTTGAAGGGAGGACTCGATCCTGGAGGGCTTAGCAGCCCAGCCGTGCATCTAAAGCCTGGAAGCCAGAGGGGGAAGCAGAAGTTGGGGTCCAGGGCTCCTGTTTTCTCTCATGTTGGCCCCAGGGCCACTGTCGTGTAGAGGAAAGATTAAAACTAAGATTGTTGCACTTGGGGGGTTAAACACTACAGATTTTTTAAACAATCCAACTGGACCTCATAATTGTGTAGCAAAGGCTGCAAAATGTAAAGTGGGGAGTCTTGGCTCAAATGAAAGGCTCTCTCTGAATAACAATTTATTTTAATTTGAGATTTCTCATACTGTCCATATGGCGGGCTTCATGGGAAAGCAAATGTCTCACAGTTGATGGGGACATCTGAAGTATGCTTTTTTGGCATTCAGGGGGATTTTTTTTCCTTTCATTTACATCAGTGCCTTGGTTGAAGGGAGTTTGAAAACATTTCCCTAATGTTTCCCACTTTTTCACTCCTGGAAATTTATCATCAACCCTTGGAAGTTACAAACTGAAACCCACTTCCCAACCAAATTACTGCTCTTTTAGGCCAACACCAGTTTGTAATTGTGGAGTTCTGTGGGCATTCCTTTAAAAATGGAAATCCTATTTGCATGCATTTAAAAACAACAACAACCCAGAAAGCATGTGGAGAATGTTAGGTCCTAAAGTAGAACAGACTTGCCAAGTATCCCAGGCTTGTGTTGTGGAGTGACTTCTAGAATAATCGACAATGTAATTCAGGGAGAGACACGAGATTTTGAGCCAGCTCCAGATAGGACTCTGCTGCCCCCCACCCCCACCCCAGATATGGTGATAGGTTCCAGGGGTGCGACGTCAGCAAAGGGGCTTGTTTGTTATCTCTTTTCAACTTTTCCCTCTGAGGCGCCTCTTCCACTGCTCCTGTGAGGGAGGAAAAGAAGAGCTGGCAGAATTCCAACTTCACACGCAGGTACAGCTCCACAGGGAGAAGGGGAACTGGGTGAGGTACCACGAAGTCACTAGGCATTACTGATAAAGCCGCATCTTTCCGGAGAAATCTCACTATGCAAATATCACATCCTCAGAGAGACCTCCTCCAACGGAAGCCTCCAAACCAGCATCCCCACCATCCTCGGTCTCCTAAACCCGCTTCGCATTTTCTCCACAGCCCTGCACGTCTCTCTTTCCAGCTCCGTGCTCAGTGACCTTGTGTTTGTGGCCTCAAATCCTCTGTGATCAAAGTATTTACACCACGGAAAGTGGCCAACGCTATATATCTGGGCTCTCCCCAGCCCCAAAGCTAGCTATTAACCTCTTCTTAGCACAGCACTGTTTCTCACTGTCTGGTATTATTTTCTCTATGTGGTTCTTGCCTACAAGCTACATGTACGTGGGTTTATGTACAGCATGCAGAGATAATATACTATCTTAGATCATCAGTTTCTTAATGATCTATCCTTCTCTCCACCAGAACGTCAGCCCCCACACCCCCCAGTTTGGTTCACTGCTACTTCACTATACCTAGAACAATACCCGTACCTCAAAGATACTCTGTTAAGTATTTGTTGAGTGGATGAAGAATGACTGAATCTTCAGAGGCTCCCTTGAGCTTCCTGTTCCAACATTAATGCTTCTGTGGGCGTCCAAATTCCCCTCTATTTCACTTGCACCCTTTCACCCATGTCTTTCTGCCTTTTACCACCATCTTTGTCATTACCCTCACACCAGCCAAAAAAAAAAAAAAGTCCACCAACATTATTAACTAGTGATTCCTGATTTTTTTTGTTTGTTTGTTTAAGCAACTCCTCTGGGCATCTGAGAGACAGTCTTCTAAACTTTTCCTTCTCACATCTTCCCCAGAAAAGCATTTCCTATGTGTTTAGCCACGGTTAGGTAGTTATAAGGCGCCCAGAACAAATACATGTATTAAAGACCTTCTCTTCTTCTGAGTCACTTATAATCAAGTTGAATGGGTAAGACTAGCCTTGGCTTGAAAAATTATGAGCAAGTAAGACCATTACTTAACTAATTGCTAAACTGGGGATGTAGAAACCATAAAATCTTGAGCAAAGAGAGCTGGTGGAGTTCAGGAAAACATCAGAGAGAGAAGCAGTGGGCCTTGAGCTGGTCCTGACTGGTAAGTAGGGTTTAAACAGATCAGGGTTTCTAACCTCAATGCAATTGACATTTTGGGCGGATACTTCCTTGTTTTCGGGGAGGGGGTGCTGTCCCATGCACTGTGGGATGCTCAGCGACAGCCCGGGTCTCCCCCAGACTAGATGCCATTAGTACCCCCTTCCTAGTTGTCACGACCAAAAATGTCCCTGGGCATTGCCAAATGTCCCCTAGGCAGCAAGATCACCCCCATTTGGGAACCAATGAGCTGGATGGAAGAGAAAGAGGACATGAGAATTTAGAACAATGAGAAAGGACTCACTCACTTAACTCTGAATCCCGACTCCATCCACAAATGCACCCAGTCACAAACCTGACTTCTTTCGGCACATCAGTCAGCTTTGTATGCCCCCGTTACACATGTTGTCTTAAAACCTATGCGCTGCATGAAATTTGGATTGAACTACTGACGTGGTTTCCAAATGTTTTTGTTGTGGAACCCTTTGTTCCAACAAAATCTTAGCCAGAAGCACAAACAAATACTAAGGACATAAACAGCATGGTTTTTATCGACACTTGAATCGAGAACCATCCCCTCTCCACATGCACCCCAGCCCTGTCCAGTGGCCTGATAGCACAATTTCCCAGGGTGTTTCCCCACACCAGGAACATGCTAGAGGCAAAGGTGACATTGAATCTTACAATAATAGCTATAATATTGTGATCCAATCAAAGGACAATAGGTTAGAAGTGATAAAATCTAAGACTTTTTACTAACTATAACTTTTTACTAACTGATGTCATCTGACCTCTCTGAACTTGTGATTCTTCATCCTAATCTCTAAGGCCCCTTTCAACTTCAAAATGTTATGAATACATAAGCACAACTGTGTCACATAATCCATGAGCCCAGAATAATGATGTTGGCGGGTATAGCGAAGCTGATTATTTATAATGTCCCCCCTAAATTCCCTTTTAGTGTCTAGGGGGAATGAGGAAGTGAACCTGACCTCTAAAATCCTCTATGACTAGCACTTTGGCCCCTGCCTGATTTATTCATGCTTGCAGTTCACTAGTGCTCAGTTCTGGCTGGCCTTTATCCAAAAGATCATGCTAAACAGGGCCACAAATGGAGGTATAAATGGATATTTTTAAAAATTAAGAATGAAAGTGACCAATCTGGGACACTTCCTGCCAAATCCATAAGGTTTAGAATGAGACTTCTAAAAAATGAAAAGCAATGGATTCTGTTATGGATAAGCATGTGCCCAGAATGAAAGTCTAAACACTGTAATAACCAGGAACATATAAGTTCTACAGCCTGAAATAATCTCTTTCCTACCTCAGTGGTACATTCCCATCCCCCCACCCTGGAATGACTTTTTGGCTTTCCTGAATGCTGGGCATGAGCTGGGTGGGAATTTGTGCCTTGATTTTCTGTTTTTGCTCCTTCTTTGTAAAAGAAGAACTGAAACCTTCCTGCAACCATCCAATACCGCAGAGAAATAGAACAAAACCGCAGCTACCAAACAATGATGCCGAAATCCACAGCTATGTGTCTATCAAAATATGATACTGTGTTTACAGATTCCTGATTTGGAGTAGTCCTTCTGCTCTTCAATTTCAAACATAAATGAGATGTTATGCTGGTCACAGATAAATGAGGATTCTTAATTGGAATGGAAAAATGTTTTTCAAATATCCAGTAACCTGATTCTTAGTGAGAACATGACAGACACATGAACTACTTTGGTGGTTTAAAAAAAAAACATGCCAGCATGTGTGTGTGTATATGTGTGTGTGTGTTCGGGGAAACTTCTCTGGTCAGTGAAGATAATTCAAAGTTATCCACAGCTATTCAGTATTAATAACTGGCAGGGGAATGAAAGGTTTATCTCACGGATTTGCTCTTTCCAGGAATAATATCTCCTCGTACAAGGAACTGCCAAAACTAAGGATATTATTGCTAATTCTTTACATTTTTATTTACTCATTTTGAATAAATAGTACAGACACAGTGAAAATAATTCAAACAATGCAATTTACATACGGTGAAAATTAACTCAACCTCTCAGCTTAGTCTCTTAGTCCCTCTGGTACCAGTTTCTTAGTCTAAAGAGATTTAGTCCATGTAGTACACACACATGCACATCCATATACACACATGTATATGTTGGAGACATATTTGCTTTAGGTACATTATTTTATACATATGCATGTACATATATACCTATAAAAGGTCTTTTTTTTTTAAAGATTTTATTTACTTGACAGAGAGAGGGAGATCACAAGTAGGCAGAGAGGCAGGCAGAGAGAGAGGGGGAAGCAGGCTCCCTGCTGAGCAGAGAGCCTGATGCGGGGCTTGATCCCAGGACCCTGAGATCACGACCCGAGCCGAAGGCAGAGGCTCAACCCACTGAGCCACCCAGGCGCCCTATAAAAGGTCTTTTGTTACATAAATGGGAACATAGCCGCACTCCCTGCACATCCCCCCCCCTCAACTTAACAATATGTGATGGATTAAAGATGCTTGCAAATTCTTTGCCATTCTTCCCATTGAGAGTTGGGAGGTTTTTTCCCCTCTCGCTTTGAATCTGGGCCTGCACACGACTTGCTGTGACCGATGAGATGTGGCAGAAGTGACTCTGTAACTTCCAAGGCTGGATCTTGGGAGCTTTGCAGCTTCTACCTTCACACACATTGGAACACTCCCTTTTGCAATCCAGATGCCATGCTATAAGAATCCCAAGCCATATAAAGAGGTGCTCTGGACAATAATCCCAACCAGCAGCAATAGCTAACCATGCAAGCAAGCCATTTTGGGTGTTCTGGTCCCAGCTGAGCCCTCAGATGACTGCAGCCCCGGCTGATACTACAGTGAGCAGAAGAATAGCCCAGCTGAGCCCAGCCGACCCTCAGAATCATGAGAAATAATGAAGCCACTAAGTTTGGGGACGATTATTCCATTAATAACTTAGTAATTCCATTATAACTTCTTCTAAAATAACTTATTAATTATTCCATTAGTAAGTTAAGCCACTAAGTTTTAGGATGATTATTCCATTTCAGTAGAGTATATAAATCTAAACATATACAGTAGATGTAGATAAATATATAGCTATACAAATACAGAAAAATAGATAAACCATATAGCTAACATAAATTCATATGCTTACTATCTGACAAGGATGGTTCTAAACACGTTATGTTGGCTCATTTAATTTCTACTAACCCAGGGGTACCTGGGTGGCTCAGTGGGTTAAAGCCTCTGCCTTCGGCTCAGGTCACGATCTCAAGGTCCTTAGATCGAGCCCCCGCATCGGGCTCTCTGCTCAGCGGGGATCCCGCTTCCTCTTCTCTCTCTGCCTGCCTCTCTGCCTACTTGTGATCTTTGTCTGTCAAATAAATAAATAAAATCTTTAATTTCCACTAACCCTTAATTTTTTTAAAGATTTTATTTGTAAGTAATCTCTGCACCCGAAGTGGGGCTCAAACCTACAACCCAGAGATCAAGAGAGGCACGTTAAAAAAAAAAAAAAAAGTCACATGTTCCACCGACTAAGCCACCAGGTGTCCTCCTAAACAGTTTTTACAGAGGTAGATACAAACCCCATTTTACAGATGATGAACTGAACTATAGAGAAATTACATGACCTGCCCAGTACCACAAGCGAGTAACCAACACTATCGGAATTTGAACTCAGATACTTTGATATTAAGCACTATTCTAGACCACCTCAGTACTTATTATTCAATGAGCCCTCAACTGATGGATGCTCCGGTTGTTTCAGATGTTTAACAGTGACCTGACATTCGTAGCCATCGTGAAGTAGTCACCACAGTAAGTCTAGTTACTATAGGTCACCTTACCAAGTTAATACGATACTACTGACTATCTTCCCCATGCGGTATGCTTAAAGCCCCATGATATTTTTAGTTTATGGCTGGAAGTCTGCGCTTCTTACTCCCCTTCACCCATTTCATCCCCCACTGTCACTACCCTCCCTTCTGGCAACCACCAAACTATTCTCTGTAAGTCTGCATTAGGTTTGGTTTGGTATTCTAGATTCCACGTATCAGTAAAATCATTTATGCATGTGTGAAAAAGAAACCATTCTTCTTCATCAACTGGGAGGATGATTAGATTCAGTTTGTTTTGCTGCATCAGTAAGTGTCAGAAGAAATATGTTGGGTACAGAATGTCAGGGGCGTCCACTCGGGTCAGAATAGAGCTCCAGCCCTTCCGGCCCTTGGCACTGGGTGCCAGAAACCTTATCAGGAAACACGAGGACCTGGAGACCCTAGAGAGATTACTTATCTTGTTTTCATTTTGGCCCCAATTCGAGCAAGTAATAAACTAATTTTCTTCAGAGTATGTTGCTCCATAATGTATATTTTTACAGGCATTCTCAGACACCTGCAAAGGGTAGTTGCAAAGGAACCTATGACCTGTGGCACATACAGTAAATCTGCAGCCACGATCTCTGTCAGTTCTGAGGACCCAATGGGCACACGTATTAGGTGCATGTGGACATTCCACAGCTGTAGAGCTCCCTGGACTTCACCCCAATAATAAGCATGTTTGGAAAGGGGGTGGATGGACATGACCTCTTCACAACTGCTGGGATGTCTCTACCAGCTCCAACGCTAGACTTTTAGCTCTGCAAAGCTGGAGGCTAAACAGAAGTCACCCGCTGCCCCCTCAGCGGCCTCTGGGCCTTATCTTCTGAGCTGCAAGGAGGGCCACAGGACCAGCCCCTGCTAGCTATGTGGAAGGGGTGAGTCAAGAAAGGTTTTGGTACTTGAAAGTTAATGAAATCTGGTTCTAGTCATTAAAATATGAAAACAAATCAATACCACATAGCTCAAAATGACCATGAACTAGTTGCCTAATTATCCTACTTAAAAGATACTCATGCAAGAGCCCTTCTTTTGCTCCTACATGTGGATTCCGTCCCTAGGAACTCAAAGCCTCGGGAAGGAAACATGGTAATACAGCTTGCCTCTGTCTTCAGGACAGCTAAAGGGGCTTAAGAGTATCTTGTTCAATGCCTTCGTTGCTTGGAGAAGTCAAGTGAGTGCCAGAGAGGAGTGATTTGCTGATGGTCCTCATGGTTGACACACAGGTCAGCTATTACCACAATTATATGTGCGACAAACTACCACAAAGCTCAGTGCCTTCAAACATTTCCTCTTCTCTGGCTAGGGATCGACTGATGTAGGCTGCACTGGGTTCCAAGCTGCAGGATGAATTCAGGTCTTCTCCATTGGTCTCTCATCCCTTGGACCAGCGGGCTAGCCAGACTTTGTTCTTCCAAAGGACAATGTAAGGCACACAGGAGCACAAGCCTAATGATGTAAGCCAACTTCAAGCCTCTGCTTGTGATATGTCTGCTAATGGCTCACTCCCCGCAGCCAGTCACGAGGCCAAGTCCAACAGTGACGGGACAGGGATATATGCTCTGCTTCTAGGAAAGAGCCACAAAGACACATGGCAAAAGGCGCGAATACGTGGAAGAGGGGAGAGTGAGAACTATGAAGAGAGGGAATCAGAATCAGGGCCCCTGACTCCCTGCTCATTTCCACCATTGTGTTTCCCAACAGCTTTTTGTTTATCTGTCTCAGGAGCTGTTTTTTCAAGCTCCTGAAGGGTTCCAAAACTACCAAAAGGAAGTGCAGGCAGGCAGCGAGGAAAGGAGGTTGGAGTGACGGGGCAGAGGTAGTGGCGATGCCTGGGAGGACCAACAAAGGCGTCCAGTACCTACTCCGATTCGCAAAGCACATTCTCCCCTTCGCCCTGTAGGGCGAGGCCAGGGCAGCTGCTGGTCAGTTCCTTCTCCATCTTTCATGGGCTGGGTCCATGGCAAGTGGCCAAGTGTATATCCATTTCTGGAGGTAGTTCAGTACTGGGCACGGCGAACTGAGGTCCCTAACACTCAGCTTACATTCTGTGCAGACAATATGGGCTTCGGAACCAGAGAGAGCTGAGTAGGGACCTCTGAGCCACCAGAGCGTAGCTGCATGACCTAAGACAAATCGATTTGTCTCTCTGAGCCTCTGGCTCCTTCCATACATCATCTCCCACACTCTTTCCTCTTCTGGCTTGATATAGACAAGCTCAGTGACTTCGAAAGTCATTCTACGGAGACCTAAAGAGGCCTGCATTCCTGAAACCCTGCTTGGAATATCCAGTCTTTGCTTTCTATGTGCAAGCATTCTATTACATGTGAGGTGTGATGCCCATTTAACTTTGCTTGTTACAACAGCTAGCATTACCTTAATTAATGCACTCGTGCTTTGCCCCATTGTACTGATGAGGAACCCACGGCTTAAAGAGATTAAGTTCCGTGCCTGATGTCACACGCTATTAAGTGGTGGCTCTCAGTTATGCATCTAGTCTGACTCCAGAGCCTCTGGTCTTAAACACCACACTGCTCGGATGCTCATTAATAATAGTGTCGATCTTATAGTGTGGTTGTGTGGATTAAATGAACTAATGTTTACCGAGTCCCTGGCACAAGAGCTACCATGTAAAAGCACACGGTAAATACGAGCTGTCGAAGTAGTATGATGGTCCCATGTAGTAAGTACGTGATGTCCCCTGAGGTCTGGAATTGGGGAAAAAGGACAAATAGCCTCAGAAAAGCTTCTGATGACGATTTTGTGTTGCGAGTATTTTAGATGACACCAACAGCCCTAAGAAGTTTGCCAAATGCTTCTTTGTGTTGGAGGATAGGCCATATTGTCCCAAACCGGTCATGAGGATCAGACATTAGTTAGGCTAAGAGAGTGGATGAGGACCACTGTCTCCTACTTCCCACTCACAGTTTCTTAGTCCTAAAAGGACTTGAAACAGGGAACCAGACTAGTGGGAGTCGCCTTTTTAAGGCCTAGAGCCACCCACCTGATAGAAATATTACAAATGTAGGTTTTCGAGTGCCTTGTTTTTAAAAGGCAGGGAGTAACTAGGTGAAATGAATTATAACAATACACTTTAGGGGTGCCTGGGGGGTGAAGTCAGTTATGTGTCCAACTCTTGGTTTCAACTCAGGTCATGATGTCAGGGTAGTGAGTTTGAGCCCTTTGTTAGGTTCTGTGCTCGGCACGGAGTCTGCTTAAGATTCTCTCTCTGCCCCTCTCCCCCTAAAAATAAATCAAAAAATAAATATTCAAACAAACAAGCAACACACTTCATTCAGGGTGCCTGGCTGCCTCAGTCAGTAGAGAATCGACTCTTGAACTTGGGCACACGTTGGGCACAGAGATTACTTAAAAGACACCAAAGAAACAAACAATATACTTTATTCAACCTAAAACATTTCAATTTCAACATGTAATTAGTATTAAGACATTAATAAGACCTTTTGCTTTTTTTTTAGTGAAATCTTCAAAGTCTGCATCTGTATTTTACGGTTACAGAACATCTCAGTTTAGACTGGCCACATTTCAAGTGCTTGATAAGCTACCATGGCTAGTGCCACAGGTCTAGACCTAATTCCTTCCCTGAAGTTGTCTTAGGGTAAAGCCCTAGAAAGCCTCCCGAGCAAAATTGCAAAACTTAGTCTTTACTCATTGGAAGTCTAATTACATGCCTTTAAATAGGAAATACTGTCTGAAACAGAGCCATTTGTTTTAGAATATTACAGACTTGCTTAAGTCTCAAAGATCAGAAATATATTCAGCATTAACAAACCTCTTGTTCGGGGCAGTCTCCCCACGGAAGAAGACTATTTGCAGCACTCACTATGGAGAACGAGGGCAGGGCAGGATGACCTGCATAAAACAAGCTTAGGCAATTTTAATGAATAACACAAATGAGAGAAACAGAGAAATGTGCTAGAAGCTGAACCATACAGGGCTTTTGCTCTTTTTAAAAAATCAATGAATTTGTTTATTTTTTAGAGAGTGTGAAAAGGCAGAGGGAGAGGGAGAAAGACTCCCCGCTCAACAGGGAGCCCGATGTGGGGCTCGATCCCAGGACCCTGGGATCTGGACCAGAGCCAAAGGCAGAGGCTTTAACCCACTGAGCCACCCAGGCGCCCATAGGGCTTTTACTCTTTAATTATTTAGTGTTTTTTCACATTCTATCTACTCACTTCTTTTTAGCCACTTTTGGGAGTGCACAATTACACACAAGTTTCCTCCATGCCAATTAATGGCAATCAGTGATCAGTGTTTTTTGGCTTCAGCAAGTCACCTTAGGAAGGGTGCCGTTATGGAACTCTGCTTCTCACATGTTCATTTTAAGTATTTGCTAGGATTAGTAGCTAAGACAGTCCTGGTTTACTGTGTTTATATGCATATCAGGAAAACAAAGACCCAGTTTCAAAGTCCTTTTTGGCTACATGACTTTTGATGGTTTTTATCAGAGTCATAGCACTAAATTCTCCCAAAGCCTGACCTGGTGATCTCAGAATCTGTTTTTACCACCATACCTCACTTATCCAGCATTGCTGAAGGTGATGTTTTCCATATATACGAATTGTCCAGATAACTGAAATGTGTTGATAAATTCCAGCCTATACAAGCATTTTTGAGGGAAGTCTTTCTAAAATATGGCCTGTACCCACCCTACACACACACATACACACATTCTTAAACAAGACTATTCGGAACATACTTCATTCTTACTTCATGACTTAGGGTCATTGTGTACATCTATTGGGGCATGCACATTTAGAAACTACTGAGTCATATGGCGTTCTTAGGACACCTAATTACTTCAATATGATAAGATTTTACTGCACATAAGCTTTTTTTTTAAATAAGATTTTATTTCTTTATTTGACAGAGAGAGAGAGAGATCACAAGCAGGCAGAGAGGCAGGCAGAGAGAGAGGGGGAAGTAGGCTCCCTGCTGAGCAGAAAGCCCGATGCGGGGCTCGATCCCAGGATTCTGGGATCATGACCTGAGCCAAAGGCAGAGGCTTTAACCCACTGAGCCACCCAGGCACCCCGGTGTATCCCATTTTATAGACAAGTAAACTGAGCCTTAGAGAAATGAAATGACTTGTCCATCAAGTCTCTGGCTATCAGATTTCTACATAGTTCTAGATAAAGACGTATTGACTTTGGTAGTTCTTTCTTTTTTCTTTCCCATAGCTTAGACTCCTGCTTTTTGCGAAGTCATGTCTGTTAGTGCTCCTGAGCTCCTGATTTATGTTGTACCTAATTATCTGAGAGGAGGTTTGAGGATGTGTCCTCCTCTTCTAGAGCCCCGTGACCGCTTTTTGCCACTTGGAACGTTTTCACACGCTCTACGGTTTGGAGTTCTGTTCTAGACAAATGAGGCTGTGAAATCTCTGATCACTGGCAGGGAGACTCTAAACTCTCCCTCCTCCCTGAAGACTCTTGTGGCCTGAACAGCATATTCTAAGAAAAAAGCTTTGACCAGAAAGAGGGAAATACTTGACAGAGTGGCAAATAAATTGTGCAGAGCTGTGGGGTCCGTACCCCACATTCAACGATTCAGGTCCCCACAATGCAATGACAAACCCGCAGGAGGCAAGTCCTACTACTTACTGCCTGTTGGCCACTGAGCCACAGAACGAACTATGCTAGGAGTAACCACAGGCTGGAGTAAGCATCAAACTCACATCCGTAAGCACCAAATTTCCCCAGCTGGGCACTGCGGATCAGACGAACGAGGAAGAAGGCGGGCAGTCGGAGCAGTGCACTTCGGCACATGTAAAATGCCAATGAGTGTAATATACACTACTGTTTCACATGCCGTCCAGAAATAAAAACACTCCCGACTATGACATAATACTTCCTGAGCACTTACACTCTGTATTTTATGTTTATCCAATGGCCCATTTTGACTTACTTAATGTGGATGTGTTTTAATGTACTATTCTGGAACATACATTCAGAGCCTGAGGCCTCTGAGTCAATTTCCAACCTGAAATCAGAGATACCCATGTCTTTCCACAGAGTACCATCCTCTGTGTCATGAAAAGAGTTACTGACACAGCCCGGCATAAAAGTGTGTTGCACGGTCATCTCTGTGAAGAAAGTATTTCCTAGAACTGATGAATTCAGTAAGACTCTACTATGTAGATCTCTACAGGCTTGCTGTCAAAATCTCATTGGAGGAATTAGAGGGGGGTTTCTTTGCCTTTTAAAAATAGTAAGTGGGTAGAATTGGACATGTCCTCAAGACGTCTATGTAGTTTTTTATTTTGTTTTGACCTCACTGAAAGCATGTGGACACAGGCTTGAAAAGCATACTCTCTCTTGAGAGGCATGAGAAGCATGGCTAAAACTCAGCACACATTTTTCCCCTAAATTATTAAGTTAATACCCCCAACCTGTGATACATAGGCGACCCTTGAAAAACACAGGTTTCAATTGCACAGGTCAACTTTTGTGTGTATTTTTTTTCAATAAATATGAGCCAGTATTATAAGTGCATTTTCTTTTCCTTGGGATTTTCTTAATAACATTTTCATTTCTCTAGCTGACTTTCCTGAGAGGACACAGCCTATAATACGTATTACATACAAAATATGTGTTTGTCAACCGTTTATGTTATTGGCAAAGTTGCTGGTCCACAATAGGCTATTAGTACTTAAGTGCTGGGGTATTCCAAAGTTGTGTGTGGATTTTCAATCCCCCACACCATTACCCCTGTGTTGTTAACCAGTCAACTCTCTATCACACATTTCAGTCTAATTTTGCTTTGGTCAGTAAATACTGTTCCCCCATTTTCCAGGATTCGGCACAACTCTCCGTATTTCCCAGATCTGGTGAAAGAAGAGAATTGATATTTTTAAATAGCCTGTTTTTTAAAAAGAGCCCGTGCATTTTTACAAAATGTTTTCTAAGAACCCAAACTTTGAGATCTTGACCTAAGGTTATGGTCCTAATGAAAGGTTCAGAGGCGAAGGCTCTAGACACACAGGAAGATTTTTTTTTTTCAACTGAAATGCCATAAAAATGTAGGTTGCTTCCCCTTATCACTGTGTGCCTGACATCTAGCCTTAACTAAGAACAAACTACTTTCAAGTCTCAGGAGCCAGGCACCCGATAAATCTCAAATTTAATTCTGATTTGTCGTCAAACTTTAAAATGATCAGGTTTCTCTCATGGACATACATGCTTCATCTTCTGGAAGGAAGAAATCAGAAGCCTGAGATGGGTAGGAGAGGACGCAAGGAAACGGAAGGATCAAATGGAAACCAAAAATGTGCTCCCTTCCTACCCAGAACAGGAGCCGACGTTAGTGGGCTGTCAAATGGAACAGCTGATTTAAAGGGATACGAAACACTCCAAACACTCCGCGGCAAACTCAGAACAGATTTTCCCAGAGCGCACATGGTTAATCTTCACCCAGGGATGGAAACTGGGACAAGGGAGACACAGGCAGCCGCCTGGCCTTTGAAGTGCTGCGGAGGCCGGGCTATTATGGTCGGGGGCAGACACCCCTTCCTTCAGGTGCCGATTGGAGTTTATTAGCTGTGATTTTTATGAGATACTGCAAGAAGGTGAAATACTGCTGTGTAGCCGCAGAAATGCGGAGTGGGGGAGCCAAGAATCATTACCAGTTGCTGAGAAGTTGACAATGGGGACTTCCTGAAAGATTCTCGCAGTCTGTGTGGAAACGGTAACACAGAAGCCATTTTGCCTCTTGAAATGGAAAAGCTTTGCTTTTATCAGTCATTCATTATTATGTTGCACATTATCCCTCCCTAGCAAGTCCGCAGCTCTCAAAATACTTTTAGGACCTCTTGGGGAGAAGGTGACATCTAAAGACGTTAGTTTTCAAGGGGCACATTTTGTGCCCACTGTGCAATGAAGGAAGTGGGAGTTTCATGACAAACAAGTTTAAATTTAAAAAAAAAAGAGTTTTAATTTTGTGTCATAAGCCTTGAACTGAATTTCTAACACGAGAAAAACCAGGTATGGTCCTGGAAGGTTTAGAGTATACGATAGTATCATCTATCGCCTTTTCTCAGCAAGGGCGTTCGTGTTACAGGTGACATGACAAAGCATGTCTCTGGCTAGTGCTGTTAAGCAGTACCAGGAATGGCCAAAGCATAGCGCACAATGATCGTATGATGCCCTTTGTCTCTAACACGAACCTTGAATTCACTTTCTCAAGAAAGAAGATACGGTCTCTGGAGGAAAACATCCAGATCTGCATGTTGTCTCTACTTTATACTGGCTAAAATATTACAAAGATTTCCATATGTCATAGGGCCATATCAGTCAGCCATTGCTACATAAGAAACCACATGAAAACTCAAGGGTTTGAGACAACGAGAATTTATTACCACTCAGGCAACTACAGACTGACTCAGATTTCCCTTATCTAGGGGGACCTACTTCGGCCTGGGGAGACCTGCTTCTCATGGCAGGTCTACGAGTTGCCTGAGGTGGCTCTGCTCTAGGTATCCAGCACCCCTTTAACCCGCTGGCTGGCCAAGGTGCATTTCCCCAGCTCAGTGGGAGAGAGGCAACAGGAAGAGTGGAAACCTGTGAGGTCTCATAAGGCCCAGGCTCAGAACGGATTCACACCACTGCTGCTGAGAGTCCAATGGCCAAAGCAAGTCCCATGGCTAAGCCCAAAGCTAAGGGGCCTTTAGAAGAACCACAAAGTCACACGTCAAGAGATGTAGATACAAAGGGCAAGTGAAAAACTGGGGCCAAGATAGGAATCTACTCTAAGGGCCAACCCTCTACTTATTCCTTTCAAAATTATCATTGCTATTTTTACTCATTTATATTTCACATGAAATTTAAAATAATTATCAGAAATATCCCATGGGAACTTTGATTGGGGTTGTATTAAAGTGATCAATTAATTTGGATAAAACTTTTTATAATATTAAGTCTTCCCATCCAAGAACATAGACGACTGTATAATTCAGTAAGGTCTTATTTTATGTCCCACAGTAAAAGTTGTATATTATTTCAAATTGGTCCTCTACACTTCTGAATAAGAATATTTCCAGGCATTGATGAGAGTGACCTTAAGTTCCTTTCTGGTCAGAGTGCTAGTTTCTGGCCACTGATACTTTAGTATTATCAACACAAAGTATTTAAAGCTCATTCTCTCTCATGACCATTCTAGAGGATGAACTTCAGGGTCTATTTTCTCTGAAATATACACAAACAAAAAAAAAATAAGCTTTTCTTTATTCAACTGACAGTTACCCATTTAAGAAGAACCAAATATCATCCATTTTAAAAACATAGAAAATACAAAAACATAGTTCGATTTTACTATCTTATTTGTAGAGCATTTTGGAGTTTACAAAGCACTTTCCATATGCTGTCTAATTTGGTCCTCATTACAACCCTATAAAGGAAGCAGAGTGGATAAACACTATTGTGGTTTTCCAAGCAAAGGCAGTGAGACCCAGAGAAATCAAATGACCTGCCTAGGGTCTCAAGGCCAATGATAAAGAATTCAGCTTTGCGGCGCCTGGGTGTCTCAGTCATTAAGCATCTGCTTTTGGTTTGGGTCGTGATTGCAGGGTCCTGGGATCGAGCCCTGCATCAGGCTCCCTGCTTAGTGGGGAGCCTGCTTCTCCCTCTCCCACTCCCCCTGCTTGTGTTCCGCTCTCACTGTGTCTGTCTCTGTCAAATAAAGAGATAATATCTTAAAAAAAAAAGAATTCAGCTTTCGCTCACAGTCCTTTACTCTCTCTTCGTTTTCTCCCAGTATTAACTGAATTCCTCTTTGTCCTTTATCCTTGCCGCCCAACCCTCCCACTCTGAGGACCTTCCCGAATCTAGAACAGAACCGAACTCCTACAGCAGACTCTAATTTTCAGTTTACATATAGAATTTTGTGGCTCTGGAACAATTCTTGCTCCATGTTTGAAAAGGAGGCAATGGGGTCTGGAGGAAATGACTCAGACTTTGGAGCCCGGAAGATCTGTTTTCAACTCTCCAATCTATCCATGACTGAGTAACTGAGGCTTTGGGCAAGTCGCATAAGCATTTGAAAAATTTTTGATTTTTAAAGTGGGATGGAAATACTTACTTTGCAAAAATATGGTAAGAAATAGAGCTTATGGGGGCACATGGGTGGCTCAGTGGGTTAAGCCTCTGTCTTCAGCTCAGGTCATGATCTCAGGGTCCTGGGATGGAGCCCCACATCGGGCTCTCTGCTCAGCGGGGAGCCTGCTTCCCCTTCTCTCTCTCTGCCTGCCTCTCTACCTACTTGTGATCTCTCTCCTGTCCAATAAATAAATAAAATCTTTAAAAAAAAAAAAGAAATAGAGCTTATGTAAATCAAGCACCCCCCCCATGCAGGAGGCAGTCAACAATGGCTGAAAATGTAGCATAATAATTAGATCCAAATACACACGGCTCTCAATCAGTAATTTCAGCATGGGGTTTTCTTTTCCTCTAACAAGAGATTTACACATTATAAGCCCTAATAAAAGAAAGCTGGACTCTTTCAGATTGCGTAGAAAGGAAAACACATTTGCAATCGAGTATTGTCAGCTAGGACTCTACCAAAAGTTTGCTACCTTTTCCAAATTCAGTTGACTTAGGTCCAAAATTTCCACATAAAATATCCACGGTCATATTAGAGATGTTACCATGTAATGACAAAATGGACTTACAATTTTCTCACAAATACTTGAAGGTCTTAGATAACGTGATTTGTTCTGGAGAGACTAACAGAACACGTGGGGACTATCATGTCACCTGAGTGTAGGTTCGAGTAGAAGCAGTCAAGGGGGTTTCAGCGTGATTTGCCTGGAGCCATCTAGAAAGTCTGCCACTGCCAAACCTGTCTCATAATGCATGTGCCCCTCCCCCCGCAAAATCTCCACCCTCCTTCTTCTTTGCCTGTGTCTACCCAGAGAAAATCGGGCCAGTAGTTTAACTGGCTGCCAAGCAGATAAAACAGTCACGAGAATGGTGAGTTTCTGGTTGTCACAGCGGGCCGGAAATGTCAGCATCATGCTGGCATTGCTTGCATCTAAATCAGCGCTGTCTAAAAAAATACTACGTGAGCCACGTAGATAACATAGACTTTTCCAGTTAACCACATTGTAAATAGTTAAAAAGGAACAGGTAAAAAGAGTCTTAATAAGGTAACCTCCTTAACCTGATGTATCTAAAATACCATCTCAACATGAAGTCAATACTTAGAAGTTACTAATGAGATTGATATTTTATATTATTTTTTCACACAAAGCCTGCAGAAGCCAGCGTGCGTTGTGTTTTCACAGCGTATCTCAGTTGAGACGAGTCACAATTCGAGTGCTCCAGAGCCACCTGCGGTTGGGGCATTTGACACAAGAGCGACGGAACTAACCACTTCCGCACCGAGCAAGGGGATGCTTGGCCTCCCTCCAGCCTCCGGGCACACGGATTCTGCAGTGAGGTTAAAAAAAAAAAAAAAGTGCAGAACTTCAGCAAGTTCTTCGGTACACAGAACTACTATTTTTTGTTTATTTGAAAAGGGGCGGGGGACCTAGGCTTGTCAGATTGAAAGCATGCCATTCCAACATGTTTGGGGGTTTTTTCATACTTGCAATGGACTTTTCCTCCAACTGGAAAAATTCGGAAAAAAAAAAACCTCAGGGGACAGAACAAGTGTAACATATCCACGTACTTTCAACCTACTTAGGGGCCTTCATAGGTCTGAAAAAATCCCCACTATTTCCATGACAACAGACGTTATCATGACATCTACTTCTTGACAAAGTGAATTTATAAACCCTGGATTTATTATCTATGTATCATTTTTTGCAGAAATGCACCAGAATAAGACAGGCATACTATACTTTTATGAAATAATTCATATAGTTGGCTGTCAGAAGAATCGGGAACTTTGTAAAAGAACCACGTTATATATTCATGACACAATCGTCTCGCTAACTGTTCCTCACAAGCAGTTGGATTCTGACAAATGAACAGCAGATATCTGTTGCAAATCACATGCCATTTCTCACCTTTGCATTTTAGTGCTTTCACCGAATTACTTGTGTTTGGGAGCAAGCAACATAAACTGCACAGAATTAAAACAGTCGGGAAAGCATCCTGATCAGAGAGCCACCTGCAGGGCTACCGTGTACTGTCACAAAGGTCGCTTACCACAGGGGCAAGTAAGGGCTGGAGGGGCAGAAAGGATCTGAAACCCGACCGTGCCAGGCACCCTGATACGGGCTGCTCTGTCGGGAGCAAGGCATGTGACTAGTTCTAATCACGGCATACGGGCCAGCAGCAGTTTTGGCCACCCACCCCTTAGAACGGCCTGTTCGGTAACTGTCAGAGGTAAGTCAGAGAAGTGAGAAAAATCCACGTTGCTTCTTGCAGAGAAAAACAAAAGAAAATGCTTCACACATAGTATTTTGAGATAGAAATAAGGGATTGGTTCAAACGGAGGCAAAAGCGGGCTTAAAATGATCCATAAACCGTAAGACGGACTGAGCCCCCGGAAGCAGAACCCCATTCTATGGCATCGTTGCATCCCTGTCCACACAGGCGGATGTGGACACAGCCAGTACTGGGAGATCTGGCAGGAGGAAGGCCCCGTCACAGCTTTCTGACTGTAGCCGCTTCCCCAAAACGCCCACTCCCAGAACCCTGTCTGTGTGGTTCATTGCAAAATCCACAGCTGGCACGTAGTAGGGGCTCAGTAAACATTCATCAGCCAGTTAGGAAACCAGCAAGGCTCTTGCTTTTTTCTGAGATGGTTTGTGCTCTTCACAGACAGCTTGGAAAATTCATGTAAGATTTTAGGATGCGATCATTGTATTGTGCTCATCTTGTTTTAAAAGAATCCTCATCTCTAAGAGATACATCCTGAAGCATTTATTATTTGTAGATGAAGCGATATGATGTCTTGAACTGCTTCAAAATAATTCAGCGGGGGCTGGCTGGGGACAGAGATGAACCAAGATAGGCCATGAGTTGAAAACGGCTAAAGCTTGGTGATAAAGACATCAGAGTTCGTTATACTATTCTCTCTACTCTTGTACATGTTTTAAAAAAAAAAGAACCATAAAAGAACTTATTATTCACTCAGTAAACATGCACTGAACACCTAATATGTACGAGGTGCTCAAGATTTTAGTGGTGAATGTGAAAGGCAAGTTTTCTGCCCACATGGAACTTATGTGTAGGTGAAGGAGTCAGATTGTTGATAAATGAAGTAACTACATATATGATTAATGCTCAGATGAAAATACATGGGGGTCATGAGAGAAAATAAGTGAGAAGTAATGATTATTAATTTAGAGCGACTGGTCAGGGAAGGCCTCCAGGTAGGTAGAAGTGATAATGACTGAAGCTGAGCCCAGAAGGATGGGAAGGAACTAATTATCCAAAAGGTAAAGAAAGGGCCTTCCAGGCAAAGGGAAGAAGAAAGTGCAAAGGCCCTGTGGCAGAAAAAGTCTGGTGTGTTTTAGGCACACGTAGAACCAAACGAGGTAAGAAAGAATGGCATGAGACTTGATTAGAGTGGCAAATAGGGATCAGATCTTATAGGGCCTTGTGGCCCATGGTCAGGAGAGGGTCTTTATTCAAATTTTCAGAAAATCTTCTTTATGTTCAGTTTCAAGCTGCATCTTTGTAATGTGTGTCCATGTAACTTCCTTTGATTGACAGAATGAACAGAAGGGATGTGTATCATTTCTGGGACAGAAGCTTTAAGAGAAAGTGCGTGCTTTGCATTATTCTCTTCTTCCTCTACTACAGGGACTTGCAATGAATGTTCCACAGTGACTGCCTCTACAGCCTAGGTCCAATAATGACAAGAAACAGCCTCAACTGACCCCAACTGCAGAAATATGAAATAAACCTTTGTTATTTTATGCTGCTGACATTTGAAGGATGTTTGTTCTTACAATATAACCTATCTTATCCTGATTGATACACAGAATTAACTAAAGCTAATCAATAATCAAGACTTTTTTTTTTACCACAGAACTCTTCTGAGCCTTTAACCAACAAAAAACCTTTGCAAATCTCCAAGAGAAGAATGCAGCATTTTCCAAACTAATTGGACCACAACAACCTTTCTGAAGGAATGTCTGTAAGACAGTTAAGGAAGTGCTAAGTCCAAGTTTGAGGGCAGCTTTTTATCCCTGATGACTAATTTCAAACTTCTGATCAAAAATAATTCCTCCCAATTTTTATACAGAACCACTACTAAGCCAAACCTCCCCATTCTTTCTTTCTGCAAATGATTATTTTAGACCTGAAAGCAGAATTTTACATTCATTCCTATTAAACATTTTAGTTTACTGTTCCAACATATTGGGATCTAAATGCTATCATTTATCCCGGACATCCTTTCACTTGAAGGCTCTGATATGGGAAGGGCTGGTTGTCCTGCGAAGGGACAGCCAAAGGGGACTTCATATAAATAATCAGGTCCCTTGACCCTTTGCTCTAGGTAGCAATCATGACTTGATCTCACCTTGGGATTTCTGATCTATGTCAGGCATTCCCCTGACACTCTCATTCGACTAATCGACAAATGTCTTCTCCAGCTGCATCTTCCCTACTAGCGCCTGACTGGTGCTTCGTAGTCCCAGCTCTACCGCCCTCCCTGCTCTGATTGGGATCTTCTGGACTCCACAGCAATCCCCTTGCCCAGCCCCACCCCATATGAAGAACGTTTTCAGCAAAGCCCTTGTTGGTCAGGGCTTTTGGTAGGCAGTTCACTAGTGCCCTGCCCATCTCTAGCCATCATCTTGTGGCTGGTGGCATAGTCCCCCCATCTACCACTGCTGATAACTGTTGGTTACACCTACATCCCCTGGGTACCTCGGATACCTCCTAGTCTGAAGACAGGTGCAAGAGAGGCCCCAGTGACAAGCCCTTTGGCTACACACTAGTGGCTTCTTTGGGGATTAATATTCCTTGAATAAGCAACAGTCTTGGGCTGTCTTAGAGGGTAACAAGGATTTATCCTACCTAGTATGTAATTTCTATTCAAAGATATTTATATTGTACACATTTAAATAGACTAAATTCAAGATACATTCGTTTAATTGCAAATAATAATATAAAGAATTTTGAATTTATTTTTTGTGGATTTTGACTGGAACATTCACTCATAAAAATTTCAAAAAATATACACAAAACATGAAATCCTAATGTTCCAGTGTTCCCAAAACTTACTCTAAAATTTATTGCCCAGGGGTGCCTGGCTGGCTCATCCATAGGAACATGTGACTCTTGATCTCTGGGTTGTAAGTTTAAGACCCACGTTGGGTATAGAGATTACATAAAAAACAAAATGCTATAAAAAAATAAAATTTAGGGTGCCTGGGTGGCTCAGTTGGTTATGCGACTGCCTTTGGTCATGATCTTGGAGTCCCAGGATCGAGTCCCGCATCAGGCTCCCTGCTCTGCAGGGAGTCTGCTTCTCCCTCTGACCCTCCCCCTCTCTCATGCTGTCTCTCTTTCTCATTCTCTCTCTCAAATAATAAATAAAATCTTTAAAAAAAATAAATAAAATTTATTGTCTATCCCCATCGAATATGTAAGTACCAGGTGGCAGCTAAAATGTTAGAATCATTTTACTTTCTTTTATGTTTTGTAAGTATAACTTTTCCCCTCAAGGGAAAAAAATCAAGGAAATTGATACATTAAGAGGGAGCCAACAACACGCTGATTGGAAAACATGAGGGGATTATAGTTAGGAACAAACACAATGGTAGGTATACGATCTTGTAATTTAGAAGAGAAGAAATAAGATAATTATCATATAGAATGGCTGAAAAACAAGAGTGAAAGAACAGGCAAATAGTGCTTCCTAAATATTTGTTTCCTGAGGAAATGTGCTAGGAAGATAGAGACAGGCTGACAGACTATTCATATGTTCAGTAAATGTGGGAAAGGTAGCTGTTGATAGCTTTATATTGCCAATCGTGTTTAATAGGGCTTTATAATGTGATCTCAGTGAGGTCATTTTAGAACCAAGTTGGAGAATACTAATGCCCTTCAGAATACTAAAGATGAGTAAGGATGTGCTGGCCCGTTGGGAGAGATTATGATTGAATTTGATGCTGAGAAGCAGATATAAGTCCATGGGGAAAGTCAGACACAACAGAGAGAATTTTGCAAGAGAAAGACATCAAGGAATTGTCCATATTTTAATGCCTCCACAGGACTGAGGTGTCAATAATGTAGGCCTGTCACTTGTCTCATTTGCTGGGATGACTTTAGGTGGCTTGGGAGAGAAGCTAGGGATTGTAGAAATGACAAATTCTTGACTGGGAAGCTGTATTTCTACCAGATGACACTAGATTCCAACTAGAAATTTCCCAGCCTTTTGTTTTTGATCAGAAGTCAGCAAACTTTCTCTAAACGGTTAGTGTGTTAGATAGAATAATGGCCCACAAAAATGTCCACATCCTAATTCTCAGAACCTATGAATAGGTTACCCTACATGGTAGAAAAGACTTTGAAGATATGATTAAGTGAAGGACCTTTGTTGTGGGGCTGGGGCAGCGTATCCTGGACTATCTGAATGGGCCAAGTCTAATCACATGGGTCCTTAAAGTCAGAAGAGTTTTCCCAGCCGTGGTCAGAGGGAGATGTGACTCCAGAAGAAAGGCACAAGGAGATGCAACACTGCTGGCTCTGGAGACGGAGGACAGGGCCAGGAGCCAAGGAATGCAGGCAGCCTCTGAGAGCTAGAAGAGGCACGGAAACAGATTTTCCCCTAGAGGGGTCAGAAGAGAATATCCACCCTCCCAACACCTTGATTTTGGCCTAAGTGAGATCATGTCAGATTTCTACTTACAGAACGTAAAATAACAAATTCGTGTTGTTTTAAGCCACTTTATCAGTGGTAATGAATGTGTCATGGCACCGGTAGCCAGATAGTAGATGTTTTGGGCTTTGTGGGCCATCCAGTCCCTGCCACAATCACTCAGCTTTGCTGTTGGAGCACACAAGTAGTTACACAATCCAAGTCAACCAAGGCTATCCTTATCCTTATCCTTACAACATCCTCTGACTTACACTGGGTTACTGTGGAAATAATAAGAGAACCTATTAAACTAAACAGACTGATATGGGATTTTATTTTAAAACTCCTCTTACAAGAGAACTTCATATAGATGAAGGGGATTACGAGGTACAAACTTCCAGTTATAAGTAAGTCACAGGGATGAAAAGAATAGCATAGGGGGGAACAGTCAGTAATATTGCAGTAACGTTGTGTGGTGACACATGGTGATGGCATTTACCGTATGCTTTGTAGAATACACTGGAAGGAATGACCCTGATGTTTTATCAAGACATGGAAAGAAAGGACTTGGAAGGGAAGGAGTCTGACATCCTTCCTACTCACACTGGAAGAGTACATAGATGAAAAATAAAATTCCATTGTATGAAGTCATGGGGGAAAAAGATAACTTCATTTTTTTAGGCCTTGTATCACACTTTTGTTCTCTTCCTGGGTACCTGCAGGCCCGACATTTGTAAGCAAGATTTCCATCTATGGGCTGTGACCCATAGGACACAGAAAGGTGACTGCTAATGTCTCCTAGACATCTGGAACATGAGCTAGCAAACTAAAGCCCTACAATCTGTTTCTGTAAATAAAACTTTATTGGCATACAGCCATACCTAGGTGTATAGGAAGTAGAAATGTGTGCAGGAGAGGCATGTGCCAAAATGTTCATAGTATAGCCTTTGGTAGTAGTGTCCCCAAATTAAAACATCTCACAGAAGCATCAAAAATAGAACGGATAAATTATAGCATATTCATACAATGGAACAGACCTCAAAAATGAATGAACTACAGGTACACACATCAACATGGATATACCTCATCAACAAAATTTAGCTAAAACAGTCCGACACAAAAGAGTACAGACTACATTATTCTATTTATATGAACTCTATGATCCGGCAAATTTTACTTTGAGCATATACGCAGAGGAATTAAAGGCAGGACTCAAATAGATTCTCTTATGCTAACCTTGACAGCAGCATTAATCAGTCACCAAGAACTGGAAACGGTTCAAATGCCCAAGAACAGAAGAACAGATAAATAAAATGTGATCTATCCATACAGTAGAATATTATTCAGCCCATAAAAGGATAGAAATTCTGCAATGTGCTGAAACACAGATGAACTCTGAGGACATTATGTTAAGTGAAATAAGCCAATCACAAAAAGACAGATACTATATGATTCCACTTACATCAACTACACAGAGTAGTCAAAATCATAAAGACAGAAGTTTGAGTGGTGGTTACCGGGGCTGGGAGGGGGCTGGGAGGAGGGGAAGATGGGGAGTTATTGCTCAAGAGGTACAGAGTTTCAGTTTTACAAGATGAAAATAGGGATGGATGGTGGTGATGGCTGCGTGACACCGAGAATGTATATAATATCACTGAACTGGGTGCCTGGGTGGCTCAGTGGGTTAAAGCCTCTGCTTTCGGCTCAGGTCATGATCCCAGAGTCCCGGGATCGAGTCCCGCATCAGACTCTCTGCTCAGTAGGGAGCCTGCTTCCCTTCCTCTCTCTCTGCCTGCCTCTCTGCCTACTTGTGATCTCTGTCAAATAAATAAATAAAATCTTTTAAAAATTTTTTAAAAATCACTGAACTGTGCACTTAAAAAGATTAATATGGTAAATTTTAAGTTATATATATTTTACCACAATAAAAAAGACTACAGACTATATTATTCTATCTATATCAAGTTCAAAATCAGGCAAAACTAAGAATGTTTAAGGTTGCAATATATAAGTCAAAGTATAAAGAATATGAAGGACTGAATACTGAAAAAAAAGTAGGATAGTGACTTCTTTGTGGGGAAGGAGGGACACACCAAGGGCTTTTGGGAATAATATGAATGCTCTATTCTTCATCTGGGTTGTGGTTCATGTGTATTCATTTAATAATAATTTATTAAGCTATGATTCTTGTTTCATGCCCTCTTCTCTGTGGATGTGTTGTGTTTCACAATTTAAAATTTTTTTCTTTCTTTTTTTAAAATATTTTATTTATTTATTTGAGAGAGAGAGAGCACAAGCAGGAGGGAGAGGGAGAAGCAGGCTCCTAGCTGAGCTGGGAGCCCCAGGTGGGGTTCGATCCCAGGACTCTGGGATCACGACCTGGGCCAAAGGCAGATGCTTCACCGACTGAGCCACCCAGGTGCCCCCACAATTTAAAAAATTTTAAAGAAAAGGATTAAATTGTACTTAGCAGAAAGCTCAGTCAATGCCACTTGGAGTTAGAGCTTTAGAGAAGATGGTCAGAGCAAGTAGATATGCTACACAGCTTGAGTGTCGAGCACTTTAAGTACCAAGTTAGGTTTCTAAGTATACTCATTTCCTACTGGGCTGCGGGACACAGGCACTTACACACATAGCTAGTGGGGGGAACAGTAAGAGAATACACAGTGGTATAACTCTAATGGAAAGCAAATTGACCATACTTACCAAAATTTCAACGTATTATGATTTCACTTTTGGAGTTTAGTCTATGTATACATGCTCACAGACATAAAATAAAATGCATACAACTCCTTCATTACAGTATTGCTTCTAACAGTAAAAAGACTGGGACAACCCCATGTCAGTCAATAGGAAACTGGTTAAATAAACTCTGAGATAACCATGCAAGGAATACCATGCAAATGTTAAAAAGAAAGAAAGAAAGAAAGAGAGAAAGGGAAAAAGAAGAAGAATGAGTAAGATCTCCCAGTGCAGATCTGGTACTAACTCCAGATTGCGTGCCAACCTGAAAAAATTGAGGTAGAGGGCCACATAGATGCTATCTTTTGTGTAAGAAAGAATAATACAAGAATATGTTTTTGTATTTTCTTGCATTGTATAAGAGGATATATAACAAATTAATAAAAGTGATTACCTCTAGGGGCACCTGGGTGGCTCAGTTGGTGAAGCCTCTGCCTTCAGTCCAGCTCATGATCTTGGGGTCCTGGGATCAAGCTCCACATCAGGCTCCCTGCTCAGCAGGGAGTCTGCTTCTCCCTCTCCCTCTGCCCCTTCCCTCCACTTGTGTTCTCTCTCTCTCTCTCTCTCAAATAAACAAATAAAATCTTTTTTTTTTAAATGTGATTACCCTAAAGGTTAAAGGAACAGGTAACAGGAACATGGGGAAGAAACAGGAATGAGATCTCTCAACATAGAGATTCTTACGTTCTGATTTGCAAATCATGTGGGTGTATTATCTACTCATAAAACAAAACTGAATTTTAAAAAACAGAAAAAAGAAATGAAAAAACCCATTTTCCACCAACAAGGGCTCAAGATTACTTTCCAATGTCATTTGAAAGACAACTCAAGGGGCACCTGGGTGACTCAGTGGGTTAAAGCCTCTGCCTTCGGCTCAGGTCATGATCTTGGGGTCCTGGGATGGAGCCCTGCATTGGGCTCTCTGCTCCGCGGGGAGGCTGCTTCCCCCCTCCTCTCTGCCTGCCTCTCTGCCTACTTGTGATCTCTGTCAAATAAATAGATAAAATCTTTAAGAAAGGAAAAGACAACTCAAAGGGAAGACAAAAAATTGGTGTGATGGGGCGCCTGGGTGCCTCAGTCAGTTAAGCAACTGCCTTCAGCTCAGGTCATGATCCTGGAGTCCTGGGATAGAGTCTGTATCAGGCTCCCTGTTCAGCAGGGAGTCTGCATCTCCCTCAGACCCTCCGCTTCTTGTGCTCACTCTCTCTCTCATTCTCTTTCTCTCTCACATAAATAAATCTTTTAAAAAATGGTGTGATGAACAAATAAATGTCATTGTGTTGTTTTGAGTTTTGTGTTGGGTTGGATAACTTTGAATCCCCAGAGCAGGGGACAAATGATACATAACATAGATGTGAGGCTAGAAGACTCACTGGAAAAAAGTCTTCTGTTCTGTATATCCATATTTGGTGCCAATTTGTTGAGGAAACCCTATCTAATTTGATGTTATTGAAAAATGCCCAGCAACTTTACAAAGTTTTTCCTCTAGGTAGTTATTCTTGGAGTGTTAACATAAGTGGCTCACTGAGAACTCAGCATCTATGATGATAAGAGTCATCAAATAGGAAAATAGAAATAAATGCACACATACAAAAAGGATAAATGAAAGAATGAATAAATAGAAGACCCCTTGTCTGCCATGCATGGTAATTTTTGGTCTGCAGCATGGCTCTAGGCTGCTGGCATTATTTCAGTTCATTTTCCAAGTCAATCTGGATCCGCTTCATTGAAAATCTGTATAATTTGCTTAAAAATCAAAAAAGTGTTGCTACCCCTATGACCCAGCAATTACACTACTTGGTATTTATCTAAAGGATACAAACATAGTGATCCGAAGGGGCACCTCCACCCCAATGTTTATAGCAGCAATGTCCACAACAGACAAAATATGGAAAGAGCCCAGATGCTCATCAACAGATTAATGGATAAAGAAAATGTGGCACATATATACAATGGAATATTACTCAGCCATCAAAAAGAATGAAATCTTACCATTTGCAATGACATGGTTGGAACTGAAGTGTATTACGATAAGCAAAATAAGTCAGTCAGTGAAAGACAAATACCATACAATTTCACTCATATGTGGAACTTAAGAAACAAAACAGATGAACATAGGGAAGGAAAGGAAAAATAAAATAAGATAAAAACAGAGAGGGAGAATGTTAATAACAACAACATCCACAATAGCCAAACTGTGTAAGGAGCCAAGATGCCCTTCAACAGATGAATGGATAAAGAAGATATGGTCCATATACGCAATGGACTATTACTGAGCCATCAGAAAAGATGAATCCCCACCATTTGCATTGACATGAATGGAATTGGAGGAGATTACAATAAGTGAAATAAATCAAACAGAGAAAGTCAATTATCATACGGTTTCACTCACAATGTGGATCATAAGGAATAGCATGGAGGACCATAGGGGAAGGGAGGGAAAACTGAAGGGGAAGAAATCAGAAAGGGAGGCAAACCTTAAGAGACTCTTAACTCCAGGAAACAGACAGAGGGTTGCTGGAGAGGAGGGGGTAACTGGGTGATGGGCATTAAGGAGGGCACTCGTGATGAGCACTGGGTGTTCTATGCAAGTGACGAATCACGAAATTCTACTCTTGAAACTAATAATACTGTATGTTAACTAACTACAACTTAAAATCTTGAAAGAAAAAAAAAAGAGTGTTGCTACATCTTTTCCCCTTTCTCTAGTCCCCCCCACCAAGAATAGGAAGGAAATAAAAGTTTTTCAGCGTCCACTTGAATCCTGATGCTTGACATTCTTGAATTAAATAATAAAAAAGAGATGAATTTACTTTGCAGGTAGGGATCTTGCCATCCTGTCTACACTCCCCACTTCATTAATTCCCAAGCTTCAAGAGTAGAAAGCCTAGTGAGTTTAAAAACAAGAGAGGAAACTTAGCCCCCCCCCCCAAAAAAATTAGAAGTCTGTGATAGTACAGTTCTGCTTCCTCTGCTTTTAAATGGTTACTACTGCTTTCATATATTGGTTCCATTAGCACTAATGTCATTACTAGAAAATCCATTACTAGCCCTTAATCCACTGAAAGGAGAGTTTCTTCTTAAAATTAAGGAAGAAGCTATCGTCTTTAAACTACACAGATTGCATCTCTCCTAAGTGAACAATAAAGCATATTACTAATTACATTAATGCATCCAGCCATTTCTCTTCTGGTGATTTTTGGTAAAGTTTGTTACCGGTTTTATTCATTTAAATTATAAGGGGGCTTTTCTGTTGCTGATGGTTTCGGATTTTGTTGTTTTACAAAGAATGAGGCCGCTGGGCTTCTTGACTTGTGGGCAGAGCTATCCACTCAGGTTGGGGGCCTCCTATACCTTTCCACTAGGCGCATTCATGGCGTAGACTAGATTTTCCCCTCTCAAAATGACAAGCCCCACTGCTGACAGGTAATTTTTGTAGGCGTGACTAAGACAAAAGTAACCAGAACACTTGGCCTGAGTTGTATTGATTTTGAGGTCGGTGGGATTAAAATATGCAGACCCCTGTTGCCAAATGCAGATTGATTTTTCTATTATATTTCCTTTGACTTATTTCAGTGGTAAGTGATCTCAGGTGGGTTCAGGCGGTGAAAAAATCCCAGGCATCTGTCACAAGAGAACTTAATTCCAGTCTTTATTCTATAGCTGCTCTCTCAAGTTGGTGTAATTTACCTAATAGCCTTATTTGGACTCCTCCCACTTCCCTGTCCCTGAATTCTTCATCAGTAAATTCCCCTATAAAGTGCTTTTAGCTACTTAAAAGATAATGCCTTATAAGCTGAATTAGACCCACCCAAAATTTAAATGCTGAAATCCGAAACCCTGTAGCTTGGAATGTGACTCTGTATTTGAAGGCAGGGCATTTAAAGAGGTGATTAAGTTAAAATGAGGTCATTAGGGTGGGTTCTAATCTAATCTGATTTTTGTCCTTATGAGAAGTGATTACGACACACAGAGTGACTTCAGGGATGTGGGTGCACAGGGAAGAGAACCATATGAGGATATAACAGGAAGGTAGCCATCTGCAAGCCTCGGAAGAAACCCCGTCCTTGATCTTGTTCTAGCCTCCAGAACTGTGAGACAATAAATGTCTGTTGTTTAAGCCGCCCACCGTCTAGCAGACTCAACATGATTCCTTTGAGTCATTCTCTACACAAGGGCTCTCTATCTCTCTTCTAGTTCCGGCGGACTGTGTTAATGCTCTGAATCCTTCACTCCTCCATGTACCTGTGACCCTGGCCATCAGTATGGCTTTGTGGCTCCACAAGAGGGGAAGTACAGGTTCCTACCCACTGACATTCATCTTGGCAATACAATTTGCTTTGCTGGTAGAATATAGGCAAAAGCGATGGTGTGCCAATTCTGAGCCTAGGCCCTAAGGGATGTCACATGTCTCCCCCTGCCTCTTTTGTAAATCTGTCATCAAAAATGGAAAAACAGGGGCACCTGGGTAGCTCAGTGGGTTAAAGCCTCTGCCTTCGGCTCAGGTCATGATCTCGGAGTCCTGGGATCGAGTCCCACATCGGGCTCTCTGCTCGGCAGGGAACCTGCTTCCTCCTCTCTCTCTGCCTGCCTCTCTGCCTACTTGTAATCTCTGTCAAATAAATAAATAAAATCTTTGAAAAAAAATGGAAAAACATGCCTTAGGTAGCCACCTAGTCTGGAGAGGATGAGACGCACGTGCACCAGCACTAGAGCCAAACTAGTCACAGACCCAAGCTCGTGTAGACCTGCACTCCAAAGAAGAAGTGTCAGACTGAGCCTAAGCTAGTCTAGCCAATCCTCACTTAACTTACACATCTGTGAGAAGAAGGATCGGCACCTGCTGTAAGCAACTGAGAGCTGGAGAAGAACATACAAGAGGTTATTATTGCGGTATTAGGTAATTAACACAAACTCCAAGGTGTAAACATAATAGGATCTGCTTTAAGAAGTTCTGTGTATACAAAACCCAGATGTAAAAATTATACGTACAGGGGCACATGGCTGGCTCAGCCATTAGCGCATGCGACTCTTGATCTTGGGGTTATGAGTTCAAGCGCCATGTTGGGTGGAGAGCCTACTTAAAATTTTTAAAAAAGTAATTAAAAATATATTACACATGCCCATACACAATTGTTCATTTGCTATAAAGGCCGCTTCAACTAGCAAACACTTGTCCATATGCAGTATGACTTGATTTTTACATTGTATAGGGGGTTTTTGGAGGCTGGATTTTTGTGGAGATAGCCGCAGATGTAGTAACGGGATTAGTTTTGTTTGGCTTTATTTTGATCTGTTTTTTTGAGCCCCAGATGGGCTATGGGCCACACTAGAACCAAGAGATGTAACAAAAACAAGTGGAGGAAGGAACTAGGTGAGCAACTAATGCTGTAATCTGACTTTAAAGACAAGTATAAGTAAGAACATGGTTGAAATGCTTGGCTCTGCGGACTCTAGAAGGCCAGCCGAGCACATGGTGGTTTCCATTCCAGCAGCACCTCAAAGGCACACTCCCGCCTCAACAAAGGCCTCGGGATCCTGAGCCAAGGTCTGTGGTCAGGAGACTTTAGTTCTACCTCTCACTCTCTCATTGCTTTCTCTGAGTGGTTTTCAACCCACTCTCTCTCTAGCTCTCTTCCCCATGACGTCCCATCTTTTAAACTTGACTGTCGTCATCAAGGGGGGTCCCATGGCTTATGTCTCCCAAAGAACCTACCTCAGTTCTCTTTAGGTAGGAGGCTCTCAGGAAGTGACAGCTAGTCAGGATTATCTCCTCTCACGTTCGTGCTTTGGGCTCTTAGTCCGAAGGAGCTTCAGTACCCCTTACCTACTGCAAGTCTTACAACCTCCTTTTCCATGTGCAGGAACAGGTGGATGGACTGGGCTCGGAGCCGTGTGTCACTGGAGGCTACCAGCGTTTGTCCAAATGAGTGGAGAGCCCAGTACAAGCGAAGCGAGAAGCCAGATTGCATGAGACAAAGTAAGTGCATGTTTATCCGCAAAAAAAGGACCGGAAACAAAACTTAAAGCCGGGAGAGAAATCTGAAGTCACGGGGCATGAAATAATAGGCAGTGGATTTTGATTAAGTGGAAAATAGACTCCAGTTTGGTTTTGGAGAGCTAAATTATTTTGCTGGATGGGAAAATAATGGCAGCAATAACACGAGTGTGTCTGAAATACTGGCCCATAAAGGACCAAGAAT